>NC_039507.1:7767622-8090330 GCF_003672135.1 Ooceraea biroi
ATAGTGAATGGCGAATCTACGAGTCGGCGAGTCGCGTCAACGGTCGACCCAGGAGTCTATAATTTGTGTTCGAGTCGAGAGTCGCGTCTCCCCCTTTCCCTCTCTCTCTTTCTCCCGATTTCTCTCGCGTCTGGATGCTGTACACGCACACGACGTGATCTCGCCTTTCGTTGCGCTGGCTTCTAATGTGTCATTGAGAGCCACGTTATGCGGCGTAAGTAGTCGGGAAGAAGAAAGAATGGGAAGCGGAGACGAGGAAAGCGAGACTGGCAGCACCGCCCTCCCGCTTGGCGGAACTTGAGACGCGATTGTTGTGCGCCGCGTGCACAGCGTGCACCAGGAGCATTGTCCCTCGTTAGAGGCTACCGGAAGTCACCGGAAGACGAACTAACGGAAGACCCTGTGCCACGGGGCTCCTCCTGTTCGCGCGCGGAACGCCCTCCGAGTCTCGATAGACTCCGCAGCTTGTCGTCGTCGACCCCCTTGGTGAGGCTCGTTCGACTTAACGATTTTTAGACTCGACTCAAGGTCGCTCTCGGATATAGCGATTATTTCTTTACGCAGAAAGTCTTCTCTTTAATTTCAATTAACCGATCTTCCAGAATTTGCGAAATAGTAAGATAATAGCTCCCTGTCCTGCTGCGCCTCAGTCCGAAATTATTTCTATATTTGCTCGTCAAGATTTATCAAAGGTTACATTTCAAAGATTTACATTTTATACCATATTTGACTGTATGCGCGTTCAATTTAATTAAACAAAGTTGTGAAAACGGATTGTACAGTGAATCAATCAATAGACCGCCGTTAAAAAATCACTGCGATATTTGATCAACCGTTTAACAACGAGTAAGGAACGAGTAATAATTAAAACAATGACGGAAAAGACTCGCGTTGTGGAAATTGGGTTACGCGGCCAAGATCGGCAGAAGGAAAGATCTCCAGATGTGGGCGATAGAATTGCGGCACGCGAGCAACCGGAAGTCGGTGAAGTAGGGAAAATCCGGTATACGTTGAGCCCTCTTTCACCCGTGCAACGCCCTCGTTTCATCGCTTCTGTTAGCTTTGCAGCGTGTGTTAAGTATGTCGAAGTTATACGGACTCAACGCTCCGACTCGACTCGAGATATTTTCAAGTCTCAATTTTCAAATAAAGGCATTGTTATTCCCACTTATTTGTTCGTTGCCTATTTCCCGTATACTTTATTTGTCTCCTCAGAAGATGGCGATTAACATTAATGTTCTTCAAATTTTTATTAATCGCAGAATGAACAATCGCACTAAAAATCTTGACGCAACTTATTTGACGCTCGATTTCGTTTTAATGCTGCTGCAAGGTAATCACCATGGCCGTTTGATCCTTAACAATGAAAATGTCTGCAATTAACGCTGCAAATTACACAGGGCGCTTAGCACACGTCTTTCTGTGGCGAACGAAAATTCGCTTATGAATTAATCCCGAGTGGCACGCGATTCGTCAGTTCACGACTGCGCTGCGATTAATTCAGGTGGGTTTGTGCATCGAGTTTACACCGCGCAAGCGGGGTAGCGGTGCACGTTGGCGTGTGTCCAGGTAAGCGTCCACCGAAGTGGGCGAGCAAGAGAGAAGCAGAGAGCCGGGAAAGGGAGAAGAAGAGAGAGAGAGAGGGGGGGGAGGGAGAGGGAGAGGGAGTAGGAGAACAAGAGACAGAAAAATCGACCGGTAATCAACAGCGATATACTCGCGTAATATCGGGTGCAACAAAGTGCGAGCTTATTGGAAAGCGCGTAGCTCGCACGCCGCGGCTGGAAGGCAGGACAGCGTGCAAATATTGATGCATTAACAATGCAGGCTAATTATGTTTTGGTTCGAGCGTGGCCTACCCGCGCGCGCGCGCGCACCCCCGGTTCTGATGGTGGTGAAGTAGCGCGAGGTAGTGGTAGCGTGCTGACTGACGATGGTAATGCTGCTGGCATACACCATGGTGACGACGCGGCCGAAGTAGCGGTGTGTGCGGAGTTTGCTGTGCCCACCGGGCAGGCCATTGCGCCATTGTGATCCAGGCTTCAGCACACAGCCTCCGGCTAGCTCACAGGCGCAACTCGCCGTTAAATTAATTTTATCTCGTGTCCGTCATTAATTTTGTATCTCCTGGCGGCCCCCCCAGTTGGTTTGTCCACCGGCCGGTCGACCCCGCCGGTTCATTCATCCGTTCTTACGCAAAAAGATGACGACGCGAATTCACGTAACTTCTAGCCGGCGAAAAAGTTGCCGGCGGTTTTAATCAACCCACCGGTAAGACGGTTTATAGCAATTAAGGCCGTGCCTCTGATGGAGATTCTTTTTTGGTTTTACCAGCGAGATCCCTCGATTCCCTGCAGTTATCATGGCGTTGCTTTTACTTCGTGACCCTTTTTGCGAAAGTATCAATAAAAGGTCTGCGAGAGTTTCCTCCGTCTGTGTCGACAGATTGTTAAGTGAACAATATTATGTTACGCCTGTAAAAGATGCTTTTATATTATAAATAAATAGCGTACGTATCCATAAACAAAAGTTAAGGGAGAGCGAATTTCTTAGTTTTTTACACAATCTATAATAAATTAAATGACAGTCCCATCAGTCTGATGTAACAATATCGATAATATGAAATTAATTTACAAAGCAACCCCGAAAGATCAGCAAGAACAATTAGATTCTATTATAATCAGACTATCATCCTTCGGGCTGTTTAAACGAGGCGCACGCTCTCGACAAATTCTTGACGATCGACGTTTTCTCGCGCGCAGAGGAGCAGATCGAAGGGTGAAACCCCTGCGGATATCGGTCCTTAGCGGGGTAAACCGTGCAAGGGTAGAACTCGTCCGAGGAAGGAAAGGGAACAGATGTTTTTGAGCGCGAGCAAACGTCATAATCTATGTTCCGCAACATCGTAATTAAAGAAAAATGGAAGTTTGCGCGTTCTTCCCCCTTTTCGCGGCCTTCACCGCGCTCTCATCGATTTTACCGAAACTGCGAACATCCCAGCGCACTCAATGCGATAAATAAATGAGGCTTCCAGTTAGATATTACAGCAATGTATCGTTTACTGCTGTGTCGTAAATACGGCAACGTCGGGGAACAGAAAGGCTCAATTAACGATTTAAGGCAACAGGTAATTCATTCGTGTGGTATCGCGCGCGCGCTGCAAAAAGCCACCCTCTTATTTTCCACTCTCCTCGGGAATACATCGGCGCTCGTGAATCCGGCGGGAAAAATCCGGCGCGGCGTGAGCAATCCAATCTCGCCTGGGCCCCGGATATCGGCCGTAGTTAATGCCCGCGCGTGTATATGCGCGAAGGTCCTCGGCCAAATAAATCGTCTCGAGAAGAATCAAATCTCTACGGCGGAATCTCACGCCCGTCTCGTAAACAAGGGGCCGACAATGGCGAGCGTGCGCGCGCGCGCGCGCGCTGACCGTCCCTCCCAGAATTTCCGCTCCAGCATCGCCACGCATCCCCGCGTCTGCCGGTGGATCGAGCCACTGCTAGATAAAGCGGATTCGAAAGTTTAAATCGTCGACTTTCTCGGCATGCGACTTCACTTTCTCTCTTTTTCCCTCTTCCGAGCCGAGCGGGGAGAAAGACGGAAGGGCGGCCTGGCCACTTCTCGACCGGGTAGATACGATCTGACCGTTTACACCCCCGTTTCACCCCCACGGCGCCACAAAATGGAAATACGAGAAACAGCGAGCGCCGAGGGTTGCCGTTTCGCGGATGATCATCGCACTCACCCCCATTCGTCCAGCGAATGCAGGCCGATTGTGCACTCGTCTCTCTCCGAATCGCGCGTGGTCGAGATTGCCATCAATCGATCTTCGCGTCGCGACCATTTATCTGCAGACCGAAACCCGATAGCTATCAATTACGAAGCGCTTATTCAAACAAAGATACGCTTGCATTTGTATATTTAGCGCTAGTAATTGTAGCGAAACAACAGTCTCGGTGATTGATAAAAGTAAATAAGAATTCAAAAGAAATAAGACCATTCCTGTGAAATCTGGAGAAACGGAGAACGCAATCGATGGAAACAGACGAGACTGCAATTGAAGAAATAAGAAATATAATTTAAACAAAATTCTCCGTCTCACAATTTTGTCGCACATGTCTATTTTGTCGGCCAACGGATGCGTGACAATTCGATGGGATCTATACGTAGAACGTCAGCAGCGAGATCATCGCTCACTAACAAACGGATTCGCAATGGCGGAGATAAGAAGCTAGATATCTCCGGCAGTCGTCGTTCCATCACATGCGAATAGGCTGCCTCCGAGTCCGTTCACAATGCTTGGAAGAATAGCTTCGTGATTCTATTCAGAGAGAGGAGAGAGAGAGAAGAGAGAGAAAAAGACCGCGTCCGACTACGGCGAAAAAAAGGGGGACGAAGCGGAAGGAGGGATGAAGGTACGACAGCCATCTGGGAATCGAATATCTTTGATCTAACGGCACCTTTCCGCCGAAATATCCGCAATTGTGGAAGAGTAATCGATGGACAGTGTATCCCGCGAAGAGGATGTTAGGGGAAGCAACTCGTCACCCTTTGGGACCTTCGAGGGCGCAATTGAAAAGACGCCGATCGTAGTAAGATGCTTTTCATTGAGCGGCGACATTGCGCTCGTCTCGCAACCTACGGTTGCATCCTATGATTTTCGGATGCCAGAGCCGAAGGGTAAGAAGGGAGGAGATTGAAAGGCGTGAAGTTGGAGGGCCAAGGGTTGGAGGAACCCTGCGGTGACATCGATGGAACTGTAATTGAAATTTCATAAAGATCGTCCCGCGCTGGATACGTTATGACAAAATTAAATCGCGCGTCTTAAGAACAAAAACGTTACATTGAATAATTTATTTAAAGGAATGCGAGACTGGATAAAAAAATGCGTTCTCTAATTATTCTATTGGAACCTTCGAAGGAATAACTTCTCAAGTAATCTGCTAATTATATCTGAGTAATCAGTAAAATATTTTAAAACTTTTCAATCCTTAATTGAATGATCAATTGTATAAGATTAAATATATAGTCATATCAATTTAAAATGAAAAAATATAATAATCAAGATATTACAATCACGTCAAATATAAATGAAATGCTAGTGATTTACTTTTCGAAAAATCGTTACACAAGATTTATACACGATGTGACGTAACAAGTTGAAGACTAATCGAGTGGCAGTCAATGAGACTACCTGTGAACAAGAATAGAACCGCACTCGAAAAAACATTTGTTCCGGGGTCGAAAAGTCGATGCACCTTTTTCTGAATTGCTGCAATGCGCAAAAAATAGAGGAAGAACCGTAAAACCTGGTGGTTTATAAAGGTTGAGAACGTTCCTCCTATTTTCTCTGCTCAAGGGTTCGCGCGTCATTCCGTAGACATTGTTTGCGGTTAACCCGTCGCACTTTTCGAAAATCTCAATTGAAGCTCGAGAAGGATCAATCTGTGAGGCGTGAGAAATGACGAGCACGGGACTTTGAAAGTCTCTTAGCCAATAAGCGAGAATCTATATTTCGCTCGAAATCGTCAGAGAGGGGTGCGCAACGGACTCTTCCTTTCTCCTTTGTTTCTAATTCGATTTTGATAGCCGCGACACTCGACGTTCCTCGTGAAGAGTCGGGAACAATGAGAACGATAAATAACTGATGAGGATCGAAGTGTCACGAACAAAAGATTAGAAAATCGCGATGAGGGCGGGTGAAGATTCAATTTCGTTGTCGTACCGAAATGAACGATCATCAAACTGAGATCGCGCCCTGCAAAATCTGAGAATAAGTAACGCGGAGACATTCGTTACGCAATCCTCCGCTTCGGAATATTTCCAAATAAAGAGGAAACATACACTCGTATGCACGCAAAATGAAAGAGGAAATGCATTTTGAAAACGAACAGACTGCAGTGAATATGTTCCCAATAACGTTCCGAAACGTTACATCAATTCCAGCTTTTCATCGTTTTTCGGAAATTTCGTTACCCGCGTCATACATTGACGTCGATCTGGAAAAATATGAAATATCAAAGGATCTCGAAATATCCGTTAAAGCCTGCGGTGCGAGTCGACGGTGTCCTATCGAAATTCAAGTTCGATCGCGAATTTGAATTCAGCCGGCGGCTGCCGGCCGTTGAAACGGGAGCGCGTGCATCAGACATCAAACGCCCGGCTTGGCCCTTTGATCAAGCTCTGTCATTCTGACGACTCCTGTCGCGTTATGAGCGGGACTCGCGATCGACGCTAAATGGCAGCGGCGCTAAAAAACTGATTATCGTGCCATCGACCAATGGCCAGGCGACATCATATGCCAATTCGCGCGTTCGGTCCTACCTGCATCCAGAGCCCGGTTCTTCGAAAAATATTTTTATTCCTTGCACGATCAATCCCGACGTAACGGACATACCTGCAACGACGCGAGCAGCGAACGCGTTCAACACGAGGAACGTACTTATTTTCGTCGTTTTCGCCCCGGTGTACCTCGCAACTGACACGTTTTACTCCGCCTCTTCGTTTTGTAATGCTCGAAATGAATTTACAGCCACGACGAGAGCGGTCGCTAAACATTTGAGGGGAAATGCACGAAAATTCGTCTCATGCTTGTTTTCTGTGTGGTGCAGACATCGAGCTGTGACGGACGTTGTTGAAGGCTGCTCGCGCAGTTCGCTGAAGATAATAAAGACGGAATATTCTATCGACGAAACCGATTTATTCCTGCTTTTCGGAAACGCGTAGGAAGTAGTTCCACGATTAATAAATACGTTTCATTACATTTTTATTTTAATAAAATCTAATAATATCTAATAGATAACACTCGCGTGCATTCGACGATTAATCTTGCTCTGACGAAACGAAGGAGCACTAGGTCCGTGCATTGTGACGTCAAGTAATGTCATCGCCACGTATTCCGAGCTCGAGGAGACTTCCGATTAAGAGACCGAAGATGGCAATGACGTCTCGACGTGGAGGATTAATCGTTCCTAGCCATGACCGTGGCGATATAATATATCTATGTACATGGAATACCCCATGAACGTGTACCTGGATATAACGATGCCAATGTCCGATACCCAGCGCTCACTGAAATGGCTTACATAGCGAAGCACTCAGAGAGGGTTTCCCGGTTTTGCTCGCTACCGACGCAAGACAACACGATATAAAGAAGTCTGGATGGCAGCTTCTTGCCGCTGTATCGCCGTTACAACCATCTATAGCCGTACATGACCAGTCGAGCTCGTAATGGATGTTTTTCCGCAGCCGAATCGCGACTGAAAATAAGAACTGTCGGCAAACGGGTCCGTAATTTATAATTAATTATTTATAATTAATTAATTGTATTATATAATCGGATACACATCAAACAATCTCGTGCGATGATGATTATTGCGATTATTAATATCGCTATATTTATTATATTTATTTTTTGAAGAAACGGACAACTTTAACATAAAACGTTTTGGGTATTTCATGTAGCAAAAACATTACTAACTTGACCACTCGTTTATATTATATACTCGTTATATTGATATTATATTATATACTCGTTATCAGGGATCGGCAAAATATTAATAATAAATTAATATTACTTGAGTATTTAATTATTTATTTAACAGGAAAAAATAATTCCCGATTAATTGATTAATCAGTAATCAAGATAAGCAATTTTTCAATTGCTCGGTTAATCAGTAATCAAGATAAGCAATTTTTCAATTGCTCGGTTAATCAGTAATCAAAAAGAACAATTTCTCAATTACTCGATTAATCAGTAATCAAAATAAACAATTTTTCAATTACTCCAGTAATCAGTAATCAAAGTGAAAAATTTTTTAATTATTCGATTAATCAGTAATTATAGTATAAAATATTTTTGTTACTTGATTAATCAGTAATCAGACCGAAAAATTTTTCAATTATTTCATCACTCAGTAATCAGTGTCAGATGTTCCTTGATTATTTAGTTGATTTTTTCTGGATTATTTTCTTGATTATTTAAGTATCTTGATTATTTAAGTCATCAGCATACAGCAGCAATTATATACAGAAAAAAATTAATTCAACGCAATATTTTTCTAATAAATTCAGTTGAAGTAGGATTTTTTATGACTGATAAAAAAATAATTTAAATAGTGAAATATTGCGTTAATTTCATTTTTTTCTGTATGGAATTGGTGCTGTACGCTGATAACTACTTAAATAATCAAGAAAATAATCCAGAAAAAAATCAACTAAATAATCAAGGAACATCTGACACTGATTACTGAGTGATGAAATAATTGAAAAATTTTTCGGTCGGATTACTGATTAACCGAGCAATTGCAAAATTGCTTATCTTGATTACTGATTAATCAATTAATAATAAATTTCTCAAAGTTGATTACTGATTATCAAAATAATTGTTAATCACAGCTGAAAATATTACTGAAAATATCGTTGATGCCGATCCCTGCTCGTTATATACTCGTTTATATTTTAGCTATAATAAAATATAAGTCTAGAATTAAATCTTAAATTTTAAAAAGAGACGCACGAAAAGATGAGATCAATAAAAAATTATTAAAGACAGTCTCATTAACGATATAAAAATGAAAAAATATCAATAGATATTATTCGGAGAGAAACAAAATGGCGAATTTGGGATACCGCGAGAACTTGAATGCTCCGCACGAATTCGAAAATCGAGCCAGCCAGTGTTAAAACATCCCCCGACTCTCGTCCTAATGGGGCTCCGTCTCTGAGGGCACTTGAGGGCGTGTAATTGCTAGAATCCACGACCCTGCTACTACACCGCATTTACGCGTTATGCGGGGTGCGTGTTAGGCATGGATCGACCACCTACTGGGTGTCCCGTATATTTCAAACCGCAGCTTGCCGTGAACTTCATCAAGTCGTGCTTTCGATCGTAAATTACTTCGGCATTGCAAAATTGGCGACTCGTCGATAGGATCGAGAAGTTCACGTGTGTTTGTTTCATGCGTGGGCATATGTTTCTGCTGCATTGTAACTATAGATTCAAACCTGATGCGAAACCGTATCTACTAATGATTGTTTTTACTTATTAACATTTATACTCTTATGAGAAGAACAAAAATAACATTGATATAGAGATTTTGTATAATTTATGCATGCCAGAGAAACTTAGAGTTACTTCTTATTTAACAAAATTATAAAAAAGTATTGCGACTTCGCAATTCTTTTCCTTTTTTAAACAAATTTCTAATTTATACTCCTTGGTCCTTTTAGATATTGTTAATCAAAAAAGTTGCGCAATTGATTATTTTGCACACATGAAAGAAGTTTGCTCTTCAAGCAAACTCCTCCATAGACATACGGAGGGCAACAAAGGATCAACAATCGAGAGCCTAAACGGTGTTATCGACGATCCTCTGGAAGCGGAGGAAGGTGCGCCTCTCGTCGCAAAGGGTGGATCATGGCGGGGGCTAAACGACGAGCCACTAGAAAACAATCCCTCGATCGCATTTATGGATGCTCTTTTCTTTCATTCCCGCGGCTCTGCCATCTCTCTTTCTCACGCACACACACGCGTGCCCGCCGATCCGACAGATGGTGCGGCCGCGTTTTTGTTTCAAGGCTCGCGCCAACAATCGTCGCATTACCAGGACAAAACGGCTCGACGATCGGTTCTTTGAAAAAAAGAAGAGAGAAGAGAAGAGTGGTTGGAAGTAGTGGAAGTAGCGGCTGCGGTAGGGGTAGGAACAGGGATCCGCCGTGGTCCAGGAAGTCCTGAGATCGGCCAACATCATCTCGTGTCGGCAGCACGTACCACATGTCCAAACAGAAGAGAAAAAGAATCGCTATCGAGAGAATTATACGATTGCGCGGCGCACGCGACCCAATGAATAATAATTATAATCGTATAGTCCCGTCACCATTGATACCACTGTGCGCCAGGGATCTTTGTTGCAAATGCGACGCAAGAACATGCGGCATGCACGTATAAAGTTTGCTCTAGAGAGTGTGATCGTTGTACATTGTCATGAAGCAGGAGCATCTATTAGGGGTGTGATTTAGTTTTGAGGGTTTTTTTGCTCAAAAACGCATGTATTTAAATATGATAATGAATGGATACCTTAATCCAAATATTTTCCTTCCTTTTCTATAACTTTTTCCCATCTTTCTGGCAAGAGATCAATTCCACCACGATAAAATCACTCTTTTTTTCAGTTCATCCATTCGTCGACGAATTTTCGCACTTCTTCCAAATTATCAAAGTGTGTATCCTCTAAAGCGTGTTGCATCCACCGGAACAAATAATAATCGCATGGAGAATACGCGGGGTGCGGTAAGACTTCCCATTCAAGCTCTAATAGTGTTTCTTTCACTGATAACGCAACGTCAGGTCGAGCGTTGTCACGAAGAAGAATCACTTTCCGTCGTTTACTCGCAATTGCTGGTCGTTTTTCGTCCAGTGCTTGCTTCAACTTGTACAATTGGTGTCGATAACCATCAGCCGTGACAGTCTCATGCGGATTTAACAGCTCATAGTACACTATCCCACCAAATACGGAGCATTACTTTTGAACCGTGAATATTGCGTCTCGGAGTGGATGTTGATGGTTCGCCTGGATCCACCCATGATTTTCTGCGTTTCGGATTATCAAAATAGATGCACTTTTCATGCCCAGTAACAATCCGAGACAAAAGACTCTTCTTTTTTTGCCTGGCGATCAACGAAATGCAAATGTTCAACCAGTTCGCAATGGCACTTTCCGATAATTCATGTCGAACCCATTTCCCTTCTTTCTGAATTTTTCCCATTTCATGTAAATGTTTCGTAACTGTTGTACGATCAACATTTAATGCTCTGGCAAGTTCTGAAGTGGATTCTGTTGGATTTTCGTGCAATAATGCTTGCAAATCTGCATTTTCAAGCTTTCTTGGTTGTCCCGAGCGTTCTTTGTCCTTCACATCAGTATCACCACTTTTAAAGCGTCTAAACCAGTATTGACACGTCTTAATTGATGGGGCAGAATCACCACAAGTTTCCACAAGAATTCTATAACCGTCAGCGGCAGTTTTGTTTTGATTAAAAAACAAAAGCAACGCATGTGGAAAATGCTGTTTTGGAAGTTGCATTTTTACGATGATATAAACACGACTGTTATTGCATCTATTGCTATAATGCTACTAAATGTGATGGATAATGTCAAGACTGTAAGAAACAACAGTTATCGGAAACAGCTATTGGAACAAACTGACACTACAGCCATCTGTTGCAAAACCCTCAAAACTAAATCACACTCCTAATACTAACTCGCAAATGATGTTGCGATGACCGTTCAACTTAAATTTACCAACGTTCCAAAAAATTGTTTCCAACTTTATCACAGAAAAATTCTGCAAGATTCGCTCGTCTGGGCTAAAAAGCGAGCGTAGAAAAATACGTGCGGTACAAAACCCGAAAAGTGACAATAATAATTTCCTCTATGCTCGTACGCACACGAAACGCGAGTTGTGGAGGGAGGGAAATGGAGGGAGCCTGAACGCAACATTAAAATCCGTATCTGACAAGAATTACATCATTATGCCAATTATACGAGTTTGCATTCCGGCAGACGAACGTTTCGCTAATTAACACGTCGCGCGTCGGCGGCAAGCATAAGCTGAAAAGTGCATTAACGATGCACGTGACATGGAACACCATGCACGCGGCGGCAGCTGAGGGATTTCTACAATACTTTGTCGCGCTTCACATATACACACGCACGATTTTCCACCGACCAAGAACTGCTCGTTATATACGTGCCCGTGCGCGAATGTGTGATGTCGTGAATGCGAATACAGATCGGCACAGGTCAGAGACACGGCATCTCCCCTCTAATGGATTTCACTCATTTTTCTCCCTCCGACGTCGTCGTCGTCGCCGACCGATGCCAACCCCTAAAGCATCTCGGAGATTCTTAAGGGCAGCCGCGTAAGAACGCGTTTATTCATTTCTCCGTTTCGACGCGACAGAAATGCGAAAGTACGCGCTTCGTTTGGTCCTTATTTGCTCGAATTTTTTTCACCGAAAAGACTGCTTATCATTTAAAGCTTCTTCTTCTCCGCAACAGCTTTTGAATCGGTTTCTCTTTCTAGCTTTGATTATAAGACTTATACTCGTGTGTATTCGATCATTGATAGATATGACAATTCGAGTGATAAATGTTTTACGCGAAATTAAATATAACTTTTCGGGAGCTTTCGAAACTGTGTGCAAATTTTATCGCCGCATTTCGTGGCATATCTTTAATTACGCAGAAATGCCCCTCTCGGTTAATAGATCTGCTCTCCCACTTCCCGATTCGGACGTTTCTCGCGTAATCTTATCAACTGTGACAGACATATATACGATCCTATCTGCGGGATGGAAAACTGTCTTGTCGAGACTGCGACGAATGGAATCATTAAACATATCAGATAATGTAGGTGTCTCATTGAAGTTATAAATGTCTTATTTGAAAATATGAACACCACCTTCTGTCAACATGATTGCAACATGTTGCGTTAAAGTGCCCCAAACCGATACGATCTGCCATGTAAATATGTAATTTATTTAATAATTTATGAAAATAAAATACAGGATAATACAAATTTGGACTGTCTATTTTTGCTATTAAGATATCTGCGTGGGATTCGTTTCTTTTTCTTGTCGAAATGCGGAACAGAAGCGCACGAGTTACGTACGTTTCTCAAGATTGCGTGCCAGAAGTTGTTCTTCTTGGCAAGGACGATTCTCGCAGCGCCGACAGAAACAGAGCGAAAAAGTCCGAGAACGGGAGGCGCAGAGAGAAAATGCGAGAGGGTGAGAGTCGATAAGGTAAATGGGCACTTCGTAAAGTTCGCCGAACAAGAAACGACACGAATTACGGCCCGTGTTCCCCGCCGATTTCGCTCTCTCTGCTATTATTCTGCGGCCTGCTCGCAAAATCACAAGGAGAAGGACCGATGCGACTTGCTCGTTATCAAGTTCGCAAATCATCGCGGATCTTGTACAAACTTTTCACCGTTTGCAAATCTCAATCCAAAGTACATTTTCCTTAAAAATCCACTATGGTTTCATGAACCGACATTTCGATATTATTAAAAATTCCTTTTTTTACTTCATCTATTTCCTTTCCGGAATTTCCAAAATTTTCAAAATTCAGAATATTATACTTACACGTGCAATTACCATCCATAGAACACTATGCAAAACCAGAATGCACTGTATAACTTTTATTCAATAGATAATCACACTTATTCAAATTCATCACAAATGGAAGGATCCAGAAACGTATAACAGCATGACAGCATGACTGAATGTTTACTGAATCGGCCAAAACTGTTCCGATGGTAATCACATCCGCCGACAACACTTTTGCGATATCTGCTTCTATCTATTCGGCTACCCTTTATTATCATTGCGAATGATTCACGGAACTTTTAAATTTTTGTATTTACTTACATGTAACCGATAAAAGTGCCATATAAGACCTGCGTGATACACGCATCTCGAAATGCTTAAAAATTTCGCTATTATGTAATTCACATCGAAATTAATTTTTCGGAAAGTTATATTATATTTTGCTTAAAACACAAAAATGTATAATTATTTATATAATATAAAAATATCATTTCAAATACGTATCATGCATATGTTATCAAGTACGAAATGATGGTCGCAATAAAATCTCTCAGGGAAGAATCTAAGTTCTAAAGATAAATTTCTATCGCGGCGTGGCAGTGTGGCTGCTAACCGCAACTCGCCGTAACAGTGAGAAACGTATGGTAATGGCAACTAATGAGCAAGATATGATAGCGAGGCAAAAGAAGAAATAAAAATGACAGCATGGCGCATACGTACGCATATGTGTTATACTGTTGTGCGCGCATTTCGCACCGCGCTGTCCAATCTAAAAATATTTTTTGCGACGATCATTCATGAAATCGTTATCTGTTATCTGTCGATGAGTCGCTTTTATATGTCACTCGATATGATCGGAATTGCATCCGTTTGACAAAATACAGATTACGTCAGATAGACTTAGACGTTCAAGGTCCGGTAATCGAGTCGCTGATTTTCAGATATCACTTGCCACGTACGAAACGATTTTGCATCTCAATCCATTCTTGATTATCTGTATGCACATGTTCGCGTTATCGAAAACATAACATTAGATAACGTGTTTTAAAAAGTTTGAAAATAAAAGGTCGTATAAACGCTCTATATTCATAGAAATAAATTCACTAGTAATTAAATAACAAATTACCTAAATACGATTAATAAATTAATTGCTAATAGAGGAAAGTCCCCGATTATGAGATACCATATCGATTTTGCCGAATGTAAGGAAATCTATAGGCAGAATTTAAAAATTTAATACGTTATCTTGAAGAGGATTTAATAAGCTTTAGGTTGGTGAAATGAAAAATCTAATTTAAATATTATTTTTTCTGAAAATTAAAAAAATTAGAAAAAAGAGCTTTACGCAGGATCGAGAAAGTGTGCTCCTAATATAAGATACCTCGAGAAATCGGTGTTAAAAGTGCAAAATACATCAGTATTGCAAGTAAAAAACTTTATTAGATAGTTTTATAAAAATACTGCTGCCACAGCCTTCGCCAAATCTTCACGATTCCACTGTCGACGCTTCCTCGTTTCTCTAACCTCCATAGTCAGATTATACAGGGTGTCCCGGGTTTTAACCGACAAATTGCGGGAGCATATTCTACTAGTGGAAATAAGAAAAAATTCTTATATCGAGTTTGCTTAGAAATGCTTTATTACAAAGTTATAAACCAATATTGAAAAGAAATATGAGATAAGTAACAACGGAACATAGTGTAGAATTTGGAAGGTCGAAGATGTTTATGTTACGTGTATTCACATGTATTCATGTTCACTATGTTGAAACGATTCAGTATGATTGTTACTTTTGCAACAGTAGCTGTTAGATTTCAATCGTCGTGTGAACTAGCAATTACTATCAGAATGCCAAAAGTGTTTTCAAATGAGGAATACACCGATATTCATTTCGTGTACGGATTCTGTGACGGAAATGCACGAGCTGCCGTGCGAGAGTATCAACGTAGATTTCCTAACAGGAGAGTACCAGATAGATTTAAAGCAACGAATTACTAATTCAGTTACTGAGATGCAAGAAAATTTTCAGGAATGTCGTACCGTAACAAATTCTGTACTACGTCGATGTCTAGCTTGTATCGATGTGCAAGGACAACATTTTGAAATGCGTCACTAAATCATTGCGTAGATAATTTTTATTTTTGTGAAAAAATCCGTTGTTACTTATCTCATATTTCTTTTCAATATTGGTTTATAACTTTGTAATAAAGCATTTCTAAGCAAACTCGATATAAGAATTTTTTCTTATTTCCACTAGTAGAATATGCTCCCGCAGTTTGTCGGTTAAAACCCGGGACACTCTGTATAAAAATTAAATACACAAAAATTCGTAATATAAATTCGTATTAACTTTTCTTTAACCTTAAGTAGTATTTTCTTTCTTTTTATTACACTACATAATCTTCATATTCGAGCAATAATTATCTCATATTAAGAGTACCCTGAATATCTCATTATACGAGCCACACGCCTAGCGGTTCCGCGATCATGAAATCTAACCTCTACAATTAAGCAATTCAACAAATTGCGTATTTTCCTGTTACTACGATTCTACTCTATCATTGCATACTGAATTTATTGTCAACCATTTCTTTATTATATAATAAACAAGGTTTAAAGACTAACCTCAAGTTCCTTTGACATGTTCACAACTTCACAAACCTTTTCTTGCAAAGGCTAAACGCAATAACGAACAATGAATTTTTCACTAAATACATTTTACACCAAGAGTAATAAGTTCATGGTGGAACTAACAGATGGTGCTCAATAGTTTAGCAGAAACCCCATTATCTCATATTAGGAGCATATCTCATAATAGGGGATTCTCCTCTAATAATACATAAAATTGCATAAAAGATAATAGACCATCACAACCATAAGGTTCACCTTGCGGCAATGTTTCATGAATCCATTTTATCGCTTTTGCAGAGTGTCATTACATTATCATGCAGGTCTATAAAAGCAAAATCGTCGTTATTATTACAACACATATTATAGTATTTCGGACTCTCCGTAGCACGATATGTGACGGATAAACCTCCAAGAGTCTTGTGTCACAAGCGCCTCTAATCTCCGGACCACCTGTACGGCGTGAGATCACCCCTACCATGATGAGCCTAAACGTGTCATGAGAGATGGCAGCCTAAACAACCGACGAGATAAAGGCGAGCCGCTCCGAGAAGCCCTTAGGGATCCGTGGCCCTTGTTTACTCAGCAGGAGATAAAGAGGAAGAGGACCCAGCCGCAATGACATCCGGATTCCTCGGCCCGGTCTGGGGACCGATGATTATTTAGTTAATGACCTGCATTGTCCGGTTGACGCCGCGAGGCTTCGCGACAAAGAGGAGCCGTAAAGAAGTGCGTCGGCGGATAAAGAGCCGATAACCGGGACGATTTCACAGAAAGGTTTCGGTGCGTAGAAGCGATAACAGGCGCCGCAACGAGGATCGCAATAATGCGAGCGTGGTTGCAGGTGTGTGCACGGGTTAATAAATGTCCGCAATGCGTTGAGTCCGACGCCGCTAGCTGAGAATACGGCCATGTGTGCCAGAAAATTCGTTCTGGTGGAAGCAGCGTTCGATGCGCAAGAACGTGACAGATAATATGAGGACGTAATGAATAGTCTCGAGATAAACGTACGGTCTCTCTCCCTTTCTTCTTCTCGTCGTCTATCCTCCTATAACTGGCGCCTCGAACGGTTGGCTAAATCGACAACAAATGTGACGTGAGAGAATTGGAACGTAGGCGGATTTAAAAATATTTTGACAATGACATTTTTATCGCTGAATGAATCTCAAAGTGATCGATGACAATAGTGGATTTTCCAGAGTATATATAGTATAATGTTTATATATAATCAGAGGAACAGGAAATTGCAACGAGTCTTGCTCCCTATATAGTTAATAAAATACTCTGAAATTTTGCAAAAACTGTCATGAATCAGTAATAATGTAAACTATTAAGAAAATGCATTGTACACGTTTTCCTGTGTCTATATTCCTACTTACAAATATATAATCAGATGAATATATATAATATTGATGACGACAATAAAATAAACATAAATGTTTATAATATAAAACATTATATACAATATATGTATACAACTTTTGTCCCGATTTTGGAAATTGACTGTTCTCCCGCGAGAAATATCGGCATTCCCTGATATCCAGACTTCCTTCTTCCTGTAGATAGGAACAATTTGGGGCGCCAGTTATAGGAGGATAGACGACGAGAAGAAGAAAGGGAGAGAGACCGTACGTTTATCTCGATACTATTCATTACGTCCTCATATTATCTGTCACGTTTCGCTATCACGAATCAGCGATAACATGGATGTCGTCTGCATATGCGATCGATATCTCTTGAAATAGCACTTATGATAATTGAGAACACTGCAAATAACAGCACGCTGAATCAATTAATTTTTAATTAAATTATGACTTGTATCCTTGTTTCTTAGATTAACGTATTAGTCTCATTATTTCCATCTTTTCTTACAAATAATGCTCAACGTTTGAAAATTGTTCAACTATAATTCTGATTGTCTCTGTGAATTAAAAATGGTGTCTTTTGCGTTACTGCACACAGCACGGCGATTTACAGGAAACACGAAGCGAGATGCAAGAAGTGATCCTAAAGAGGCGGCTGTTCACCAAGCAGGCGTGAAATGAAGCTTCGAATTCGAGAGGCGAGCTCGCCTCTTCGGTGATACTGAAGTAGTCCGAAGACCAATGAATGTCCGAGTACTTTATGGAGCAACCTGAGAACGTTGAGCCCAGAATGGTCCAGGAGGACGTTCATCAAAGGGTTCCAAATAATTACCGCCTGAAGCATTCTCAACGGAGAGATGCACCGGCAAAGGAGGCACCACCTCGGCGGTTGTGATAAGTTAGTGGAATATTTTGTAAAGGGAGAGAGGCTCTCCTTTTTCCCGGCTCGCTCGTATATCACATCCCTAAGTCAATAAAGTCGTCATATAAAATGCTCGTTTGTAGAAGCGCTGCGTGTTACGATCGGCACGATTGAATTTTCGGGAAAACAAATAAAACCGATTACGATGCGCTGTAAAAATTATGTTACAGGCACGAATTTAACATTGAAATGTGATTTACTGTTCTCTTCCTAAATGCAGCCGCAATTAAACGCAAAGATAATGCGTGTAATGCGATATGTAACATTTCTGATCATATTTTCATTTGTTCCAGATGGAAATCGTAAATCAATGCTTTCATCTAAATATAATTTGCGAAAATAAATAAAATTTTATATATAATATTTATATCCCGAAGTAATTCATACTGAGCTATCTATTTTCTGTTGTACCGTTCTTGTTTATTGAATATACAAAAGAAAATATTATACGTGAAAACAGATAAATACAAGCCTACATACAGAATCGTGCCTGCAACCAACCTTGTCCTTAGAAAATTCATCATTTCGCGACTGAAGAATGCAAAATTCTAGCGGAACGCGGCACAGACGGATATCTCTGAAATGTTCGGACGAGCTTCTCTGAGTTCCAAAGTGTTTGATCGATGGATCCTCGGGCCTTGGACCGGAAATTATGCGTCAGCCTATCGTCCGCGCCGGAAGTGACGGCACGGCGCCACACCGATCACGCCACTATCTGTCGTTTCCTTGATTGCATTCTTTTCCGTGTGCCGAAAAAAGCTCTCGCCGTATTTGTTTTTCCCAGCGTGGGTGGATGACAATGACCGCAAAGCTAAGTGGAATTTCGTAAGGCACAATCTGAGGACGCATTAATATTAACTTAATTTTTAGTCAGAGCTATATTTATTAATAAAATAAATACACGAGTCAGAGATATCAGAAAAATATAATTAATTATATAAGATACGATTGTGGGCGGAAGACATAATGATAGAATAATGATAACAGAATATATAACAGTACAAATTCTAAACTACATTTCGAAATGAGCTAAACAAATTACAAAATTAAATTGTTATTATCTATATCAGCAATTAAGCTTGCTCAAGGAAAAGAGTACGGATATGCGTGATTCCAGAATTATCATACCCTTCGCGTAATGCTATTCCTCACGTAGGGTAGGATTTGACGGGAAGAAAGCGTCGAGATAACGCGGAATCGAATCGACTGCATGGAAATGCGTCGCGTGCCGTTACGACACGCGAGCTGTAGCTGCATTCATATTCTAATGACGACATTGTACACGAGGTCAGATGTTGGTAACCATACGCTATTGTGTTCGATCTTCGACGTAGTTGGACGCGCGTAACGTTAGGAGCAAGGATCCGCCTACGAGCGAGCGTCTTTGCTGTGATCAATGAGGGGAGAACAAGGGTCTTCATAACGGAGTAAGACGAGACAAAACGACGCTAGAAGTATCTACGTGGGAAAACCGACGCTTATTTTTGCACATAAAGTTTTTAAACGCAACTTTATCGCATAGAAAAATATAATAAATTAATAAATACTAATAATAAAAATAAATGATGCTTTTTTGTATAATTTAATAATAAAATGAAATTAATAAAATGAAGATTGCACTTTCCCTCTTCTGTATGAACTGAAAATAGAAGATATCGAAATCTACTATTTTATCGTTAAATAACTCAATGTTTTTTATCAAGACCACAAGAGAGCTTGTGAGTGAAGAATCCGAAATCGAGATGAGAAAATTAGGAGGCACAGGGCGAAAGCCTGATGAAGGCTGGACAGGAACGAAACTTCCAGATTAGAGCGAAATAACTGGAATTACGGGCAATCCGTGAGCTTCGAGGGACCAATAAATCAAGCTTGGAAGCACGAGCATCCGGTAACTCGTATCATTGTCTCGGCACACGCAACGATAGCTGCTCGTGTCGGGCCAATAATGTTCGTCCGACGACGAAATGATAGAACAGCGATTGGAAGAGTACGATTTGGCAATTTCAGGGATCCTAATAAAGTCTCGCAGCTTGGTGTGCGGGAATAAAATAAGACTCTTCTTTCCCTTCTGCTCGCTTTTATACAGCGAGGACGACAAAAATACGCGAGGGATCGCACGTATTATTATCGAGATCGAATCGCTTGTATACTGGCGTTTCCACGATGTCACAGATTGGCAGTATTGCGGCGGTAACTCGCCACTACGAGATCGTCTATTTAACGTCCAATCGCTGAAGGTTTATCTTGTATCTCGAAAGTGGCACACCGGAAGTTGCCTTTCCAATAAACAATGCGTGCAGCCAGCGACAAAGCTGCCATTGCGATCGCCGAGCGATGATCGCGGCTCGCGATCGCGATCTGGACCCAAACCGCTCCTGACGCGAGCATTATCTGCGATCGCGAGCAAAGGAAGAGGATGACGGAGGGATAGAGAGACCCGCCCAGCCAGACGAGGGTAGATATGTTCCGTTGCATCTGTCGTCACGCCCTTCATCGCGCGCACACACGTGTGCGTACGTGCGTACGAAGTTGCACGTTGACTGATCGAATGGAGACGTACATCCAAGCTAAAGTCGGGGGATGTTTTTCAGTTTGGCGAGGGGGACTTCTAAATGTTTTATTACTTAATCATAACGCTCGGAGCGGGCGGGTGTAGGAAGCTGCTCTCGCTCATGGGACGCCGAGGGGTGACGGAAAAGTTACGGAGGGATGGAAGAGAGAGACGCCAAGACGCACGGCGGAATCATTGTCGGCGCCAATTATTCATGCCAGTAATATCTACGACGGAATCACGAGAATGAATTTCGTGGCATAAAATTTACATCGAATGGCACACCCTCAGAAAGGATTTCTGATAACAAGACGAAAAATATTCTTGACTAATTTAATCGTATTACAAGTATAAAAAATATGAAAATAAAACAATTTTTAATTTAAATCAGTAATTTCTATTCTTCTCTCTCGAATTAAATAAGATTGTCTTACTGTCTTGAGACAAGAGTAACATGTACAAATTTATGCTTATATATTCTTGTATGTAGAATAATTTGATATTAGCGCCACTTTATAGTAGGCTTTGTCGATGTCGACGCATTATTTTCTCACAGTCGCTCGTCGACTCGGCGCTTCTGCGTCCTTTATTCCGATAAAACGGCCAATATTTATGTGTTGCAATCGAAAATCGGGAAAGTGTTTCTGTTATTTACAATGCAAGAAATATTAAAAGATATGGAAATGTAAGTAAGTATATACAATATACTTACTTGAGAAATAAGATTCGAGATAAGACATTTCCATACCTTTTAATATTTCTTGTAGAGTATTGCACTTATTCATTGTAAATAACAGAAACACTTTCCGGATTTTCGATTGCAACACATAAATATTTGCCGTTTTGTGTAGATTCTACAAATTCTCTTAGAAGAATAGAATAAGATGTCTTTTAGATCTCACAATATTCTGAAATCAAGAATATTTTGAACTTGCTACAAATTTGTATCTAAATCCTTCTGAGAAAATGAATGAGATAGCACGAAGATTATTTGAATCTAGATTTTCGAATTTTCTATTCAAGATTAAAATATGCTTCTTTTCAATAATAAATATGATTGTCGCTATAGCGATCTTATTTTATAATAGATTAAAGAGTAATAGCATTAAGTCCAGAAATCGTTTCTGTGGGTGCACAATTGCAAGAGTAAACTGCCTTCTAAAATCAAAATCCTTATTCTAAACATCTGCTGATAATTCGTCGGAATTTCAGTATCTTGATATCGTATGAGATATTCCCTAAAATTTTCTGTGAATTCTATAAATTCGTAGAATTTCTCAACAATAAGTCAAAGTTGAGATTCAGAAGACAAATCGACGATCTACAAATGCGAGGCATGGCATTCCCGGAAGACACCGATGACCGAATTAGCCTGATAAAGAGGGGTAGTTTGCGGTACAGCGCAAACGTGGCGGAGAGGATCTCATAGAACGGAGGAGAACGGAAAAGAGACGGAGACAGATCGAAAAATAGGCGAGAGACTCGGTGTGCATTGACGCGGGAACCGCCGTGACAAAAGGGCTGAGGCATCCCCGTTCATTGTCGGCCGTACCGCGTGAAACTCTGTGAGCGTGTGTGCGCGTGCAGCGAGCGTCGGTGTGTGACCGTGTTGGAAAGTACACTATATAACTACATTAGGGGTCGCAACCTACCCTGCAGCACGCGCCAGCTGGCTCATTGTTAAATTACTGCATCGCCGATATCTGCTCGTCAATGGCGTCGGACTAAGCAATTGCAAATATAATATATGTTAGATATAATACATGTGGAAATTGCTTGAATATTTAAATATGATATGTTGTAGAAATGGTTCGTATCACTTATGATTGTATTATTAAAAGATACATGGAAATTGTTTTTAACCAAATTTAATTTTAGCGAAGTTTAATTTTACAAATTTATTTCTACAGCTTGATACTTCGCAGATTGAAATATTGCAGCGTATTATATTGTATATTATAAATGGCTGTTTTTATTGAATAGTTTTGAAACTGTAAAGCCCGATGTCGATGAATTTATGTTCAAAATATATTTTTGGACCTTCAAGAATGATCGAGTAGCAATTTATTTATTACAAATATTAGAGAGTGCATTTCGCGAAAATATCCACGCCAATGGGAGGATCATCCTCTAATGTATTTACACGGGATGGAGACAGCAGCGGGACAGGGGTGTCGACTGGGTGAGATTTGTCACCCCGTACACGGGACGATACGTGTCGTACACGCACCGCGTTTGTATCACCATTGTCATCCGAGCGCAAAGATTAAGCTAATTTCACACATGTCCGCCCGCTCTATGCCATTCACGTACACGTTTGACAGTGTCGCGTGACATAATATGAAACTATGCACCACACATGATGAAAGATTGGTCCGCAGAACGCCGATATTCGGGTAACGGTCATTGTCATTCTCTTTGTAAATTGATGCGAATAAAGTCTGTTCAATAAGTCGCTCTTATTGCAGTAATTGACAATGCTTATTAACGAAAAACAGAAAACATGTAACTGTATTATTTTTGTACACTTTTGCGTTCAGTTTTCCGGAAGCTGTTAATGACGAATAAAATCAGAAAGAAGCAGTCGGACAGTTGTATTCAGAGGACGTTAACATCTGTTCGAATGTATCGGTCGATTAGTCGGGACACGACGAAGCGATCCTTCAAAACGCGATCGTTTGGTCATGCAAGAACATCCCGCCCACATCCTCGGAGGTTTACGATTACGTAAGGATATGCATGTGTCCTGGGAGGATCACATATGTCTCATTTTCCTTGGAGTTTGCCCGATATGCGTGGTTGTTAATTAAATAAATGTGCATCACTAAAAATATATGATAAACTGTTAAAATATATAAATACGAGGAATTGTCAACGTCTTAAGAATCACTCAAACTAAAAAAAATAATGATACTGAATCATATCCAGCATCAGAAAAATTACAAAGACGAGAAGAAACTTTAATAATTTTATAATTACATTAAAGCAGTTATTCTTGTGCATGGAGTAAAAGATCTCGCCAAATTGTCTCAAAATCTGAATACGCAAATACGCGCGGAAGCTTCACCGGCGCCAAAATTTCCTAACGTAGCAAAGCTCTCTCATGAACCGCTGCGCGGGTGTTCTTGAGCGAGAATAGATGCCGTGGGATATTTCGAAAGAAGATCTCGAGGTGCGAGACACACGTGCAGGCGTGTAATTCGGCGTTGGTACCGCGGCTCACGGTGCTCTTTGCACCTCCGCGCGACCTGTGACCTCCGCGAATCTCCTGCGGAGTTTCATCCCGAGCTCGAGCAAGATTTTGCGTGGAGAGAAGAAAGAGGATGCTGGCGATGGTAGGAGGATTCCCGGGACCATCACACCGTGGCGGTCGCATTCGGGCTAGTGTCATTTGACACAGTCCTAAACCCGATTCGCGCCACCAGCCGATCTTTGCTCTTCTTCTTCTTCGTCGTCTCCTCTTTCTTCCGTTCTCTCCGCCTTTCTCTCGTCCTCTCTTTTTCTTTCTCTCTTCCTCTCTCCCTCTTTCAAATTGCCAGTTTTTGTCTCGGACAGCTCGTTCCCAAGCGGAGAACAAACGGCATGAAAGCGGTGCACACGCGCGTGCACGCGTCCCAAAAAGCGCATAAATATTCAGAGCTGCGCGTGGGCGAGTGTGCACATACATGCACTAGCATTCGGAAAAAAGCTTGGAATTATTTTTTCGGAAATTTCATTTTAGGATGAAAACAAAGTCCGAGATAAAAAATCGAGAATTTAATGAATTTAATTTTTCTATTGATCAATACATAATTAGTGTTTTCGTAAAGATGCGGTATTGGTATAAAATAAGATAAATTAAGATAAATTAATACTTCTGCTATAAAGAAGTTGTCATAGAGAAGGGAATAGCAGGCGCGTCCGCGCGATCACTCGCACACATAGCCGCGTACACGTCCGTGAAACTGCGAGAGACCGGCGATCACGATTCCCATAGTGGAATTCAATTGAGCGGAGTGAACCACGCGAATCTCCACGAAGATAAGGAGAGCGCTATTGAGAAGAGAATAGGACAGAAACGGAAAGAGAAGAGCGCTTAGAAAAGACATCCGAGACTGCGTCCGGCGAAATCCGTTCGAAAGATAATGAATTCTTCAAGAATGGCTCTCGGGCGTGTGAACGGAGTTACGAGAGAAAGAGAGAGAGAGATAGTGCGAGAGGAATGAATCAGAGAATCAATAAAAAGTTTAATTAAATCTGCTGGTCATGTTCAAAGATTTACTTTCACAATCGATCGAGACAAAGCCTTAAAATTTCGTTATATAGTTTCAGTAAAGTAATCAATATGTTCATTTTTTCACTAGTACGCGATACAGTTGATGTTCAAAATGCATGAACTTTCGGAACAATCGTGAAAGGTTAATATTCTCTCATTTCGATTCACAATCGTGATCGATCAAGCCCTGCGGACATGATCGTCGAGTTGCAATAGCTGAAAGAATCCACGAAGAGCCATTTGTTTTACGTGTCGAGACAATTGAACGGTGTTCAGTGGCTGGCCAGACGATAAACCGAGTATCTTTACGGCCTTCTTACGCGGCTTCTAATCATTTATTTATTTATATTTATATATGCGTGTGATTACATATTGCGTCAGGATTCTATTTTCCTACAGTGAACACTTACGATGCAACGAGAAGAACTGCGAAATAACAACTAAAATGATAAAAAGAAAGAGAACTGCATATTTATAACGATAATACACTCTATATCTCTAGATAACATATACTATCTCTAGATAACATACTATAGATAATTCATTTTATATTTATTTAGTTCTCCTTCTAAATTATTTCTAATTTATTTTATATTTATTTTATTTTCCTTCTAAATTGAATTACATTTTATTTATATTTGTTTTGCACTACTGGAGTTCTTGACAGATACTGCAAACATAAAATAAAGTCACGTTATTCAACGGTGCATACAAAGTTTAAGTGAAATCGAGCCGGAGGAGCGTGAAGATCAATGATATACATATAAAGATATGCACGTGTGCATGGAGAAACGTCTCAACTCGTTCCGTTTCACCATTCGTATTTGTATTGAGTAATCATCTAAAAACATGACAAGTAGCAATAGTCGAATGCATGCGGACGTGTCGTAGAATAGGAACAGGAGTCATCTAAAGTGACTGGTGCATTATTATATTGTAATATGCACGCGAAAGGCGCGCGAGAGCAATTTCACAAGTCTATTCCCGACTGTCATCGGAGCGGAACGTGACACGACCAGAGATCAAGAAGTTGCCTGAAGGATTATGAATCGACAAAGGTGAATAAACGTGGATAGACAATCATGCGAAGCACGCCTATAACATTTCTTCTTTCATCTAACACTCTCCAGTTATACACATCTTTCTTTTATACAAAGTTTAAACATATTTTACATGACAACCCGTGCAAAAAATTATTAGGGCTTAATAAGGAAGTAAAGGCCCCTGTAAGGAATAAATAGGGATGCCCTAAAAAGGGATGCCCTATCATTGCCACATCGTGGCCCGATAGGACAGATAATTAAAACAATATTTTTTATTATTTCCTTATAAGGTCCCGAAAAAATATTTGTTGCATACCATAATAGGGCCATATTAATATTGAGGAAATTAATCGGGACTTTTTAAGACCCTATTAATTTTTCTACACGGGAATGATACGCAACTGTATGATTGTGTCACAAAATGCACGACAGAATTGTCAAGTCGCGCCGGTTCATGGCTGCGTATAAAAGCTCAATCGAGAAGTGGAAATCGAGAAACGACAGACGAAATCGAATTCCACGGTGCTCGCGTTATCCCTAACGCTTTAGAGGAGCATTACCCTCTCGCGCAGAGCTCCGCAAGGATAAAATAGACGCAACAGTGGAGAACGTGCCTCGAAACGGCAACACATTTCTCGTGGCCACGTGTTTGTCCGTTTCTTTGTCACTCTAAACCATTTTAAATACGTGATGCGTGGAGTCCCGATTCATCGGGATATCGAAGACAAAATATGTAAGCCACGCAATCTTACGTCTTTGTCCGTATTTATTAGAATTATTAACGATAAATAATGAAGCTGAAATTAAAAGAAAATTGTTTGCGTGATCGAAGGATAATTTGTTTCTAAAGTGTCTTTAAATTTCGATTCTTGAATTAAATTTACAAATTGGATTCATCGGATAATCTTTGTAATAAAAAATCTAGAAGTAGTGATATGATAAAAATATAACATTAGAAAAAATGAACAATATTCACAGTAACCATTTGTAGATAACATTAAAGATATTTATAATAGCTAATTAATTAAGGAAGCAACCCAGAAAGAGGTCTTTGACCTTATAAGTTCTCAGCATCCACTTCTTAACTTCCGTGAGATTATGGAAGCTAATGAAGTTTAGTACTCAAGATAGTACAAGCACACCGAGAATTAGATCAAAAGCTCTTAGAATCCAACGTGTCCCTCACAAGTTACTGAAGTGTCATGATGGGAAAAATGTTCTCGAGTTATTAATAGCGTACCAGAAAATATTCTATGATTCTGATCTATAAAATATGATTGAAATAAATGATTATTATATTTATTAATATAATTGTCTCATATATATTTGTTAATATAATAATAAAAAATAGTAATTATTGATATTTTTTATGTCATATGAATTTCTTCCTCCATGTAATTAATTGCGAGAATCGCATACTTTCGTTTCTTACTTTTTATACGTTTTTAAAACTGTAAGAACGATATTTCTAACGTGATACTTAAACGACTGTTACGTATCGCCGCCGGACTGATCGTAAAATCGCGTCGCTATCGATAAATCTTTCAGACTTGTCTAAACACAATCCATGTATGATTCTGCACCAATGACTTCTTTCTTAGCCAAAGTGGTTGAAACTTGAGACTCTGCTGCGACAACGGAAACGGAGAACATCATTTCTCCAGATACGTCTAGTCTAGGAAACATTACACTTGGAATGGACGCTGATAAAAAAATTGATTACTAAAAAAAATATTTAAATTTGGTAGTTTCAATGTTTTATGATAAATTTCGATTTGGCATATTTCTAAATATTGGGTTGGCCAAAAAGTAATTGCGTTTTTTTTATATAAATAAAAGGCGAATTTTTCATGGGAAACAAAAACTTTATTAAACAATATATTGTCCATTTTGTTTGATTATCTTTTGCCATTTTTCAGGTAATTTCATGATTCCGCGCTCAAAAAAGTTCTTATCTTTTTCAGCAAAAAACAATTCCAACAACGATTTGATATCATCAGCAGTAAAGGTTTTACCATTCAAGGCGTTTTGCAACGAACGAAACAAATGGTAATCTGATGGTGCCAGGTCTGGCGAATATGGTGGATGTGGTAACATCATGGTAACACATCCCATCCAAGCTGCAACAATTTTTCACGAGTGACCAAACTTGTACGTGGTCTAGCGTTATCATGGTGAAACACAACACCTTTGCGGTTCACCAATTCTCGACGTTTCTGTTTGATGGCATCATTTAATTTATCCAGTTGACGACAGTATACGTCTGAATTAATGGTTTGATTCCTTGCAAGCAGCTCAAAATACACAATACCCTTAAAGTCCCACCAGACTGACAGCATAATCTTTCTTTGGTGAATATCTGCTTTTCAAGTGCTTTCAGCAGGTTCATCACGCTTGCTCCACCATCTTTTTCGTTTGACGTTGTTGTAGACGATCCATTTTTCGTCGCCTGTTATCATACGTTTCAAAAATCGATCATTTTCCTCACGTTTCAAAAGAGAATCGCAGATGTCAATACGCTTAGTGAGATGAATTTCTTTGAGCTCATGTGGTACCCAAATATCGAGCTTACTAATGTATCCAAGTCGTTTTAAATGGTTTTCAACACTCGATTTCGATATGTTAAGATCCTCAGCAATCTCTCGTGTCGTTAAACGCCGATTGGAATCGATCAGTGCCTTTATTTTGTCATCATCAATTTCGATTGGCCTTCCTGAGCGTGGTGCATCTTTCACATTAAAATCTCCAGATCGAAATTTAGTAAACCAATTTTGACACTGCCGCAGTTTTAAAGCATCTTCGCCATATACATGACATAACTTTTTATGAGCTTGCACAGTGTTTTTCCCTTTTCGGAAGTAATAAAACAAAATATGACGAAAATGTTCTTTTTGATTTTCCATTTTGAAATCGACGGCAAACAAACAATTGTTAACGAAATCGTATACTTTCTTTTTGTAAAACAAGCTTGAACTGTGAGTTGTTAACCTACATAATGAATTTGCGGTTTAAAATAAAATTAGTTACATTTCAAAACATGTATGTCCATCTATTGGAAAAAAACGCAATTACTTTTTGGCCAACCCAATATTTTGTACAATATACTGAAAGATCAATCTTTAATTGCTATGCAATAGTCTCTTTGTCATAATTAAACTTACCAAATTTGTCGTTAAACATCAGCAAAACTTTTAGCACAAAAACGTTAAGTGTGATGTGAAAGAACATCAACACCCAAAGCGGAGCATTTAACAGTAGCTGCAAGCCTTTCGCAAGCCGACGTTAATTCTCACCTTAATCTTGCGACGTGATTTAGCAAAAGAGCAACAATCGCAGCTAAAAGAAAGGCCTTGCGGCTTTCCAATGAACGGCATCGCGCGCCGTGATTCTCCCAAGGTACCGCGTAAATCACGAGGCTCGCGCCATGCAATGCAGATGCAGCGTGATGCAGCCGACAACGTGGCAGTGCGCTAATGCGATAGACGTGTTGGAAGAGGGAGGAGGGTGCCTGCATCGTGTGCGGGAGGGTTGCATGAAGCGCGCGCGCGAGAACTTTTCCTCTTTCTTCGGCGTTGTCGCAACGTCGTCGTCGACCAGAAGTGGCAGCGCATGGGTGATGGGGAGTCCACCCCCTCTCGATGATGGTGATGGTGGCAGTGAGTCGAGAGAAGGAGAGAGAGAGAGAGAGAGAAGCGGCGGAAGAGGGAGGAAGAAAAAAGGAGAAAATCTGTAGAGCTAATTCGCGTGCGAGATAACACGCCGGTCGAGCGAAGTTGTGTGTGCGCTATCGTCGAAATGGTCTCCGTCGAGTCACGGAGGGAGTTGGTCAGGGCAGGGAAAGGCCACTGTCGACTTATGCCGGAGGGTGGTAAGATGATCTTATCGTGCCCTCTCTCTTTCCTCTCTACCTTCTTCTGTCGGTTCACCTTCGTTCCTTTCACCGCGTCCCACCAGCTCCCTCCCTCCCACCCACCCGTCCACCCTCTCAACCCTCTCTCTTTCCCGCCTTTACGGCAACTACCTTTACGCCCTCTCACCCCTGATGACAATATCGCGTGGCCACTGAGATAACCGCTCATGTCATTCCTACATCGACTACCTACTTCTCGGTCTGACTACCACGGCACGAGCGGCACCGTCCTCGTAGAGACACTTTTATGTTGCACGAGAGCCGAGTACACGCTCGCGCGAGCCGATTGTCATCGGGGAAATCTTACGCGCGTTTCGGGTAATACGCCGATCGATAGAGCCACGAGAATAGGGTTTATTAAATTACGCGCAGAAGCTGATTTTGCAATCGCTCAGTGCACTATCTTTCTCGCACGATTGCGCAAGTAAGATGCTGGCTTAAACATCAAGAGTCTTGGTTGCATGATGATTCGTGCTGATATGTTGACTGTTGATGGTGTCGTCGCTTCTAATAAGGCGTTTATCTGTATCGGCATCCGTTTCGTGTTGCTCAATGGGCCGATTGAGGCGTCGACTTGATCGCGATCACGGAATTCTGGCCCAGTTCAACGAGATCGCTGTGCAGCCATAGGCGATGGCAACGTTGACGGCGTAAGTGGTGGTAGTCGTGGTGGAATGACGTCGCGGGAAATGAGACTCGTAAAGCAACGCCAGACACGCGAGCCACTCCAAAGAGCCCTCGGGTCTCCCTACTCTAACTTGGAGACACTCGTACATTTACAACGCTTTTCCGTACGTTTGCCTTTCTATTCTCGTTTTGTCGAAAGTACTTATCGTTCGATCGTGCAAGGATCGACTCGTCAAACGCAAGCTTGTCTCTCACGATAAGAAATTTGCGAATCTAGATAAGCAGGCATAGTGTTCTTGTTTCATATAATAAAAGATTGTTGGAAATATATAATTTCTTGGAAGAGTAATCACTGTGAACGAGTGGATTGTTGGAACACAATTAGTCTTTTCATTAGGATCCATAAATCTCGCTTATTCGCGGATAACAATAAATTTATAGTTTCTTAGCCCTGGCACTTTTCTCAGCATGCAATTCTCAACTTATTATTTGGGACGCTGATATACCGTAAAAATGATCGACTCGCGCGATAATTGGGCTGCCTATTAATTTTTCGAGAAACAGCTAGGATGAGAAATATCGTTCGAGCGGGCGAGACAAAACGACGAGGATCGTCTTTAACGATCGGCGGCTCATGCGTGGACACGCGTGCTCATCCGCCACGGTTCTCTTCGGCTCTTTCTTCCTTCTGTTGTCCACCGCCCAAGACTCGTTTCTTCGCGGCACTCTTCATGGTCGCAGCGGCGCGAGAGACGTACCGGGAACCGGCCGAGATAAAGGAGGATTCCGAGATTTAATAACCTCGTCGACAATAATGCACGCTGACACGACGCGTTATGCGCATCCATTACCGCAACGTGGCCATCGCCGATGCTAATTCTCCAGCCATTATCGGCGGCATTATCGCCGCAGAAGCTAGCGCAGCTAACTCTTCTGCGGTCTTGATCCGAGAGCGGTACCACCTTACGAGCCGAGTATAAAACGCAACGGAATAATAATGATTCTTGCGACTACTCAAACGTTCCGTCCTTGTTTCTTCTCTTTCGCCTTTCTCATATTTTTGTTTTTCGTTGTCTTTCAAGTCAAAGATTGAAGGCTTTCGCGATGTCGATTATTATAATTAGATCTGGCTACCGGGTTGGAGCCGCGATTTTTGTCACTTTGGTTCCAATATTTCGTGAACATATCAATATATTTTATCAGAAGGTGATAAGCAACTTAACACTGTCCCTTAAGTTATATGTAAAAGAAAATTGCAGATTTTTCAATCTTCTCTTGAATAAAGTCTTGTTATACATATATCTTGTTATTTCTGATACTGCTGCTTTTATTTGTAAAAAATATCGAATGTATTGTTACAAGATATTGATACGAATATATTTGTGATTTATATATTGCCTCATATAATGTATTATTGTGTTTGTCAAAATCTTTAAGCAAGCTTTCTAGTGATGCTGAAGCGCCTGTGTTTCCTCTCGGGCAATTTCATGACTGAGTAGCACGAAGTATAGCTCGTATCCAGGCGTCGTGGATCACATACCCATTCTGTGTATGTGCGAACAACACATCTATATTAAATAAGTATGTGCATAGCAGGCTAAATTATTATATATAAATTTTAACATTTATATATTATATTATAGCGTTTTAACTTTTATATAATAACGTACACGTATACATAAAGACATTTTTAAACGCGCATTTTTTGGGCAAATACTTATCTTCTCGATGCACGTATCTTAGATACTTTATCTCATTAATAATATGTAATAAAATAAAATAACATGTACAAATGTCGAAAATTCTGCAATTGCATTCAGCAATTTAAAAAAGAAATTATTGTTTAAATAAATATGTGCACATTCAAATCGACTGATTATTTAGCACGAGAACGCCCAGCGCTGACCAGCTTTGCGCAACTTTACGCAGGAAGTTATGACTCAATTTGCATCCTTCGTACATTCATCTTGTTTTCCCCGCATTTCCTTGAACAATCGCATCTGAAGTAAGACGCGAGATGATGGCGAGCGCCGATTGGCGGAACTCCCGAAGCAAACTGCGATGCTGGAACTTAACGCGTGTGTATTTGTTAAACAATTGGCCGTTCGCGGAGCAAAAGGTTCTGGCGCGGGAGAAGCAGGACGGATGTCTAATTAGATGATTAATTGTTTAATTGCGGAGTCGCGGGGGAACAATGGCGCCTTATCGCCGGTGCGTGCCCCCAATAGCAACACTCGCTCGTTACGTTGTCCGGATTAATATCGTACGAGAATATCGCGATTCGAATCTACTACAGAAAATGTAATCGTTTAATGCAATCGAAGTGCACAGATTAAAAGATTATATCGATTGAAAGATCGACGCGGTAATTTTTGTACAACGCTCATAGATGCGTGGCGCAAAAGTTACAGCAGCGTTGTTATTATTACAGTATTGCGTAGTATTTTAAGCAAGCATGCAATTTATGCAAGATGCGTATTGCATTGTTTCCATCATGCATACGTAAGTCAAGAAAGTAAGTTTAGATATTATAATACGATCGCACAACGACATACCACTCTGAAAATACTACAACGTCGTACGATCGATTATCCATGTCAGTGTTGAAAGCGCAACATATAGAGATCTGGCTAGCTCAGCCCGCGCGTATTTGTCCGTCATGCCTGATTGGCCGCGTTCGTTTCCAATCGGACTGATTGCATTCCCTGCCGGAAATGGCAAACAAATGACAGGCGAAGGCAAAACGAACGTTAATTGGTAAACGCGCGAGAAGAAAAGACTCCGAGTTGACTCGCGAAAATATTGGCGAACAAACCACCGAGACTGAAGGAGGGAGGAGATTTCGAGAAAAGTGTGAAACAGAAATTCAAGGCGCGGGAATAATTGTTAAATTTACACTATCGGACTTTGCATAATTGCTCGGTTTTTCGAGGAAGCATTGTACTGGCATTTCAGCTCGCGTCGCTGGAATCGATCACACTCGGCTTGCCAATGAATGTTTGAGCTACTCTTTCAGAAGTGACGTCACGTTGAATTAGAGTTTGATATCGATACCCCATTGCGCGATTTGACGAACCCTCAACGGACGGTTTATGCTCGGCATCGGTTTCACCCGCGTCAGCATTTAATTCCCATTCGGGATGCCGGGATCTGTTAAATCGTGTCATTGACATTCACGTGAGAGAAAAAGAAATTACCGTTGAATTGATCTTCTTATTTATAAATATTTCGACCTTACCTATTTATTGCAGTTGTTAAACTATATCGTAATTTTTACGCCGGTTAGTTACACGTATATAAAGCATATTTATAATTAAAACTACGAAATATTACCAAGTCTTTTAATAACAGATCGTTTTTTTAACAAGTTTACAAAGAGATTTATTTATCTGTATAATAAAAATATATATAATAATTCTAATATAATTGATAAATATATATAATAATTCTACAAGTCATTATAAATCTCTATTTTACTAAAATAAATATAGCTTTATTATCCCGCGTTCTTATCCCGCAATAATTTTTTCCGAAGGACAGAAAATGCATCTTCGTCTCATTATACTCGGCTTTACGAGGCGATCTATTCGCGATCGGCTATTCTCGCTAGTAGTTCGTTTAAGTATTATTGACACCAGGTCGTGTCGTAAAATGTGAATACGCGTTGCACTGGCTGGCATGCCTGTCACACACGACACAACGTGATCCGCGATAAACTATTTGGCCGAAGCCTGCAGCATACAACGCGGTTGCCAATTAAAAGCCGCACCAGCGAAACGAAACGGGAGACAATCTGTGATCTGGCATGAATGATATATCGCGCCGTAATTCTTAATCGTGCTGCATGCGGTGACTCTCGAGAAGTTTCTTTAATGCCGAACTTGTACCGATGATAACAGCATTGTCTCAAATCGCAGGAGCGGACGACCGTCTCTCGCGCTACGAAGGTAAAAATTCTGGACGCCTGCAATAGAAGCAAAATTGAAACAAGAAGATACCGGAAGTCGTAGTATATTAACGTGGCGGAATATAATATTTTTCGGCAGAATTACTTTGCGATCAAGCAATTAGGCAATTGAGCAATTCGCAATTGAGGTTCTTCAAAATTTCATCAGTTCCTTTCAGATCCGCCCCTGTTGAGCCGTTTCTCTAATCCGATTAATTTCTCTTTCTCTCCCCGTAGTCGCTTCGTCTTCGATACGTTCGTCGCCTACGTTGATATAATACGCCGTAAAAGTTCGTCCGTTGTAATAGAAAAAGAGAAGACATCGCACGCCCGTGACCGATTGATCGGCTGATCAATTGTTCCGTCGCCCGCGCGGCTTGCTCACGCAAAGGACGACTTCGAGGTTCCAAGTGTTCTCTTCGCGTGACGCCGATAGCCATTGCACGCGTCTTTACATGCAAAAATGCGAGTACGCGCTGGCAAATAGTTGAGATATGGTGTCACAGTGTGTACTGCGGGTATTGCAGCTCTATCGTTATGCAAAAGTCCTTATCATTATGCTTGTTCGCCTTAGTAAATCGAACCGTCAGCGCTCGGAAACGCAGAGAGTCACGGCTTTTCTCATAAATTGTAGAAACTCGCAGAATTGACGAACGTGACATATAAATTAGCAACTAAGTAAATCGTCATGTTATTTTAAAAATTAATTACTTGAAAAATTTCAAATTTTTCCCTAGAGAAATACTTAAGAATTGCGCGTACGTTGAGATAAAGAATTAATATGGAGAATTCCTGAAGCGCGAGTTCGCACGTTTTAAAATGCACGCGCTCGCATCGAGGAAGAGGTGTCCTTAATTGAGCTTGTTTAAGGAGCAGAGCGAGGACAGAAAGAAGCAGAAGAAGACGACGACCAAGAAGAAGAAGAAGAAGAGGTAGGATCTGCGGTAGCAGGAGTCTCCCGCGGAACGAGAATGGACTGACCTACCTCAGGATCATCCGATCTATTCATACTCCTTATTCATACTCCTTATTCAGTTGTGCTCTCTCTCAGGATGCGAGACAAAAGCGGCGATGAAACAGAACTCCCACCCCCTACCCTCCTCCCACGTTATTCGGTGCGTTGTGTTTCTTTGGCTTTGTCTCCTCTCGGATACGACTTCCGGTGCCGCGGTTAGATGCGACTCTCAATGGGATGATGCATCTTTCAAACCCCCGGTGGGTAGGTGGATTCCGCAATTATTCCTGCGGTCTGGAGAGAGGGTCCTCTTCTCTTTCCGCTTCCTATCAGTTTCATTTCAGAGTTTCCCGCTTGTCTTGCGAGCACAATGCATCATGCGCATCAGAGGAACGTTAACGGTCCGCATCGATCTCTAACAAGACGTTATTCGATTCCGTCAAATACGTTACTTGTTAACATTTCCTTTTTCATTAGTAAATATTAAAATAATGTAATATAATATATATAAAACTGATATGAAAATAAAAGTTTGTTCAAAAAGATTTGCGGCAACGGACAATTAATTGTGATAATATGTTTTATATATGAAATATGTATATATAAAACGTAGAGATATATAATTTTGCTTTAATTGCGTGTGAAAAAATACATTTTATTTTTCACATTTTTAATTTATTCACAGAAACAGAGTTAATAATAAATTTTGCGAAGCAATAATAAATAGAATCCAAATAGTCCGTGTCTATATTAGAAACAGACAGAATGTGTCTGTCTTTACACAATTATTGTTCTTCCATCGTGTTCAAAGAAAATATCAGTAGATTGTTGTAACCATTCGTCGAAAATTCGCTGTTTCGCCATCCATAATGCAACAATAAATTAACGCTGGTTCGTTGCGCGAGCGAATCTTTTGTGGACCGTGCGATGCTGCATTGTTAACCAACGTACAAAGAGGGATTGATTCGCACTTTTGTTGGACAAACTCGTGATCATCCAATATTTACTTTGCAAAATTTCATTTTTCCATTGAGGAAACAGCGTTCGTACAAATATTATGTATCTTGAACAGAGGTATAACTTTCTTTTCCCATATCAGTGCGCTTCAACTTGATACAGAAATTATTACAAATAATTTTTACTAAAGCACCATGAACAAAATATCGTGTCAACCATGAATGGGCGGGACTTTCGATGGCAAGGGAATGAAATGGCGAGAGGACGAGCAGAGTGACTAGACAAGACAGGAAAGAAGGAATGATATCGACGTTGCTGGTGCGCCAGCGCGAGAACCGCCTACTCGTCTTCCACATTGTCCTCGTTGTGTCACCACCAACGGCATCACGGACAGTGACGCGTTCGTTGTTCATCATGTCGTTATCATAAATCCACGTCGATTTTGTTGGGGACCAATCAGCTGGTCGCGACAATACATGTGAGATTAGATTGTAGAGAATTAGGATAATGAGAGACAACGAGACATTGTCGACAAAATTTTATACCTTCTCTGTCAGAATTTCCTCACTAAAAGCACGATTATTCAATGCAGAAGATATTACGCAATTTCTTTGATCAAAAATCTATATACATTTATTTCCACATAAAAATGCAATTTATTAACAAATCTAATTGCTAAAGTCAGTTGCAAGGAATTCTTAATGTTATAAAATATGCATATGAATATAATTATCAAATTTATGCCTCAAGCCTGAAATGATTAGAAAAGAATCAATAGCAGTTATCGGTAGAAAAAAATTCGATACAGTGTGTTATGTGTGTGTTGCAACGTTCGTCATGCAACTTGATTTGTCAAAAATAAAGTCTGTCGAATGATCACGGATAATATCGCGAAGTCTCGACTTGGCCAAGACACAAGTACGTTTTGCAACGGCAAAGTCTTGAAAATGAGTTTTATACAGTACCCATGCCATGGTTTGCTTTTATTGCCTCGTTAAATAAGTTCCGCGGAAAGACTTGTAATGTCTTCCGTTTCAGTATAGCAGTTTCCAGGAGCGCGATGGAATCGAGTTTCATTTCTGATTTCCTTCATCGATCGTGAAGATTCGCGAGAGAGCGGTTGCATAGCATTGACTATGGAAATTAATGAAAATATAAAAGTTAGATTTTTCGTAATAATTAGGAACCTAGATTGGAATTGTTTAAAGACCGCGCATGGTATTTTAAAGAATGTGGAAAATGTCATACACCGTTTGTAATACATAAAGTTTATGTGAGAAATTAAAAACCACGACATATTTCTTGAGAGAGTTCTTAACGCTCTTATTCGTCGAGCAATTTAAATAGTAATTACAATTCCCTCGCGTGTGCATTTTACCATCTGTATATTTCTAGCGTGTGAATAAAATTATAAAGCATTGCACAAGACGGTAAATGCACACAAATGACTTTGAGTGATATATAAATATATATATTAAATGCTCATGATTATTTTGAAATCACAGAGACATTTATCTTTTTTCTCATCGTAAAATGAGAATAATTTAGGAACTCACTCTTATAAAGATATGTAAATAGTGAGTATTGCGAATAAATATAGTAGGTTTGTAACTGTAAATTTTTATACAAAAAGATATTATAAAATATATAGAAAAGAACACAGCATATTTATACAGCTTTATATAGATTCCTGAGCATAATATTAAATTAAAAGATGAGAATCATAGAGTTATATATATGTATATTTTACATCTTTTCCATATGCGCAGACGAATAAACACATATACATTTTTCTAGTCAATCTTCAAATAATTATCCATCTATAATCGGATATTTATCGCTAATAATGACGAACAAAAGGACAGTACTCACCCTGTGCCAATCTCCTCGCCACCGGCTTGGATCTCATCGCTGCACGGCGGGTGGCGAATTCGAAAACAAAACACTAACTGTAAGAATGTTGCTGACAGTCCTCCGAGCCATGCGAGTTTGCGCACCGGTTTATTATCCTGTCGATCGTGTCACACTCGGTCCACCCCTCCCTTCGTGGATCGCCAATCGAGTATCGCGACACGCGAGCGGTAGCGCGAACGAGAGGATCTCACCCTCGATCGATCTCGGCGGAAATGATCGAGAAATAATTCACGACGCTCGAGGACGGGCACGTACCGGACGCGCACCGGACGGCGGTGTCGATGAGGATAGCCCGCGCTCTGCGGCCGACTTCCGTTGCGGACCGCGACCGCCGGTCGCGTCCTCTTTGTCCGATTCCTCCGCTTATCCGACGGCGGTGAGAGAGAACCCGGTCGACCCGTCCGTCCGTCCGACTGGGATCCTGACGCGCGTCGGATCTGTCCTCCGACAGAGCGCGGAGGAGGCTTCTCCTGTCCTTCGCGCGTCTCCTCCTTCTCCTTCGCCACCTCGTCCTCCACCCCCGCGGTGTTCACCCTCTCTCCGCGACCGAACTCCCCGCGAATCCTCCTTCTCGGCCTCTTCTCACCCTCCTACCCCTCACCCGTTCTCCTCTCCTACGCCACCGCCGCACCGTCGTTACACCGCCTGCTCTTCCGCCCTCTTCTGCCTCCTCTTCGTGTCGCTACCGGTACCACTACCATGGCCCGTGACACTACCACCGCCACAGTGGCGTCGACGACGCCTCCTCCTCAGCCTTCTCCCGGCCTTCCCCACCTGCAGAGTCGACCTGGTGGCTTCCCCACCACCTAGGCGACCCGGCTCCGCTGTCCACCAATGATCAGCGGCTGTCTCTCCTCCGCGGTGCGAGCCGTGCACACGGTGGTTCTCGCAACCTCTCGCCTCTTCGCTCCTGGGGCCTCTGTCCTACCTGCCTCTCTGTCGGCCGTTCATGCAGTCTCGTCGGAGGCGGAAGACGCCGGAAGCCGCTGGACTTCGTATCTCGCGCTCCCGTCAATAACGAGACGTATCGCGCTCTCGATCGATATCTCTCGCAAGAACCTCCTCACCTGGACGTAGCTTTTCATTCATGCCCTGCTGCACGGCGATTGTCATGACTCCTTCTCATAACGCCCTCCAAAGTTTCAGCATGAATGAAACGCAAACGGGTTATTTGAAATCGATGGAGTAGTTAGGATTAGCCAGAACACCTCGTGTACCATATATTCGATTATTTCAAACGGGGAAACGTAATTCTGTTTCTAATCGTGTCTAAAACTATCTAGTTTTAGATATCGTCCCGCCTCGGTTTAGTTTATTATACTTTACGGAAAGATCGATTGTTTTTTTTATTTCTACAGATTGCATTACGTGACGAAAGAATTTGCTTGAGCAAGTTCAATTTGCGGTATGCTAATTCATAAATATGGGAAAAGAGGTTTCCATTGCGCTTTTCAGAATCAGTTGCGATTGACTCTAGTTTATCGCGAGTCCCTGTACTGTTTGAAGTATTATACATATAGCGTCATTTAACTTCTCTCGATGTACGTGTAGTATCCAATTTCGTAGCATCTCTTCTTACGTCTGTGCTTGGACGAGCGACAGCATCCGTTAGGAACAGGTGTTCGCAGGCTGCTTCCTCGTTTGCTGACGATGCTGATTACTGATTCACGCCTTCGTGTCCAGTCGCTATCGCTGTCGATTGCTGACGCGCAGTCTGTAGCGCTCCGATACGAAGTATTCCCCACGTGCACAGATTATAAACGTTCCTGTTCGATGAAGGTATCACGTAGCTTGGGAATTTCGTGCTTTGCGACGTCCAAGAATTTTTATTAAGTTTTGTGATAGCGTAATCATAATTGCCTATCCATGTAACGCACAACATGAATTTTTGTGCAATTGATTTAGCAAGTTGCCAAAAATTGTCTCCTTTTATCGTGCAAAGAACAATGTAGGAAAGTGGAAAAAAATTGTACACGATAGCAACGTTTCTAGCATATCACTCAAAATGTTAATGTACCGCAATTTACATGCCGGTACGAGAATCAGTCTCGCAATCGTGTCGCTATTAATTCGCGTGGTTACGCCAGAGATAGCTACAACCACGCTGTCGGCGAACACGTGGCAGCAAACAACAGTATCGATTGATATTCCGGTCGATGTCCGAAACCGCGTATTCACTGTCCATGAACGGTAGCAGCACTGTTCTCGTACAATTTACGGCATCCGCCAATTCGTATTGATTAACACACTTTTTCAGCGATCTCGAACAATTTATTATTATATCTGAATCGTTCACCAGCCACCCTGGTCGATCAGGCAGCCCGTCTTTCAATCGCGTGATCGCCGGACTCGAGTGGGGGAGGAATCGGTGAAGTCGCTCGAACGAAATGACGCCGCGACGACGTCGAACCTCGGCGAGCAACTTGCTTGACGCCAGCACTTCGACTTTGCATTTCTGGGTGCGTTTGCTCGACTAAGCGTCTCTCCTCTCCGTCTTCGTCGCACCTGAACGCGACCTCCGACCCCACGAACGGCCGTTCGGCGCGAAACGCGCCCGCGCACCCTTCCGGGCGCAGCTCCGCCCTGCTCCTTCATCCTTTTGGACCTAGGATCGGTCGCTTCTCGTACCGTCTTTTCATTTCCTCTCGCTTTATCCCGCCGAGTTCGTTGGCGCCTTCATTCGGATGCGGTCGGAGAATACCATTTGCTCCTATCAGAGGGAAGTCATTAATTAGGCGAGTCATCTCCTTTGTTTTGTTTGATTCAATATCACGTGAAAATCTGTTTAAGAGTAATATATCGTTTGTACAAATTTGCGATGCAATTTGCGATATAAACCTAATACGCTATAAAGCTGTTTCGAAGCTGTTCGTTAATTTACTTTTATAGTTAATAAATAACTGTCTATTACAAAAATTCGTGAGTTTCGAAACTTTTTCACGAATAATCTACAATGTCCATAAAATGATTCCACACAATCGTGAACTGGATAAATAACGATTTAATTTCATGAGTCAAAATGGTGCGGATGAATTGGCGCTTTGGTAGTACACGAATGTCATTTCCTGCGGAACTCGCATTATAAATACTTGAATCCACGACGAAAATGGCGCCGAAATTTACTGAAAGGAACAGGAATAGCCGAAATGTGCCGGTGTATCGTTTCCCGTTATAATTACGCGCGTATGAGCGCCGTACGAGCCTCGCGAATCATAAGGACTCGTTATTTTAACGAGAACTGGCTGCGACTCGCTTATTGTCGACGGTTCGCCCGAAGTTCCTGGCTCTCGAGTCGTGGTGTGCGCGCGGTGCAGAAATATCGCGGCGAATCGCGGCGCGGGCCGTCCGCCTCGCCGCTCCGCGTTTATTTTCATCCTGGAAAATCGTAAAAGACCGCGCCGCTGTATCCCCGCGTCGTTGAAGAAACGGCGAATACGAGCGACGGCTTCCAGGGGTACGGTTATCGCCGCGACTCGTTGCTGCCAGATCAAAGGATCTAATCGTGCGGCTCGTTCGCGCCGATTCTATTTCCGCGCGAGATTCCAAATTATAAGCCGCCGCGGGCCTCGAAGAGCTTCGATCGGATGCTCCCAAGTAAATCCTACACAAGAATTTCCGCGACCTCCGTCGATCTCCGCGCATGATCGCGGAGATAGATCTGCCATTGATGTATGAACACACCGCGATATCGCACTCTATACACCGTTAAAAATTGTGCGTCCATATGTTAAAATTGTCTTGTGTTGCCATGTTTTGATTACTACTTCAATGTAAAATTAACATACAACTAATATGTTATTATTTTTATAACAATTTTATGTTACATTAATGTTAACTTCATGACTTAACATTTTGTGTATGTCTCTTAGAAATGGAATATTATTTGAAATGCTTTTAACACAATAATTTTAAACAATCAACATGTCACAAAGTCAGTTTAACATTCTAAAAGAAGTTAAAGTAAATCTTTAAATAATCATGAACTTTAACATATAAAATAATCAAATTTACTAAAATTAAATGTTTCTATCAAAACTAATTTAAGTTGAAATAATTACTATCATGTGTTAATATAACATAAAAAGTAAATGTTCATGTTGTACGAACGAAAATGTTCTATCAACTTTTCTGATGAGTTATCGTAACTTCTCTTCCATGTAGTTTTCAATTACTTTGTATGTTATTTTTACATCACACTTAAAGTTACAATAACAAAAATAAATGTAAAGTATTGTGTTAATTACTTAACATTTCTAGTTTGTCAAGAAGTAACATATGACGAATGAGTTACTTTAACTTAAAATTTAGAGTGGACTTTCTGGGACATGCCAAAAATGTTAAAATTAACATTTTATTATTTACTGTGTAGGATGCTTTCGTTAGGGTACTGATATCGTTTGCGAGCAGACGAATGTATCGGACGGTCCGCTCGCTACGGAGAAACGTTCCATCTAGCGCGGAATCAGAAGCGAGACAAATGATATTTATTACGTGTGGTTGGACTCGCTTCTTAGATCCTTGATCGATGATTCGCGACGGATTAATCGAGGCCACCCGCTCGAGCGTCGCTCGGATTACCGTTTCATTGCGATTCATTTAACGAGTCGTAAATCCCGCTCCTCTTATAAATCTGAAATTGCACGAGGCTTGTTCTCGCATTATACGTGGGACAATTTATTATTAGGAGTGTGATTTAGTTTTGAGGGTTTTGCAACGGATGGCTGTAGTGTCAGTTTGTTCCAATAGCTGTTGTTTCTTACAGTCTTGACATTATCCATGACATTTAGTAGCATTATAGCAATAGATGCAATAACAGTCGTGTTTATGTCATCGTAAAAATGCAACTTCCGAAACAGCATTTTCCACATGCGTTGCTTTTGTTTTTTAATCAAAACAAAACTGCGGCTGACGGTTATAGAATTCTTGTGGAAACTTGTGGTGATTCTGCCCCATCAATTAAGACGTGCGAATACTGGTTTAGACGCTTTAAAAGTGGTCATACTGATGTGAAGGACAAAGAACGCTCGGGACAACCAAGAAAGCTTGAAAATGCAGATTTGCAAGCATTATTGCACGAAAATCCAACACAATCCACTTCAGAACTTGTCAGAGCATTAAATGTTGATCGTACAACAGTTACGAAACATTTACATGAAATGGGAAAAATTCAGAAAGAAGGGAAATGGGTTCGACATGAATTATCGGAAAGTGCCATTGCGAACCGGTTGAACATTTGCATTTCGTTGATCGCCAGGCAACAAAAGAAGAGTCTTTTGTCTCGGATCGTTACTGGGGATGAAAAGTGGATCTATTTTGGTAATCCGAAACGCAGAAAATCATGGGTGGATCCAGGCGAACCATCAACATCCACTCCGAGACGCAATATTCACGGTTCAAAAGTAATGCTCCGTATTTGGTGGGATAGTGTACTATGAGCTGTTAAATCCGCATGAGACTGTCACGGCTGATCGTCATCGACACCAATTGTACAAGTTGAAGGAAGCATTGGACCAAAAACGACCACCAATTGCGAGTAAACGACGGAAAGTGATTCTTCTTCGTGACAACGCTCGACCTGACGTTGCGTTATCAGTGAAAGAAACACTATTAGAGCTTGAATGGCAAGTCTTACCGCACCCCGCGTATTCTCCATGCGATTATTATTTGTTCCGGTGGATGCAACACGCTTTAGAGGATACACACTTTGATAATTTGGAAGAAGTGCGAAAATTCGTCGACGAATGGATCAACCGAAAAGAAGAGTGATTTTATCGTGGTGGAATCCATCCCTTGCCAGAAAGATGGGAAAAAGTTATAGAAAACGAAGGAAAATATTTGGATTAAGGTATTCATTCATTATCATATTTAAATACATGCGTTTTTGAGCAAAAAAAATCCTCAAAACTAAATCACACCCCTAATATTTCACATTAACGTAGCGCGACGTTCGCGGTGGGTAAATCGCAGGCGAGAAATCCCACAGTCAAATCAAATCGCGTATAGTTCGCCAGTATCATGATTGTACTTGATATTTACCGTTCCACCGCGAGCAGCAACGTACGGCCAAGTTCCTCCGACGAGTTCATCCGGCAATCTCCAACGTGTATTTTCATCTTCGCTCCAGTTCGCCGTTCATTCCCTCGCATCGCACAGCCGTCGGAGGCCATTTCGCATACTCTCGCTCAGTCCCCGCGCTCCTCCTCTCTCGCAACATCATTTTTCTCTTCGTCCCATAACCCGACTCACCTTCTCTTTCTCCCGGTTTCACCTCTCGCGTCACCTCTCTTCTTCGCGAGACTTTCTTTGTTTCCCGCTGCATGTGCTCCACCCGCGCCCCCGTGCACGGGCGAAAAAAGCACGAGCGAGCGGGAAGAAAGAGGAGGAGGAAGAAGAGAGTGAGAGAGAAGATTAGAAAAAAGAAACGGAAAAAAGAGAGGGAGGGACAAGAGAGGGAAGACCAGGTGGAAGGAGGATATGTGTGACTTTATAAGCGATCCATATTCAAATGGATATAGTATTACGTGTGCGTGCTGGTCACGTTATGCATTCGCCGATGAGAGGCAGGTGTTGGTCGCTGGTGTTGGTGAGGGTCAACTCACGCGTGTACGCGATCTCGTCCGAGTATGCGTATCTGCGTGCGGCGAGAGCGTACACGTTCTATATGCGAATTGAATACGCGCTTGTCAGTGGCGTAGGAACGGGGGTGAGATTTGACCGCTGGTATATATCAACGTGCAAGCAGCGGATAGTTTCAAGTATCCAAATTTATAAAGTGCTCCTGCTTTTGCATTAACATATGGCGAACGAGCAGGAGGTATGATCATTTTCTACAAAATGACTACTTTGTTAATGATTACTTCGTTACATGAGAAATGATAAATGTCTTATAATATGTGTGATGTTTGTATATTGATAAAAAAATAGAATAGAAGAAAGAAAGAAAGAGTAGATAGAAGAAAAATAATCTCTTCGAATATAGATATTTTAATTACTTTCATAGATATTTTAATTACATCATGTAAATACCTAATGGGGGTGAATTTTTGGAAGAGCATTTCACATGTTTCGTGCTCTGATCTGATGCATTCGAGTGGGCGAGGCATCCGGTTCCTTGAGGTTGAAGATTTCTCGGAACGCAACATGCGGCCCTGCCGTGCTGTGTACTCAGTATATTCAATTAATCTCCCTCCTGACGAGCCCTCCCAGCGTGGACTTTACGACCTTCATGCCAGAGAAAGGACTCGAAGAACTCATTGCGATCTGAGCGCAGCCTGTGTCACGTTTAACGTACAAAAGATAGCTGTATACATGCATTATTCTTAAAAATATAGGTACATGTGGACGTATAATTATTACTCGCAGCCGTCGCAAGATACATAATAAATGACAAATTCAGAGAAGCTCGATATATCCTATATAAATTTCATTCCGGAAAATGCTCGCATCGCAATATCTTCTTCAAGATATCGGCTCGAGCAAATCTGTCGAAATACAGTGTAGCAGATTGACGTTCGCAAGACGTTTCGTTCATATGGAAGAAGCGTATGATTCGATTTTGGTCAAGGATCACCAGGATGACGAATGGAAGGGCCAGTTTTCGGAGTAGCCTTGTACCAACCACTCGCGATCTCGATATTGCCGTGGAGAAAAGGGAGGAGGGAAGTCAATTCGACCACTTCTGTGCGAAAGAGCGAGATGGTCTGGTGAAGGGACGGAGTGAAGGTGCCGTTAACGGATGACGTATATTAGGGATACTCTGGTCGAGTAGGGTACCCAAGGATCCAGGACCCTCCCTGTCCTTCCGCTGGCTATAAAAACCACTCGCCTTCCTTCTCGACCCTTAGCTAAAAGGCCAATCCGCCCTACCACCCTTATCGATCCGCGAGAAACGTGCGTTTGGTTACTCTTTAACTTGCGGATTTTGTTCACTAAACCTCTTATCGGTATTGTCCTGCTTTGATATCGTCTCCTTGATTACGCGGATCCTCGTTACTTGAATATTTGATTTTACTCCAACGTAATAGTCGATGAATTTAATTATATGTAGCGGAGAAATGCAGCAGTTTCTAAATCTATGTAAATCTGCAATTTCTAACGATACATGAACTATTTACTTACTGGTGGAACTATACTGGTACGTTACTCTAATGTTATACGCTTTTTTTCCACGAGTCCTCTTTCCTTCGCTAATAATCAATACCACTTGAGACATTACCTGAAGATTGTACGAGGCTTTACACCGGCTTTTACATCCTTCTGCTTTCCGCCCTCGTACGACTTCGCGGAAGCATGAAATTCCCGAGCGGTTGGCTATCGTTTCTATGCTTAAAAGTTTTAAAGTCCATTCGCCAATAATCGCTAAGTGTAACCATTGGAAGCGTTCAAATATTTATCGAAACGTTCGAGAAATATTTATCGGCAAACGTGTCGGCATGGCTATAACGTAACATACCGCATTACCGAAAATTTGCATCCCCTTAACAATGCTTAATACGCCGTTAGTACGGTATTAAATGGTAGAATAATACCGTTGTGCGCGCATACACGCGATTATCTGGAAACCATCTATGAATAAGAAGAATGAGCTTTTACTCTTAGCGTATATTAACATAACTGGAGTAGAAGCTCGTAACCTTTTTTTATTCGAGTGCGTGTAGCATGCTGATCGTCGTCGGGATAGTGACCAGAGGAAGATGAATTAGATCACGTTTACTTGTAACAATGCAGTGCTGCTAATTACCTTCCTAGGCGAGGACACTAAATAGCAAAATCCTAATCTCAAGAGCAAACAAGAGAGCATTTTAAAGTTAACAAAAACAAACTTAAATTCTTGTACGTAGTAAATCTTTTACAAATTATCATAACTAATTAAAAGATTAAGAAGCACTTGTCAGATGCCGCACGTCCGCTGGTTAGGGTTGACGATCCTATCGAAATAATAAATCCAACCTTGCTGGTTTTGTTAGACGCTTACGTTTCTAACGCGAAGAACATATAAACGCGAGCGGATTGCACGTCGTGCAAGTTGCATATTTTCCATCGGCGATGGCAGCGCGCGAGCGGGAAGACAGGGGCAGGGAGCGCAAGGGTGAGTCGAGAGGGTGGCGGAGAATTGTGACGGCGGCAGGAATGAGTGAGAGAGCGAGGCATGTCGTGCAGCCTATATCTAAGACGGTCGCATGTCATATCAGCAGTCATCGGGCTGGGATATAGGTATGTCTGTATAATGCCGCGATAGTACCTCGTCGGTACCCCTGTGTGTATATTACGGGGATTTAGCCCGAGAGCCCTCGCATGCTCGGAGACTGATGTGACCACGGAGACCGCCTCGTTGAGACATGCGAGCCGCCATGTACGCGCAACCCTTGTCGCCTTCCGAGATCCGAGTGCAAAAAAATATCAGAGATGTTCCTGATCACGAATACGTAACTGTTATTAATTAATCGATACGGCCGAAACTCGCGCAGGTAACGGGCTTATCGCGACGTTCGGAGCTGCGTTATTCAGTCCTCGATGTGGAAACGCGAGAAATTGGGAGGAATCCGACGGGATGTATAATTCTCGTGCATACTTAATTTATATCTAATGCCCCTGATAGCTGCGGTGACCGAGATCCGACCAGTGCAGTGGCATGCAAGCGAGTTACTTTATAAAAGCAATTCTACGTTGCAGTTGGCGCGGTGAATTTTATATCCCAGATATCTCAGAAGTAATATAATAATTAATTTCAGAATCAAGATTGTGAATAATTATTCGCAAATTCCCGCACACATCTTGCTTGGAAAACTTTAGTAGATGTAGAAAAAAATCATTACGTTAATTACGAAAATAAATATATATGTATATGTATATATATATTTTGAGATAATAAATCTTTTTCGCTCAACAACTTGAGAAAAATGACTGCGGGACATTAAGCACAATTATAAATAAATTAGAGAATAATCGGTCTAGCGCGGCAGAAGAAGAAATCATGCAAATGTAAATCTAGATCATATTCGACGATATAAGTGTACATACGAGTATCGACGGCGATCTCTGCGCGATTTCTTTGGAAATCTAGCGATTCTATTCATTTCCTCGTTAACATATCTGATTGTTCAATAAGCACGAAGATATACGTCGTGGATATTCGCTGCGATGTATATGAATGAGGTAGCGTGTATCAGCGTTGAAAAAAAAGTAGGTTGCCTGGTTGACCATATTGCGCGAAGATTAAAAGCTTCTGATGTTTCGTATTTAAATTAACTCGTTATCCCCCGGATCCTTGAATGTTACTATAAAATCGAGCGTTTTTAGGAGCGATTAAGAGCCTCATTAGTATTCGTCGGTACACGCTGCCATCATGTAACTAAACTATCTCACCCTTGCTCGTTCTGAGCAAGCGTGACGGACGTATTTACGAGGTACAGTATGACGCGCAAATCTAAAAAACGAGGACCAAACGTCAAATGGAAAAGAATAATTTCGCTAACAGAGATGTGTTACAATTAATGATCATGCGATATGAGATATTAAGTTAAAATATACCTTAAAGGATATAGAGAAAATGAAAGAGAGGTAGATAGAGAGAGAGGGAGAGAGAACAAATGTGGCATGACTATTAATTTGAAACAACCTACAGGGGTTAATGGTTAATGGGGTACTTATGTGACCTTAGTCGCCATGCATTTATAACTAGCCCGAGCAGACTGAATAAACAAGGGTGATAAACTCGATAGCTTATCTTTTTACACGAACGCAGGTATACATCAAAGATAATCGCGCCTCATTGTGGATTTATTCTCATCTTAATCTCGGCGTGAAGAATCTGGCATTTTTTAAATCCGTTCTCGATCTAATTACGAGCGAATGAATAATTTGCGTATTCTCCAAACCCATTAGCGATACGTTGGGATTAAGTGTTTCGAAGGAGACGAAGTGTGCGCCGTGGGTACTCTCGCTCATTCCGTGGCGCAAATTATGCGCGCTCAATAAGGTGGACAAAGAACTATGGCGTGACTTCCGTGTTTCAGGTCAAGACAATATATTTCGTCATTATATTATTACGCGACTGGGTAAAAGGCATCGTGTATTTATCGCCAGAACATTGCTCTTATCGCAGCGAGATACACACGGGGACCTACGTATCTCCCACGAGGCAAGGTAAGGATTTACGGTAATTTAAGGTAATGACTGCACTTTGGATCTTCGATCTCTGGCGCGTTTAATACATATGTTACCGTGACATATTGATTTTTACAGGCGTTCTGCGTAACATCTGTCGATGGATAAGTCAGGAAAATGTAAGTATCGTGCGCCAACGTGTATTTGTATTGAAAACATCCTTGAAACCGCGCTCACGGAAAGGCGAACCGCGCAATTAAAATATCTTGGTCGCGATGATTCGAGACGAGATTGCGACAAAATTAATGACCTCCCCGTAGCGGTGTTCGACTCAAGATTCGACTGACAAAATGCATAACCGATCAATCATTACCTTTCGTCATGTAAAGCTGCTGAAAGTGCAATGTGTCGCACGTTCTACGTATGCGTTCCGCCGCGAGTTCGCACGCGCGTGCACATATGGTCGGATCAGGTGTAGTTGCGCGAGTGCGAGGGTGCTCGTTGTGTAAGTGTGTAGTAAGTGTGAGTCGGGTAACTAAAAGCCAAGCGTGGGTCAAGAGTGCGCGAGTGTATCATAGAGAGAGCATTCGTGCGGAAAAACGCAACTAAACGCGAGTAATTGGAAGGCCAAGGGAGGTAGGTTTCGAACCGCACTAGAGGTCCGTCGACACCCTTGCCTCGCCAGGGACGAATCTATGTTTATTATTTTGTCCAAATATTTCCCGTATTTTCCACTTTCCGCAACGTTATCACGAATTAAATGCGCGAACACGAAGCATTTTATATTTCTTATTGCAAAGCAGCGTGGACAACATTAGCGACTAATGCTCTCTTGATATAAAATTGAAATGTCAAAAATCGCAAAGAATTTATCAATTAAAAAAAACGTATAACAAAATAATTTATTGAGCGTGCAACTTTTCATATGTTTCTTACACTTTTTGAAACGAATTAATTAAGTAAACTTTGGAAAATGCGTACGTAATATATTTATAATTAAATTCTAAAGTATCTTCTTATTTAATTGGCATTGCAATTTTTTTCATGATACATACTGCCCTGGGAAAGCATTCAAAAAAACAAGGAAAGAGTTTCATGTCAAACTTTCTCGCCTGTTCCAGTTTAACGTGAGAGATGGTTATCGTCGTTAACGTATTTCTGTTCATTTTTTCTTTGTTAGTTAGAAAACTCTAGTGTGCATCCCCTCTCGCGTGATTTGTCTGAATAATTAAAGATAACATGATGAATTAAGGATGAATGTATAAAGTTTTGTTTAAATTCGGTAGCTCATTTGGTAGCTATGCACCTTCTATAAACATCAAAGTGAAAATTGAATTTTGAGAATGACAGATCATGTTTCTTACTATTGCCCGGCAGTATTCGTGGCAATAAATCCAACAAAGAGCACCCTTGTTCTTCGAAGAGCGTCCGCACGGTATAATAAAACAGCGCGTTTCGAGTTTCATTGCGACTGTTTTCAAAACAGAATTCAATCTTTCGAACAGTTGTCATTATTGTAAACGATAATATAGATATAAAACGGCTATTGTCGATAACGAGTGATATATCGATCGATCGACTTCGTTGATCGCATTTGTTTTGAGATCCTCTCGAGAGGCAAAATAATAATGAACAGAATATGAACTCCACCAGAGTGAAGCAACGACAGATTAAATTAGCTGCTACAAATGAGTGAATGATGAGCTCAATTTTTTTTGGATCTATCTGTATAAAAGCATCTAATAACGAGAATGACTTGAAGAGTAACTTGTTAGCAATTTTCCTGGAAGCCTCGACTTTCTAAGAAGAGTAGCTTAAAGAATGATCTACTACTGAGAAAACAAATCGATCAATCGTTTGATTTACGAAATCTCTCGCTTAGTTTACAACAAACATATTTATACAGGTATAACATAGTTGCCCCTATCTTTCTATCTGATTATTCGATCGACCACAAAAGGCGAAGGAGCGTCTGTATTAACATAAGTATCACAAATGTTTCATTATGAAACTATTGGGTCGTCCGGAAAGCTCGTGCCGATTTTGAAGGAAAATTCAAAGGCAACATTTTTTTATGTCGATAAATATTTATTGACTTATGTATGCACCGTTTTGTTTCACAACCTTTGTCCATCTTTCACGCAACTGGAAGATTCCATTCTCCCAGAACTTCTTAGGTTTCTCGGCGAAAAACTCCTCAAGGTGGTTTTTTATGTCGATCAAAGAGTTGAAGTTCTTGCCGCTAAGAGAATTTTGCAAAGACCTAAATAAGTGAAAGTCTGAAGGTGCAATGTCTGGTGAATATGATGGGTGAGGTAGCACATCCCAGCCAAACTCCAACAATTTTTGTCGGGTAGTCAAAGAAACATGAGGTCTGGCATTGTCCCGATGGAACACGACGCCCTTCCTATTAGCTAATTCTGGACGTTTTTCCTGAATCGCTGTCTTTAATTCGTCCAGTTGCGAGCAGTACTTATCTGCATTTATCGTTTGGTTGTGTGGTAGGAGCTCATAATATAGGATTCCTTTCCAATCCCACCAGACACAGAGCATGACTTTTTTTGGATGAAGCCCGGCTTTCGGAGTGGTTAATGCTGGTTCATTTCGCTTACCCCAGGATCTTTTTCGTTCTACATTGTTGTAAATGATCCATTTTTCGTCACCCGTCACTAATTGCTTCAAAAATGGTACGTTTGCGTTGCGCTTGTACAGCGAGTCGCAGATGGAAATGCGATCCATTAAATGTTTTCGGCCAAATTATACGGAACCCATACATCATAGCGACTTACGTAACCAAGCTTCACTACATGATCGTGGACAGTGGTTTTCGATATTTTCAGTATCTCTGCTAATTCGCGTGTCGTGTAGCGCGGGTTATTCTCGATCAGTGTCTTGATTTGGTCATCATCAGTAGTAGAGGGTCTGCCCGAGCGTTCTTGGTCTTTAAGGTTAAAATCACCAGCTCTAAACTTAGCGAACCACTTACGTACGGTTCTTTCAGCTAAAGCGCCTTCTCCGTAAACAGAACATATCGAATTTGTTGCTTGTGAGGCATTTTTGCCTTTCCGGTAATAGAAAAGCATCAAGTGTCTAAAATGTTCTTTGTTTTCTTCCATCTTCAAAAGAGTACAAAACTGACACGAATCAATTTATCTGAAACAACTTTTTTCCTAAAGATGCGTTGAAATGTCACCTTTAAGCATATGTATATAAATCGTATGTTTTCAATAACATTGATATATTCAGACATGTTCCAACGCCATCTATTAAAAATCGGCACGAACTTCCCGACGACCCAATAGATGAATGGTCATAAAAAGTCTTCATTAATGGGACTTTCTTGATCAGTTTACGCTGCATTTAGAGAAGATATTTTCTGGCATATTTCATAAACAAATCACAAAGTAATTTTTTTCTTTAATTAAAAACTACGTCGATACGTAATACGTAAGCAACAATTAACATAAAACTTTAGTTGCAATTTTAAAAAAAACATTAATCAATCACATTGCTTTTATATGTTTAATAAATATGAATTTGCAAAAGATTTTTTGCTGGCAGCAACTATTTTGTAAAAAGATCCTGAAGCGCGGAACAATAAGACACAATCGCAACTTATAATCGAATTTGTAAACTAGAATCAGCCCACCCCTTCGGCAACACTGGGGGTTGTTATTCGCGGATCTCTAAATAGAAACGAGACGGAGCGGGAAGTGATTTAAGACGGTCTCCTGCCTTTCTCCTACCCTGTTGCCTCCTCGTTTTCGAGGCTTCTACCCTCGTCCCTCCACCCGCGCCTCTCTATCTCATCCCCCGTGCATGCATCGTCCCCGAAGAGAGGTAGCAGGGGGTTGCTTCGTGGTTGTCGTTGGCTTTTCGTTGTGGTTTACGTGGGGAATGTTTCCTTCCCTTGTGAACATATCCGTACACCCTGCTTCTGCCATCTCTTCATCCCTCTCCGCTGCAACCGTCTGCCTCTTTCTCTCGTGAATCGCGGCATATAACCGACATGGCGATGCCTTCAGCTCAGTCAGTATAAACCCTCGAAGGCATTTGCTGATTCAAATTAATCACAACCGAGCTAGTCCGAACCACCACCCCTTTACGCCCACTCTCTGCTTCGTGAGTATCAACGGGTCTGCCAACAGGAACAAACATCTTTAATCACGCGTATCCTGATAAGTTGCTTTCGAGTTGCATTGTTTTATAAAATTCATGAATAAATTCATCATGTGAGTTTAGTAAAAATAATATATCTTCTAGTTAGATGCGATTAAATTTCCTTCGAGAGAAATGTTAGTTAACTTTAACCTTTTTGTTACGTAAAACATTTTTTATATTTACCATACGTTGTCGTTGATCGTTAAGAATTGATTTAACAAAGACGCGTCAAAAACACTGATGGAATTATTTGCTCTGCGACTTCACTGATGCTTAAACGAGGGACCGGAAATCACGGCAAGACGCTCTGCTGCGTCAGAGAGGAATAGGGACAGACGAGGAGCACAAGAAGGCAGAACGCAGAAAGAGCGTTTTTCATCCCCATGACACGGCTACCGGTGGTCTGTTAGATTTTCGTCGCGCTGCAGCGCCCGTTTCGTAGGGTCGGAAAGTGGAGAAAGACAAAAAGGAGAAGGCGCAGGGTTGGCGGCGCGGAGAGGGTGCGAGTCCGACGAGAGTGCTCTTTAGAATTAGAGCGGAGCAAGTCTCCGCGCCTCTCCTTCTCGCAGCCGCATTCTCTTTCCATCCTACCAGCTTTCTCTCTCTCTCTCTCGCTCTCGCTTTCTGCTTTTTCCTCCTTTCCTCCCTTCTCTCCTCCTTTTTCCTCCTCTGCTCGATGAATCCGCGAGGCGTCTCATCACGCAACATTACCCACCGGGCTCCGCGACTCCCAGGTTCCCTCCGTCCTCCTCTTCCCATCAGCCCCCCTGCACCGCGGTGTTCGTCCTCCCTCCGTTCCCACCCCATCCAAGCCATCCCGCAGCCTCCGTCGGCAGCTCTTGCATCCCGGCCACGCAACATTAAGCCCACTCCTCCGTATTTTTCCTCGGATTCTATAGAGTCCCCTCAGAGCGACTGTTTTTTCCTTCTATTCTTCGGATGTGGAAAACGTGTGTCGTCTTAAAATCGCGACGACACTTGGCTTCGCATGTAAGTTGACAAATGTGAATATTGATATTATTTCAATTCTTAACTTTTATATTTTATTATTTGATTGAATAAATTATTATTGACTAGTACTAAGATAATTTGTTCCTTTGTTTGCCAACAACAGCATTAAATAATGTAATTTATATTTAATTTAAATGTATCGTGCAATCTTTCATATTCTGTTATTTTCGTCTTTCACTTCTGATTCTTATCAGCAGAGTATCGTCGGAACAACGAAGAAGAAGGAAAATGTGAAGAAGTAGAACCGCGCAAGAGGATTCGGAGGGAAGGTCTCTGAAGAGCGCTGCTACCGAGGGATGAGGGAGGAGAGAGAAGAGAGCAGCTAGGGTGGGAAAGAGGTCTCGTCTCCCTGTCTCTATTGATCCTCCTCCGAGGAGCCGCGCGCACCTCGTCTTCCATCCCACCTCATCCTCGGTAGCATTCTCGCTCTGCCATGAAAGAGAGAGAGGGAGAGAGAAAGAGAACCATTGATATACCGGCTGGCTGATATTATTCGACAATGTTATAAATGCGACAACAAAATGCAGTATCTTCTCTTTGCATCAAGCTCGTAGCGTTTGTTGATTTTACAATCCGGCATGTTTTCATCCTCAGCTTCCTTGCTGTATAAACGTTCAATTAATACGATGGAGTGGCGTCTAGATTCTTGTTTCTTTCTTTTTTCACAGCGCGAGCGCGAGGAAGAAAGCAATACGCTACCAGAAGGATCTAAAACGGAAATACCGTCAACTTTAATTCATGTGTCCGCTGCTCAGGGTTCAGGTTTTTCAAAAGTTTCTACCGGAAACCGCGAGTGGACTTCTCTTATTGGGTTGTTCGGAAAGTAATTTCGTTTTTCATAAAGAGATGTCGTTAGTCGCGTTCTTCGATACTTAACCTTACTCTAAGCGGCAAATTCGTTTAATATTTTGACAACTGACATTTCAGACGTCATTTAGTATCTTATTGTGTTGCGATCTGTCAAGTAATGTTTTTTGGCATCACATCAAACATGGAAAATCAAAGTGAGCATTTTCGTAATATTTTGCTTTTTTACTACCGAAAGGGTAAAAATGCAGTGCAAGCGAGAAAAAAATTGTGTGCCGTGTACGGAGAAGATGTATTGAGTGAACGTCAGTGTCAGAATTGGTTTTCGAAATTTCGTACTGGAAATTTCGATTTGAAAGATGCGCCACGTTCAGGACGGCCAATTAAAGCTGATGACGGAAAATAAAGGCTCTGGTGGATGCAAACCGTCGCATAACAACACGCGAAAGTGCTGAAAAGTTAAATTTATCGAATTCGACCGTTTACGATCATTTGAAACGCCTTGGATTCGTTTCAAAGCTCGATATTTGGGTTCCACACAATTTAAAGGAAATTGACTTGATTCGACGCATTACCATCTGCGATTCATCGTTGAAACGTTAAGAAAATGAACCAGTTTTGAAGCGAATCATAACTGGAGATGAAAAATGGATTGTTTACAACAGTGTTAAGCGAAAACGATCATGGTCCAGGCAAGATTAACCTGCTCAATCGACATCCAAGGCAGATATTCATCAAAAGAAGATGATGCTTTCTGTATGGTGGGATTGGAAGGGAATCGTATTTTTCGAGCTACTACCAAGCAACCAGACGATTGATTCGAAAGTGTATTGTCGTCAGCTGGATGAATTGGATGCTGCCATCAAGCAGAAGCGACCGGAATTGGCGAATAGGAAAGGTGTCGTATTCCATCACGACAATGCCAGACCACACATAAGTTTGGTCACTCGCCAGAAGCTTTTACAGCTTGGATGGGATGTGCTACCACACCCACCATACTCTCCTGATCTGGCACCATCCGATTACCATTTGTTCCGGTCTCTACAAAATTCTTTGAACAATGTAAACTTCGATTCAATGAAGACGTTAAAAATCACTTGCTTTAATTTTTTGTCAATAAGGAGAAGGACTTCTATGAGTGTGGAATCTTAAAGTTGCCAGAAAGATGGCGAAAGGTAGTGGAACAAAATGGCCAATACATCACTGAATAAAATTTATTCTAAATATGAAAAAACCGCCTTTCATTTTTCCTTGAAAAAACGAAATAACTTTCCGAACAACCCAATACTTGTGACGAAATCACATTTAACACGTGAAGCGGATAGTATTAAAGACGAGAGGAGTAAACCGGTGGCGCGATATTTTGCTCTTTTAAAGAAGAATATTTATTCTGATTTTCTTAACTCCGAGGAATAATGGAAGCCATGCAACTTTAACGACGGATAAATGTATTATTCTGATAACACGTCACCTTCACTGTAATTCTGGAAGGAAATATCTTTTTATGAGTTAATATTTTCACGAAATAAACTGTCACTTTCCTGTGCCGCGTTACGCTTTTACCTCTTATCATCGCTTGTTGCACATTGGTTACTCATCGTGAACACGCGTAGGGATTTCGCGATCACGATTGGCGCGGTGTCAGTTGCTATCTTCTCCCACCCACGTGCTCCTCTTCTTGCTCCCTTGCTGAGTTACCTCTCCTATTCTCTTCCGGCGCATAACTCGACCCATCGTTATCTCCGTCGAGAAGACTTCTCATTGGTCGATGATCTACCCACTCGCGGCGATGCCTCCCTCGCCCGTCAGAGCCGTCCTCCTGTGTTCCTATGTCGCTCGACTCTTCGGGATAGTTGGGGTGAATGCGTGGTGCCATCCCGCCGCCAGGATTGGACCGAGGGGAGCATCCTCCGTTTCCCATTGGTCCAGCGAAAGCATCTCTGCTCATCTCCTCGGTTGCGCGCGCTACCACAATGATTTCTCTTTCCGCATATCAATGGGCGCATCACTCAAAATGGAGGCCTTTCCTATCCCGACAATTTCTGGCTTTACCATTATTTATGTTATTCATAACATGACGCGCTTCAACATTAAAAAGTACTTTACAGAATAAAAAAGATTGGTGATGCACGTACATAGTCATTGGGGAAAAATATAATTTAAGAAACAGAGATAAAATTATCTGATTTGCTTTCATTGTAGCTGTAAATATGTATAAATAATAATTTATTAAACAACGATTCTGAATAAATGTTCATGGATATCTGACGATATCGCATCGGGTTCGATTACAACGCGATGAAATTTGACAATAAGCAAGTTTCGCGACAAACATCGCGCTGGCGAAATCTTCTCGCTGCCGGACGAAATCGACATTCTCCTTTAACGTCGTCGGCACCGAGCTCGTCTCCCAGAATAGCAGAAACTGTTAGTCATACATCCTGTCGTACATCGCGCTATAACTGGGCGCCGTGACGGTCTAACGCCATTATGGCAGACATGCTAGAAGAGAAGCGGGAGAGGCAGTAGAGACATCGGGAACAAGGAGGAGAGAACGTTCGGAGGGACGGCGAGGAAGAGAACGAAAGAGAAACGGAGACTGCACCGGCAGAGTGGTCGTTGCAGCGGCAGTAACACGGTGCTGCATCTATTCATACACACCGTCGGCTTCACCAACGTCAACGGCATGGGCAGCGCGGCTTGCGCGTATCCAGCGTGGAACACTGACGAGAGAGAGGTGGAAAAGAGAGAAGAGAGGCAGATAGAGAAAGACAGAGAAGGAGAGAGAGAGAGAGAGAATGGAAGACAGGCTTGGCAACAGTGGCCACTTCTCTGTCTCCTTTCTTCTCTTCTTCGCTTCTCTCTCTTCCTCTCTCCCTCAACTCAGTCTTTCTCTCGGAGGAATTCAAAGCCAGAGCGACGAGGAGAAGGGAGGAGAGGACAGAGCCGGAGGAAAAGGAGGAGGAGGAGGAGGTGCAGTGACATCCACGAAGAGTGCGACCGAGCGAGATGGTATGATAATTGGAGGAGGAGACGGAGGAGAGAGATTCGCGAGAGAGAAAGAGAGATCGACGAGAGACGGAGGACGGGGACTCCGATGGGGAACAGAGGTAGCGCACGGAGTCCCCTCAGAAGGCAGAGGAGGAGCAGGAGGAGGAGGATGAAGAGGACGTGGGAGGCAGAGGGAGGCGGTTACCATGGCTACCAGAAACCGCAGTCGCCGCCACCGACGATGCGAGAGGTGTCACTGACTCCTGGCAAAGCTACCGCACACCAATACACGTGCCGGTTGTGCCCGCGTGCACGTAAAACTTATACGCGACACACGGACAGGTGCGTGTGTCGTTGAGGGCGGTGTGCCGCGTCACTACAAACACGCATTGCGAGACACTGCCTGCGAAGTACCTTTCCGGTCTATCGCTGCCGCTAAGCCGACACTCCGCTCGTGACGAATTTCGTCTTTTACCCGCGGCCGTTTGATCTCAGGTTCAGCATCCAGGCCGAGTCGTTAAGGATGTCGAGGAGGGCAACGCGAGATTGGGAATGGCAGACGTTACGCGGATATTTTGCGGCACGTCGGATATTAGAAAACGTGGTTCAATTTACAGATCGCGGTGCAGAGAGAGATATGTGCGACCATTTTATCAATATCTATTGGACTGATAAGCTCGAAGATGCAGTTTATTATTGGGCAGTAAACTTGTATGAAATTATCCTAAAGCATATTGGTTCTTTATAGTATTCGACAAAAATTGATTTATGGTATCTCCATAAAATGGAGATGTAATTTAAATTTTATAAAATTTTATGAAATGAATTTTTTATGTTTTTCATTTCTTTTCTTTCGAATACGCAACGTTTTGTGTTTCATAAAGAATTCGTTTTTCTTTTGCCGTCAGTCACTGCGCAGGCTGTGGAATCAGATGCTGCCGGGACTACGCACTTGCTGGGTGGCACTCAAAGTGATATTTCCGAGAATTGTTAAAAGAAACACATGAATGACACTCGCGCGAGCGAGCACTCATATTCTTGTAATAAATCCATCTTAATAGCGTTAAATAATGTATAAAATATGTTAATGTATGTTATTTCAATTAAATAATGTATAAAAATCAAGCAGAATAGTATATTTATAATAAATGATAAGTATTTGAAGTTGAAATGAAAAGAAGGTTGATCTTGCAAATGTGCAAAATCCACGAAATAAATTTTATCCTCAGGATGTAATTTCTACAGTTTATCTGATGAACGGTGTGAACGTCAGCATCCTGTCTTCAGGGAAACCCGACTGAATCAAAAGGACCATTGCAAGCAGAAACGCGGTAAGAAACAAAAGATTCGTCTCTTAACTACGGTCTCTCGTTTCATTTCTCTGCACTCCTACCTATGCTTTCTCTCTCTTTCTCATTCTTCGTCTTTCTCGTGCATTCTCCCAGCGGGACGAAAATCAAATTAAGGCTTCCGAAAATAAACCGGGGGACATTCAATTGTTTCTCGCGGGAGACGAAACGACACACGGCGACGACGACAGCTAGGCGTCTGTGTCGCGCGAACTCGTAAAAGATGAGAAACGACCTTAGCAAAATGGCCGGTCTTACGATGCGTTGAAGCACGATTGTGCTCGGCCTGATGGCGATCACGCGTCAAACAAGGGCAGTTACGATGCCGCGCACTTAGTTACGAAAAAAAGATTAAGATGAAAGAGACATAAGTGCAGAGGATAGGATTGATAGGTGGATCCTTCAACGGATTCACTTCTCGCCGCGCAATTTTGTAGTTGACCGCCATTTTGTATTTTGTGGAACGCTTTTGACATCGCTGACATTAATTATAATTCATGCAGGCATTTATTAAACGTGCTCTGAATGATATTTTCTCACGAAATGAAAGCAATTTTTCATTCAGGGCTCTGATTGCACGAACAATTTAGAGAATAAGTGTAACTCTCTTATTTAAAAACAAACAATATATATTCTTTTCTTTTTAAAGATGTTTCCGCAAGAAACGTCCGTGATGGCATTTGTACGGTAAGTTACATTTATTCGTTCATTCGTGGCATTACGTCTGCGACGCGAAACGGTCTCATTGTGCGCGCACGGCGCGCAGGAGGGAACTTATGTAATCTCGCCAACAGGAAAAGGCAGCGGGAAACGAAAAAGGGGATGGTGCTTACGCTACTGCGACGATGCTCTTTCCACGTCTTCGTCGCTTATCGCGTGTACAGTCCGATTCGCCTCGCGGTCTCCATGGAAACCCGCGGAAAAACCTATCGATTCTCTCTTTGGACTCCTCTGAAAGAGAACTCTTTCAAGAATCCCTCGGTCCCTTTTCCGCTCCTCTCTTATCCTCGCTGAATCTCTCTCGTCTTCGCCAGGGAGAAGCTTTTTCCTCTCTCACGGGCGTGCTTGACTTTCGCGCGTCTCTTGCGAGCAGTAGGGAGCAAGAAGGAACAAGAAGAAAAAGAAGATGAAGAAGAGAAGGAAGAGGAGAAGGAGCGAGAAGCGGTGCGCGGCAACGCCGTTAAGAGAGGTTTATTTCGCTAATAAGACTGGGCCTGTACCGTGCTTATTGAAACAATAAAGAATCACCCCCGCAGGTGGAGCGAGGAAATCCTCAAGATGGCGTCCCTTCTTGGTCACGGCAAGTGGATATGCCAAGAATACGTGCACTGGCTGCAGAGTGTCGGCTGATCAACTCTCGATGGATTTATCGTTGTGATATTGCGGTCCTCCCTTACCTTTCTTTTCCCTCCTCCTGATACTCACGTCGTCGTCGTCGTTTCCCACAATCTGCTTCTACAATCCCCAATCGACGTCCTCCTGTTAAGAGCAGACGGATATAGGGTAAATGTTCATAGTTCCAATGGTCACGAATAACGTAGAATACGAATTACAAACATCATATACAGGGTGTCCCGGGTTTTAACCGACAAACTGCGGGAGCATATTCTACTAGTGGAAATAAGAAAAAATTCTTATATCGAGTTTGCTTAGAAATGCTTTATTACAAAGTTATAAACCAATATTGAAAAGAAATATCAGATAAGTAACAACGGATTTTTTCACAAAAATAAAAATTATCTACGCAATGATTTAGTGACGCATTTCAAAATGTTGTCCTTGCACATCGATCCAAGCTAGACATCGACGTAGTACAGAATTTGTTACGGTACGACATTCCTGAAAATTTTGTTGCATCTCAGTAACTGAATTAGTAATTCGTTGCTTTAAATCTATCTGGTACTCTCCTGTTAGGAAATCTACGTTGATACTCTCGTACGGCAGCTCGTGCATTTCCGTCACAGAATCCGTACACGAAATGAATATCGGTGTATTCCTCATTTGAAAACACTTTTGGCATTCTGATAGTAATTGCTAGTTGACACGACGATTGAAATCTAACAGCTACTGTTGCGAAAGTAACAATCATACTGAATCGTTTCAACATAGTGCACATGAATACATGTGAATACACGTAACATAAACATCTTCGACCTTCCAAATTCTACACTATGTTCCGTTGTTACTTATCTGATATTTCTTTTCAATATTGGTTTATAACTTTGTAATAAAGCATTTCTAAGCAAACTCGATATAAGAATTTTTTCTTATTTCCACTAGTAGAATATGCTCCCGCAGTTTGTCGGTTAAAACCCGGGACACCCTGTATAATGACGTTTGAAAGTTTTTATTAGTCACGTGTATGTTGCGACTTACGACTGTGTGTATTTTATAATTCTTATGTGGATGCTTCCACTTTTCACGTTGATTACTGATGTATATCTATAAAGTAAGAACTGTAATCGTAATGGTTTATTAATGACACAAGTACCTTTTTGCGAAAAGTAAACGCATCAGAAATAACGAATGGCCAATTTGAGGATCCGTATTAAGTTTGCGGTATTCGAGTGGCCCATGCACTAAAGAGGAATTTATTGGTTATCGGTTACTCTCGCTTCTCCTTCGCGGTACTGGTAGTTTTATTTTACGTCTACTTTTCCTTTACTCCTTTCATCACTGCCGTTGATTCGATCGCAGATTATTTGATACGCAGTGTTTTAATGCCGATATACGGTTGCAAAATCTTTCTTTTCGAGAATGCACTCGTCGCATCGTGTCAAATAGCGGCGAATTCAAAATTTGCATAATTCTCTCCTACTGTTCCTACCTTTAGTAGTTATTTATTGATAATTTTGAAACTTTTCATGTTCTATTTGGAACGCAACAAAATTGTTATCGTGGACGAGACGCGTTATATACACTGAGATATATCGCGCGAGATATATCTCAGCTTGGAGGATGGTGTGTCTGGTTGAGAATCGATAGAGCTCCTACCGAGACTACCCCGCGAGACACGAATTCCCGGATTCCATGTCGCCACCCCTAAAAACCCCATCTACTGAGCGCGACCCCCCTCCCTCCCCCTCGATCCACCCCTTTGGTGCTCCTCGAGGCTGCTCCGTATTACCTCTGGCCGAGAGGATTCTGAGCATGGAAAGAGAGGACGATCGAGGAAACGGAGCAGCGGTATAAAGACCCGAGTGGGTTAAAGTGAGACAGGAGAAGCGATGAGGGCGAGAGGAGGACGGGCAACAGCCGGGGGTCGGGAGGAGAAGGAAAGGGCTGGAGAGCAACGCGAGGGCCGAGCACAATGGACCGCCTCGGAGATTCGGAAATGTCGAGACCCACGATCCTGAATGGGAGACGGATGAGGACCTTGCCCCAGCTGGATTCGCAGGACAATGCATCCTGGAAGACGAATGTTAACGCTGGCGATAACGTGGTTTAATGCAGAAATGGATGGTTTCTCGGCTCTCCTGTTGGCATCCCCGAATCTCCCATCATCGCCACTGCCGCTAAAATTGAGGCTGATTTTGCCTTATTTGCATGGAGTATGTCAGGAAATTCGCTAACAGATTAAACTGATAAACAGGTCTATGTTTGCAAATTTGTTGTAAAGAATATTGAAAGAGTATTGAAGGTACTTGGTAATATTTGATGAATATGAATGGAAATTTTACTAAAAATATATTTTGCAAAATAATAAAAATTTGGATCTTCTGGATATTAATCGATAAAGAGTTATCTTGTAAAGAATTATCAAGCATATTTAATAGTCGTCATGTTGAAGGTCATTAAAAATTGTGCTTAGCGAAGACACGTAATGACACAATTTGTCGTAAAGGGATATCACCCTTATTTGGCTTCTTATTTTATCGTCACGGCTAAACGTAGCATGGAGGGTCGCTTACTTGGTAATGTGTTTGAATAAGTGTCATCGTTTCCAGCGAAAGCGGATGAGCCTCTCTGTTTGTGGCACGTGTAACAGTGACTTAACGAACTTACTTAACTCTCTTTTTGTAACTTACGACATATAATTGTACGTAATAACGGTACACTGTCAACTAGTGTCGTCCCAGACATCTGTAATTTTCTTTGTCGAACGGTAAATGTGATGAACGATAATCGTATAATCATTACCAACACAGTTATTATCAAGACCTCGAAGTGAATTTTTAATTTCGATTGTATTTAATTATTCGTGTACAAAGAAAGGTTTACCTTATTCAATTATCATACATTACATACTTCGTATCGAGCAGCTATCATCATTGGAGACATTTTGACGTGCACATTGTTATGTACGTCCACACAATACCTGTCGCGTTTGCAAAAACATATTCATTCAATTGTTATTGCGACATTTTTGGTAAAACAAGTCTTACCTCCGAGTACGCAGATCACGTACGGAACAATTTCTTCGTACTTTTATACTGTGCCGTGGTCGAGGGTAGTTGGGCTTAAGACGTAACTTATATCTGATAGGCTCTAAGTCTTCCGAAATTACCTTGGGCCTCTATCGACCCTTAAATTCGCGATTCACGATTCGAGGCGCCTCTTGGCAATCTCGGCGCGAGCATATGCCGCAATATTATAGGGCGAAAACGGTAAATGGCTCTAATAATGCGAAATCTCGGTGACCATAAATAGGAGCGGGCGATATCGGACCGGTGATCTCGGTGGCATGTCCAGTAGTTGCGTTGCCGTGTCTCACGTTGATACCGGAGTGTGCCTACACGATACCCGCGCGAGTACAGCGGGTACTCACGGCAAGTATGTGCGCCCCTTATCATACTGCTTGCGAGTGACCGGTATACGGTCTTCCTGCTCTTTACTATGACTATGCAGCAGCAGCGATGTGCTCTAGCGAAACACCTAACTAGATTCAATCTCACGATCTCCCGTCAATATTCACTTGCACTCTGAGAATTCATTATCGATATTTATGTACACTAAAAATTCACGTTGCGATTATTTGTCATAGTTACTCTTGAAAATGTTATCAAACATTATTAGCTAATTTTGCATTTTTATAAAATCTTTTATAATATTATCTGTATAGTTTTTTATTCGAGAATATAAATATTTCTATAAACTATTTGTTGGTGTCACATATTGGTGCATTAGTAAATATATATTTAATATATTGGTGCGTTAGAAAACGTAAATATAACTGTGATATTATTTCGGAAAAGAAGCGCAATTTCTTATATCGCAAAAATCGCAGAAAAGAAATATATGTGAATTTAATTTAAGAATAGCTGAGTGAGAAAATGGAAGGGAAGCATAAGGTAGACACACAATGCGGCCGGAAGAAGTCGCGTGTCCCTCGCACGTAGAATCTTACCCGCTTTCGTCGGCATGAACCTTCGACAGAAACGTTATGAGGCATCGGCGCGTAACCATCAGAGGTGGAACACCCCCCCTGCACGTGTTTCGCTTCCTTCAGGCGTTACCTACCCCTACGCAAAAATAGTTTCTTAGAAAGAAAGTCTTATGAAACTTCGTAAGAGAACTTTAAAAATGACGATATTAAATTATTAAATAATTAGAGATTCTTTCTAGAGAAAGGCAGAAACGGGCAATTGTTACAAACAATAAAAAATAAGATACTCGTAATTCAGAGACCAAGATTCAACAGCTAATCGAGACCGGCTAACGATTTGCATGAACGTCGAGATTCGGCCACCCCGGGCTACATGAAACATTAATTTGTCAGTCCGTCTGTTTTGTAAATCGCATACGCGGCGCCATAAATAACGATGTTAAACGTGACGTTATTTACGGGCGGCTAGTCAGTATTCCTCTTCGTGAAGGACAGGCAGTTTCTTGCGTGTCGAGGCAATTCTTTCCGCGGTCGTGGTAAAAGTACCTCGAGTACCCGCGTACGTTCTTTTGTGCGCAACCCCCTCGAAGACAATCTCGGCGTCTCCGGCGGGGGTGGCGTGTCGCGGTGGACATCACCCGGGGGTCAGAGGGGCCGTAGCGTGTCCGGTATCTCGTTGTGGGATCGCAAGAGACATTTCGTACCCTCTCGCTCTTCCCCTCGCCGAGGAGTTGGCTCAGCTCCCACAAATGACCATCGCCGCGACCAGCAGGTCGCTACAAAGGTTCAACACGGAGTCAACCCTCCCGCTATTCCCATCATCTCCCACACACACATCTCCACCCTCTGTCGCTCGCTTCTGTATCCTCCAGCCACGTAATGCCACGTCTAGGTAGATGGAATGATAAACGGATTTATTATGGCTGGATCGGAGAAGATACACTTTATTCCTGAACGGAGCTTTAGCTTTCTCATATGATACATGATTTGTTAATGAATTTTTCGATAATATGCTGTAATATCAATAAAAGGAGATACACAGAACGAATTTCAAATTAAAATTTCGATTACTTTTAGCTATAACTTTATTGTCTCGCTAACGTTGACTTGATTGCCAAAAAGCAATGATGCTTATAATTAATGAATATTGTTTTCCGTGAAAACGATGTATAAGATTTTAATACATAATTTTGCCAAGGTACTATTTTTGAAGCGAGCAGACGTTAACAAGCTTCGAGGAGCTTAAAGCCATTGAAGTTTTTGAGTGAAACGGAAGTAAGAAAAACGAGAAAACTGAGATGTAAGGAGAAGACTTTAACAAAGGGCCCGTGGCGCGTGATGTTATGTCTGAGGGACCCCCGAGGTTCTCCGGTTCGATTACGTTTCGATACCTAAACAACATTGACAAACACATCCTGCATATGCTCCCCCATTTTGTCAGCCGAGTAACCAATAGTAAACTGCTTTTAATGCAAATTCAAGTCACGCTGATATTTTGCAGGAGAAAAAAACATTAATTTAATGTCTAAAAGTTTCTCAGTTTTCTTTATTCAATTTTTGGTATTTTTGTAACATTAATACATAGGCGATGTTAGAGAAACAAATTAATGCATTTTAATTGCATTAAATTAGATTATCTCATTTTAGAAATCTTAAAATCACACACACGCACACACACATACACAGGGAGAGAGAGAGAGAGAGAGAAACGTCTATTTTTTTATCTGAATCTGGAAAATTAGAACTGTTTATAAATTATTGCTTAACATTGATTTTTGTTGTTAATATTAGTTTACTATTAAAAGAGTAGTTCTTGTAGTTCTGTATGTATAAAGATATTTTAAAATATTATTTAGAAACAGATATGTCATAGAATTCAAAAATGCTCTTTGATATTGTTACGAAAAATATAGACAACATAAAATTATTACAATAAATGCGATATAAAAATGGTATAGATTCATGTGAAGAAACCGACGACAAGTGGCATCTGTTAGATGTTACGTATAATACTAAATTTAGTAAACTCTACAATACATAATTATTTATTTAATAAATTAATTTTGTCATTATAACAAAAAAATTTCGATACGAATTATTCTGTATTTTATTTTATATTATAATACATAAAACAACGAATATCACAAATAATAATTCTGGACTACTAAAATTCGGTCGATACATTATCCGCTCTACTATAAATTTATTAAAGTCACATTGCGCTTAATTTTATGGTAAAATTCGAGCGATCGTTTCTCGAAAAGAATATTTTTGTCTTTTGTTTATCCCTTTGTTCTTAAGTAATTAAATTTATTTAAAAATATTAAAATTGCAGCGCACTTTTTCAAATGTATTATCGCGATATGATAGTATCAACGCGTTTATAGTGATGTGCGGTTTTTAACAACTGACAGTATTAACATGTACTTCTTCTACATTTTTATGCATTTTATACGTTACGTATTTAATTGTACATATAGCCTTTTACTATCATTGGCGAGCTACTTAACACTACGAATGCGTCAAAACATTTCCCGTCTGTTTTCTTCTTTCAAATAAAAAGAAGGATAGAAAGTGTTTTAAAACATTTGAGTGGACCACATCTCAAGTATAATAATCGTAAATCGTAAATATATGACAAAACAATATTGTACAAAAATTACATTACCCTGAAATCTCAATGCTGTTGCACTCGTGAGGAAGAATAAAATCACGCTCCCACCATTGACCAGCCCTCGAGTCACACAATCCTGTAACAACCTTTCGTAACAAATTTGTGTTGTTTAATCAAATTTGTTATTGCGATCTGAAAGACTTACCTAAGCAAAACAAGAGTCGCGTCAAGACATACGTGTACACGAAGACAATACGACGCATTTACTCAGAAAAGCGGCGAAAAACTTGCCAGACGGGATCATCTGCAACGCGTTCCGGACTTGCTCGAGTCCGAGTTGCTCGTTTGAACCGCGCGGATAACGCGCGCGTGCATGCAGCGAGCTAACTTGCCGTTGCGACGCGGGCAGTTGAACGCGGCGCGTACCGCCATCTGGCGTCGCGGCCGCCAATCACCGCGCTGGCGAGCGGCCGTGCACAGGGGTGCCAACGGGACGCGGGACCGAGCGCAGACCGTGCGCGGTGTCGCGTCGTAAACAACGGCTCGCGTTGGCGGACGGTTTCTCCTCCGAATTCGGCGTCGACTCGGCCCGCGACGGTGCGCGGCGATTCCCCGCGAGTGCACCCGGAGCGCGCCGCGACCGCGCGACGTCGTTCCCGCGGAGCAGTCCCGTGAGTAGTGCGTGTCAGTGCGCGAGTTGGCAGGCACTGGTTGCCCGAGTGTAATAGGGCTGCCATTTTCCGTGTGTTGTACGGCGATAGTACCGGAGTACACCGCGAGAGCGAGAGAGAGCGAGAGAGAAGGAGGGAACGACTCTCGGTGCGGGTCGCCACGGGCGGAGCGAGAGGGACGCGGGGGACGCGAGGGAGGTCCGGATTTTCGCGCTCCGATGGACGGATTGTTCTCGCGCTCGCGATAACCCGGTCGCGCTACCGACGAGGGGCAGGGTTCCCTTCCTCGTGGCGTTGCCGCGTATCCCGTCGACGCCGTCGCCGTCACCGAGTCTACGCCCGCTGATCGCAGGTGAGGAGGCAAAGGGGGAAGAGGAAGAGGAGGAGGGGCAGAAGGAGAAGTGCAAGGTGGAGGCCCACGACGCGGGGGTGAGCGTTCGAAACTGGACCGACGATCAAGGTGAGTGCGCGAGTTACTCTTGCGATGCGTGTCATGTTATCTCTCTCTCTCTCTCTCTCTCTCTCTCCCTCTTTCTTTCTCTCTTTCTTTCTGTTTTTCTGCCGCGCCGATCTCGCGAACGGAAGCGCAGCGCGGAATTCGAGTCGCGCGCGCGATCTCCCGCCGAGATTCATCTTCCGGGTGCTGCGGGTGATTTTCCGCGACTGTGGTAACGGTACGCACGCATACAAGCACACGCGCGTTTATCGGGTTGCATCGTGTCACACTCTCGCTCGCTCTACGAGCCCGCTCGAAATTTTTCCGCTGCGAGATTTGTGGCTCATAAATGAGAACGTCATGCTCGGCTACGCTGATATAATTCCCACCCGAGGAGCTCGAGTCAAGATTTTCGTCGCTCTGGGCTGTATATAATTGACGTCACGCGGATATCGCGACTCCGAAAATTCGAGAGTACGGATTTTCTTCTATATTTATAATTTAATTTATTCAATGAACGGGAAATTACCCTCTAGTGTCACAAAAGATCATAAGCAGGATAACAATGAACGTAAATAATCAAATAAGCAATACAATAATCCAAATCGCAAACTCCAGAACCGAAAAGTTCAAAATCGAGTGAAAGCAGGATAAAGAAAAAAGGCATTATGCCAACCAAATATTCTGATTAAAGTCATTAAAAAAGACAAATAAATTCCATTGCACACAAAGAATAAAAATACAGCCTAATAAAATTAATTAAACGCATGTAACTTAAACTTAATAAACGCATATCAAGACAACTAAATTCGATTGCACACAAAGAATAAAGATACAGCCTAATAAAATTAATTAAACGCATGTAACTTAAACTTAATAAACGCTTATAGCAAGTAAAAAAGTCCAAGAACGCAATACAACATTAAGGCAAGACAGATGCAAATACGAACGCAACGTATGCAAAATAAAAGTAAGCTAAAGTAAATACAAACCCTGATACAAACGCAAGGCATAAAGACATAATCACAATAACCTAGCCGCATGTAACAGTGTATAAGTATGCAAGGTATAAAGACATAATCATAATAACCTAACCGGATGTAATAGTATAAAAATATACAAAATTCAATATTGCACAAGAATAAATAAAATTGTACAAAATTCAATATCGAGCAAGAAAAAATAAAAGTATACAAAATTCAATATTGAGCAAGAATAAATAAAAACTCACACAAAGACATAATTATAATAACTTAGCCGCATGTAACAATATACAAGAATACAAAATTCAAGATTGAGCAAGAATAAATAAACACGCGCAATAAAAATTAAGCTAACGTATATAATATTGAGCTAAAGTAAATGTAAACGCACAGTATGAAACATTTCAAAATAAATTCTTAATAAATTATACGCATGTCTCGGGTGAAATAGTCAGGTCCGCAAATAAAATAATAAAAAAAACAACATAACACAAAATAACATATTGTAAGAAGTCATTAGAATAAAAAGAAAAAAACTTACTGAGAGCAGGAAATGGAGTTAATCTTATGGAAAGTGTTCTTGCGTCAGGTGCCGAACAAAAAAAGTCCAAATGCGAAGCATAACTTATATAATACTTTTGTTTGCTTAGGAGCAATCGCGACAGTTACAAAACACGGAATAGGCGAGCGAGTCACAGTTTCAGAACGCCAGTCATAGATTGCAGTCTGCATTGTATCGCTTTATCGTTGTTTTCCTTCCCGCACACGGGAAATTGATGCAATAACAATCGACGTACGATCGAAAGCCGCGCGATACGCACACGTGTATGCGTGTTTTTCCTAGTCCGTAGTCTGATCGAAAATCCCTTGGTTTACTCGAGTATCGCTCAGGTAAATCGGCGGTAAAAAACCGTGCGTTTGCATAAAAATCCACACAGGCGATGTGGCGCGACAAGGAGGAACCCTCGCGCAACACGTATCGCGAAGGATGTTTGCCGTACGATTATGCATAAAGCGGCCTACTTGCCGTCGTTATTTCCACCAGGCATGACAAGAACAGGCATACGTACATAAAAGAGGTCTCATTCCTGGCAACCTTGAACAGCTCGCGAAGCCACGGTGCCCGAGTGCAGAGTCGGAGACGCACCGAGCCAGATACAGGTTTGAACATGCCGCGGACGTTACACGTGCTTGCAATTAGCGGGTCGTCAGTGTTCCTCGGGACCTCGGCTCATTTGCAAGGCTCAACCGGTTGCCCCGAGAATCGCGACGACTTCCTCCTAACGTTCCTCCGACGATTTCGCACAACCAAGTGCGACGACGATGTCTAGAGAAATTCGACACTGCGCTCGCATGCAAATTCCTGCACACCCAAATGCCACGATCGGCGTTATTCTTATTTGAACGTACGAACTATTAGGGGTGTGATTTAGTTTTGAGGGTTTTTTTTGCTCAAAAACGCATGTATTTAACTATGATAATGGATGAATACCTTAATCCAAATATTTTCCTTCGTTTTCTATAACTTTTTCCCATCTTTCTGGCAACAGATGGATTCCACCACGATAAAATCACTCTTCTTTTCAGTTGATCCATTCGTCGACGAATTTTCGCACTTCATCCAAATTATCAAAGTGTGTATCCTCTAAAGCGTGTTGCATCCACCGGAACAAATAATAATCGCATGGAGAATACGCGGGGTGCGGTAAGACTTGCCATTCAAGCTCTAATAGTGTTTCTTTCACTGATAACGCAACGTGAGTCGAGCGTTGTCACGAAAAAGAATCACTTTCCGTCATTTACTCGCAATTGCTGGTCGTTTTTGGTCCAATGCTTCCTTCAACTTGTACAATTGGTGTCGATAACGATCAGCCGTGACAGTCTCATGCGGATTTAACAGCTCATAGTACACTATCCCACCAAATACGGAGCATTACTTTTGAACCGTGAATATTGCGTCTCGGAGTGGATGTTGATGGTTCGCCTGGATCCACCCATGATTTTCTGCGTTTCGGATTATCAAAATAGATGCACTTTTCATGCCCAGTAACAATCCGAGACAAAAGACTCTTCTTTTTTTGCCTGGCGATCAACGAAATGCAAATGTTCAACCGGTTCGCAATGGCACTTTCCGATAATTCATGTCGAACCCATTTCCCTTCTTTCTGAATTTTTCCCGTTTCATGTAAATGTTTGGTAACTGTTGAACGATCAACATTTAATGCTCTGGCAAGAGATGGATTCCACCACGATGAAATGACTCTTCTTTTCAGTTGATCCATTCGTCGACGAATTTTCGCGCTTCTTCGAAATTATCAAAGTGTGTATCCTCTAAAGCGTGTTGCATCCACCGGAACAAATAATAATCGCATGGAGAATACGCGGGGTGCGGTAAGACTTGCCATTCAAGCTCTAATAGTGTTTCTTTCACTGATAACGCAACGTGAGTCGAGCGTTGTCACGAAAAAGAATCACTTTCCGTCGTTTACTCGCAATTGCTGGTCGTTTTTGGTCCAATGCTTCCTTCAACTTGTACAATTGGTGTCGATAACGATCAGCCGTGACAGTCTCATGCGGATTTAACAGCTCATAGTACACTATCCCACCAAATACGGAGCATTACTTTTGAACCGTGAATATTGCGTCTCGGAGTGGATGTTGATGGTTCGCCTGGATCCACCCATGATTTTCTGCGTTTCGGATTATCAAAATAGATGCACTTTTCATGCCCAGTAACAATCCGAGACAAAAGACTCTTCTTTTTTTGCCTGGCGATCAACGAAATGCAAATGTTCAACCGGTTCGCAATGGCACTTTCCGATAATTCATGTCGAACCCATTTCCCTTCTTTCTGAATTTTTCCCATTTCATGTAAATGTTTCGTAACTGTTGAACGATCAACATTTAATGCTCTGGCAAGTTCTGAAGTGGATTCTGTTGGATTTGCGTGCAATAATGCTTGCAAATCTGCATTTTCAAGCTTTCTTGGTTGTCCCGAGCGTTCTTTGTCCTTCACATCAGTATGACCACTTTTAAAGCGTCTAAACCAGTATTCACACGTCTTAATTGATGGGGCAGAATCACCACAAGTTTCCACAAGAATTCTATAACCGTCAGCGGCAGTTTTGTTTTGATTAAAAAACAAAAGCAACGCATGTGGAAAATGCTGTTTCGGAAGTTGCATTTTTACGATGATATAAACACGACTGTTATTGCATCTATTGCTATAATGCTACTAAATGTGATGGATAATGTCAAGACTGTAAGAAACAACAGTTATCGGAAACAGCTATTGGAACAAACTGACACTACAGCCATCCGTTGCAAAACCCTCAAAACTAAATCACACTCCTAATACATCTGCCTGAATAATAACGGGTTTGCTGTCGCGCGCTAAAGCGTGCTAAAACGCACGTACATGTGAACGGCCGTTGAAACGCGGAAACGCGGTCCTCTTTTTGCCGTGCCATATTCGCGCGCAATTACTTTTTCCGATTTAGTAGCACGGGAAAGTAAATTACTGGGGCACATCGTTGGACCACGGTCCATGGACCGCAAACTCGGGGTAACGTCACCGCAGTGGCCGATTTCGCATAATTAGGCAGACAAGATTACTTTTCTCGCCTGGCCTCCTGTTTCCTCCGTCCCTCGCCTCTCTCCTCTCCTCCCGCTGTTAACTTGTGAGCGAGTCTGTGTCTCGCGTTACTTTAGATCGGGGATAAAAATAGAGGATGATAAAGAGGAAGAATTTTAAATGTTACATCGTTTATTCGAGAATTGCCAAAACAACATTCGTCAAATCAAGAATGCGACGTCTATCATGTTGATTTGCAATTGTGATTCTGTTTTATACGCAGTTTTGTATGATGATTTAATAAGAGTTTTTCTTGCAACGCCTTTTCGCATGATGCGAAAACTTAACCCTTAACTCCGAGACTTTTTACGTGATGTGCACTTAGCTTTCAAGTGAGATCAGAAGTCTTGTTATAGGGCGAATATTTAGAGTTGTTTTATCGAGGACAATGATATCTCAGATAAAATTTTTCGGTTATTTTCAATCAAAAATTACTGTTAACTAATCACTTGAAAGGATCTGAATTCAAGGTCGAAACGTTGTGCTTTTGCCATAAAATAAATTGCCAGTTTGGTCGAAATTAAGGATTTCTGTGTTCATCGAACTCCTGGCGAATGAAACGACTCTGTATAATTTAACGCATAATTAGTTTGTGATTTGCAAAGCAAATTTATTGCGAAATGTCTGAAAAACGTTTTTAGGATAGCTACGTGAAGGAGAATACACATATCGTGGACACGCAGATAAAAAAGTGAGGAACTGAATTTTTTTATAGCAGACTATGGCGTCGTATTTTATTGCAAGGGCTTTGTGTTATGTTCTGTGTTTATTTACCTAATTATGTAAAATTGCCTGCTGCCCAGAATAGGCGATGTAAGCGTTTTGAGGTAATGTGACTTGGATCCCTTCCAGAAAGTTAAGCTGCTCCTCGCTCCGCGTTATAACTCACGATTTAAAACTCATAAGACGGCGCGTTCGCGGCGCTTTTTACGAGTCTCCGCTGCCGCGATGCTCCCTCTATTCCCATGGAAAGTTTGTACGCGAAAACCCATGCGGCCCTTTAAATATACTTCGAAGATAATATCGTGCCGTATAAACAGGGCGCAGTGTTCCCTCCTTACGTCTTATTACTTATTTTTAACGCTGCATGGTTGCGCGCAATGAAATGTACTCGAAGATAGTTTAACGCCGAGACCACCTTACGGTGCAACGTAAGAATGGAACTATGATTTTCTCGAATGTTTCTAAAATATTTACCGTGGTTTTACAAAAATTGTGTGAAGATATAGAAGATTAGCGTAAATATAGAAATTAAAAAATGATACTCTGTAGATATTCCTTTTTGATACATAATATATCCAATGAATGAAGCCAAGAGCTTGTTGCAAACATCTGCTTTTAATAATTTAATTCCTCAATATTCGGTTTTAAAAACGCTCGGATGAAATAGAACTTATCTCGGATGAGAGTCATCATTTGTTGATACAGGTTCCACGTATATCCAGCGTCGCAAGTGCCAAGATCATCGCATTCAGTATCATAAAGCAATAATAATCGTCCTCGATAGCCGTGGTTGTTTCGCGCAGTCGTCAAAGCACGTTCACAGACAGATTCACTCCCGCGAAATAACCTGGTCCTGAAAGCCTAACGTCGCGGATAATATTTCTTTCGTACGATACAGCGATATTATTCGATCTGCGTTCGACGGCACATAAAAGTCGTGTCATGGTCGTTGGCGTCCTCCTTCGCCCGGCTGACAGTTATTGCGTTGTTACGTTACCCCTTGGAGGGTCTCTCATCCTCCGGAGTTGTCCCATCCCAAGATATCCAGCACGCCTACGAGTATGCACTATCGCTCGTCTTGGCGGGACACAGGCGGGTATCTGCCCGAGTATTTGTCCGTTTTATGCGTGCGTGCGTGCGTGCGTGTGTGTCGTGCGCGACACGCGGTCCGTAGACGTGGCGGGTTCAATGGCACCACACTTATGTCAGAGAACCGATAAGAATCGAACGCGCGCTCGGGACGAAACTTTGTCACGTGTTGGCGACGCACTGTCCATGACATTCGTGGTCCTCGCACCCCGGACCGTCTGTCTGAGAACTTTATTCTGGAACTTCCGGCTCTTGGACGCGTTCCGTGTTCTTTAGAGGATGCTTTGAGACGTATCATTGTGCAAACACCGATCGTACTTTCAATAAAATTTCGTATTAAGCATGATATATTTGATTAACAAAGCACTCTTGATTTCTTCCATTATTATTACTTTATTGATTAGCGATATTGTCTTGTAGGAATACTTTTAGAATGCTCGTAACACTGCCTTCGCTATTGTGTGCAAACTAATCTAGATTGTAAAAGATATTCATATGGAGCACAATTGTATCAATTCTTATTAGGAAGATCAGTCTCTAACATCTTTTTTGAACGATAAAAAACGTCGCCTCGAACAGATTAATATTGCCGAGGCGCGGAGAGAAAGATGAACGTGCACCCACAGAAAAGATTTCTGGACTTAATGCTATTACTCTTTAATCTATCATAAAATAAGATCGCTATAGCGACAATCATATTTATTATTGAAAAGAAGCATATTTTAATCTTGAATAGAAAATTCGAAAATCTAGATTCAAATAATCTCGGTGCTATCTCATTAATTTTCTCAGAAGGATTTAGATAAAAATTTGTAGCAAGTTCACAATAATCTTGATTTAAGAATGTTGTGAGATCTAAAAGACATTTTATTCTATTCTTCTAAGAGAATTTGTAGAATCTGCACAAAACGGCCAATATTTGTGTGTTGCAATCGAAAATCGGGAAAGTGTTTCTGTTATTTGCAATGAATAAGTGCAATACTCTACAAGAAATATTAAAAGGTATGCAAATGTCTTATCTCGAATCTTATTTCTCAAGTAAGTATATTGTATATACTTACTTACATTTCCATATCTTTTAATATTTCTTGCATTGTAAATAACAGAAACACTTTCCCGATTTTCGATTGCAACACATAAATATTGGCCGTTTTATCGGAATAAAGGACGCAGAAGCGCCGAGTCGACGAGCGACTGTGAGAAAATGATGCGTCGACATCGACAAAGTCTACTATAAAGTGGCGCTAATATCAAATTATTCTACATACAAGAATATATAAGCATAAATTTGTACACGTTACTCTTGTCTCAAGACAGTAAGACAATCTTATTTAATTCGAGAGAGAAGAATAGAAATTACTGATTTAAATTAAAAATTGTTTTATTTTCATATTTTTTATACTTGTAATACGTTTAAATTAGTCAAGAATATTTTTCGTCTTGTTATCAGAAATCCTTTCTGAGGGTGTGTGTTAGAGTTTGATTAAAAACCAGAGATTTCGTTCTTGATGCAACGTTTTTATATTCCGACGATTCTTACGCGGGGCGAAGATTGCAGTTTCGCGACAATGTGTCCTGCAATTTATCACGTTTTACCGTGATCTATATTTATCGCGTATCTCGAGTTCATATTTTCCAAGCGGATATACAAGTCTTGCTCGTTTTCCATTTTTTTTAAATATATTTTTTTATATAGACCGTAATGATGCTGTGGAGTGCTGCGCCAAGATTTCTCTCACGTGTCATTGGAGCACTGCGTCCTATGGAACGATGATAAAATGATAAACCTTTGCTCTTTCATGCGTCTCTTTAGCTACCGTACGCGCCTAATGCACTCCCACATCGTTCATATCAGAGCAAAGACAATAAATCGTCATGTGCCACTTGTGAATGGCAGCTCGTGAAAATCGACGAATTACTTTCTGCCTTGCTTGAAATAGCAGCAAATATACAGACGCCCGACAACTTCAATACGAACTTTCCGGCGGAAGTATCATGAATAATATAAAATTACACGTGTCACTGGATCAATATTTTTCACGTATCAGAAATCGAGAATCCGGTTCAGACGTCGTGTAACTCTAAAACATTCCTATCTAATCGCGTTTCTAGACGATAATGATTTTTCAAGTTTTCCGAAATTTACGTGCTGGTCGGTGAAAATTTATTGAGACAGTTGAAGGAGCGCTCCACGACTATGTATAATATAGCGAATTTTCTATAACGACAGGTTAAGGAACGTTCCACGACTATTTATAATATATCGAATTTTCTATAACGTAACGTCGCTCCGGGGCTTTCCTCGCCCCGTGCGAGACAAGAAAAAATGCGAATTCATTTTAAACCGGTGGGGTCATCGTAAATTGCGCGAACGTCTGGCATAAATAATGATTTCGACTCGGGACGTTCATCATGGAAAAGCGGTTGATACATCTCGCCGAGGGTTTTCCGCCGCGCAGTGAATTTGTCACCTCCCTTTTCCGGGCGCGGCGAGAGTGGTTGAGTAGAACCGACAGCAGGAAACGAGTAGCACTTTGTACAAAGGCCGCGGCCACTGAAAATGGCTGCTCCTTTTTCTCTGCAAATGCACTTCTCGCCGAGTGGAAGCGACGTGCGCGCGTTGTATGCGGTAGTCACTGCAAACCGATGCGGGCCGGTGCTTTAGCGCCTTTTGCACGGGAGTTTCGATCAGCAGTGTTAAATGTGTTCTCGATAGCGTCGTAATTTCGCCACTTCCGTCGACCGTCCTCCTATCGATTTCGATTGATCGGGAACATCGACAGGATGGGACCGAAAAAAAGAACTGCTCTAGCCCGATGGCAAGCACAAGCGCCATCGAATTGTCGCTGTCGAATCAGCGATATCGCAGATCTTTTTTGTAACGCCATGTGGAAAGAAAAATGTGATCCCGATTCGCGTATGCGTCTTTCCTTTCACTGGCAGATTGTGTTTTCGCGTGATATAACCGGTGTCCCAGAATAACGCTTTCTCTGAATAACGAGAAGCGAGTCGCGGAAAGCGATAGTTGTTTGATAGTTCTTCCTACAAATTCTCGATTTGCAAGGAATATTATTTCGAACAATTTGCGCTTGAGTGGGTCGCTCAAAATTGTCATTGGCATCGACTGAATCAATATTTTTCACGTATCAATAGCGGAAAATGCTTTTCAATTTCTTTGGGATTAATATAAGAAACGATGGAATTTTCCATCCAACGGTGGGGTGCTTCTCAACTGGTGTAAACTTTCAGCGAGTGTTCCCGACATATTTGCACGCGATGAGCGCATGGAAAAACGTGAAAGTGCTAAAGATATTCGCGCTGATTGTCGGCGCTTTAACCCAATTGCCTTGACCAACATACATATAAGTTTGCCATTGCGCAAGGGAGTACGGCAACTCGTTCGCTGGATAACCGACCTATTGGCAGATGCTGTAAGTCACGTCTGTATGTCACAATAGAGAAACGGCTGCGACGAATCTCCATGTTGCTATGGTCGCCGATTTGTCTCGTTCAGCACGACGTGACGCCGCATTCGTATGTAAAATTTTTATCGCGTCGATGTCATGCACGAGATGCTTCTTTATCGGTATTTATCGGACAAATCGCTTCATCGAGTAGTAGAATAATATTTGGAATAAAAATTATTATAATAAAAAATCTAGTTTTTATTGGAACGCTCAAAGTTGAATTTGACTCGCGTTTACGACGGAATGGAACGATGATTCGATGCACGTTTGATCTTTGTGCGCGCGCTATTGAATGCCAATCGGCTCGAGCCAATAGTTTCCCACGCAAAATTGAGCTATATGAGCAATTTACTAACGTATGAATAACGCGTGCAAAATATTTGACTGCGAATGGGATGTGCACGCTCGGGAAAAACACTATTTATTTGATACCCAGTTATTGGCCACTGCCAATACGATAATTACTCGGCAAAATGGAGTTCCGTACGCTGTATGATTGCGAGCGAAAGAGGATAGGAACTGACAAATGGTCGAGGATGGACTACAAGAATGATACGACGACGACGACGACGACAATGAACGTTTAGGATACCCCGATTGCCATTAAAATACCCGTGACGCACGCCAGTAGAATGCGCGATGCAAGTGCATAGGGTTCTTCCAAGTACAGAATATCTTCGCACTGAATACTATTCATGAATTCTCTGATTTCTATATTTCTATATTTTGAAATTTCGTATTTCTAAATTTTTTATGAAATTTTGCATTGTGGGTGAAGTGGAACATGCACAATAGTTCTTTTTACTCTCGTATGTATAAAATATCTTTTACATTTTCCGTACAATGTACGGTTGAAATTCTCACGACGTGCATGTTCCTCCCATTGTGATATCATGAAAATTAAATGGGAATAAAATGTATGAAATTGATGGGTCGATTGTGGAGTGAAGATGGCATGGGAGAGAAGGCACTCCTCGATACCCCACAAGCATAATCGTGAATCAGCCAAATTAGCCAATAAGCGCGATGTTTACGATATCGTTAGCGCGTTTATAAAACTCGTTGAAACATAGTCGCCGTATTGGCTGGGGTTACTCTCACGACGTAAACATTTTTTAATATGCATTTCGCGCATTACACAGAAAAAATAAAGTTAGTTTTGCAGCGGGTCGTAAATTAATTAATACCAGCAGGGGAAGTAAAAAATGAAATGTTTAACCACGACGTTGATAAATTTCCACGGCTGTAGTTACCATCCGCTACGGCCACGATAGTCCTAGTCCCGACTATCCGACGAGAATTTACGTTCACATAAATGCACGCGAAGGTGACCAGAGTCAGCGTGTTCTGCACGCGGTTCGTATATTCATACGTATCTGCACACTCATCGTTTACCACTATACTTCCCTGCAGAAGTCTCGATGACACTTCACGGTTCGTTTACCCTGATCGAGCGTCAAGTGAACGCCCCGCAATCGAAGATGCCCCGAAACTGCTTCGGGTTCTTCTTCTTTAATTGAAATGGGTTCATGTGTAATTGGGTGCTTGATCGATTATTTTTTTACTTGCAATCAGGTCTTCATTGCTAATTATACTATCCGCCAAGATAGGTCTACATTTTCAGAAAAGTATAGATTTTTGATATCTCAAGTTTTTGACAAGTTTTCTATTTGTGGACAGAACTATATAATTTCATTAATTGCAAATTTAATGATACACATAACGACTTTCGATCACAATACGATATTGCGTTACGCAAGATGTATGATTCCGTGTAAGATGTGTCGATGCGAGACATCTGTGTTTAACATTGCGTTCGTTTTTAACGCCGTGCAAGGCAGCAGGTGATCGATTGTGCGATCCGTCAATTAATTCTCATTACAGAATTTAGCGTCGAATGCGTACAATTAGGACGCCGTTGTAAACGTTCATTAGCTTTCCGGTGGCCCAGCAACGTCGACCGAGCCTCGGAGTGCTGCGAACTTAAACCGGTTTTAAAATATCCACACGCTTGATACGAAAAGGTCGATCGCGAGTACAGTCCGACATACTTTATATTCTGGATAGTTTAAAGCAGTGCCGAGATTTAGTTGCACATTTCGGACCGATTTCGTTGTCAACTCCCGAACGCTAATAATTTAACGGCATGTATCTTGTTTATTAGCGTCCGGCACCTCGTTTCTAAGATACGCGCGGCAAGAGGGGAACAGTGGGAGTTGACAACGAAATCGGCCCGAAATGTGCAACTAAATCCCGGCACTGGTTTAAAGTATTCGCGCCACATTCGTCTTTTGAGAGTTTCCAAATATTCTTTAACATCGAATACGTGTTTACCGAAATCGCCGATTGCGAGAGTCGAATTAAGAAGATGTGTCAGCGTTTAATTTCACGGACACGGCCGATTTGTATACTGTTTTCCTTGGATGTATGTATATGTTTTCCTTTGTGCGATTTGCAGATAAACCCGTTATTCTTGTATCATATCGAAAATGCGAAATTGCACTCTGGGGATTCAAATTATTCTTCAAAAAATAGATTAAAATTTATATATTAGATTATAAATGAGACTTATCTACACCTGCCTGCACCGAGATGAATCAACTTGAGATTAAATATAACTTGAGCTTAAAGTTAAAACTTGAAGTTTTAGCTCGGTAATAGCTGGAACTCGTGTAAATCATGAGTGCTCTTTTCTCGTTGCGAACTTATATTAATTAGAATGTAGAAAAGAGTTAAAGCTGGTATCTATCAATATTCATCACATGTACGTTATCAGTCGGTTCCCCGCGATCTCATGATCGTAAAGTAGTCGAGTACGACCTCGTAATAGTTGGTAGTAGTCATCCTGGTGAATGCAACATTAATTTTCATTGCCTCAAGACCTTGGGCGTCAAGTATCTTTTGTCGTCGTCCCATTAACAACAATGTCGCTCGGTATCACCGTCCACCCTAGTAATAAAAATACATACAATTAGCCCTGCTGTTTTAATATGAAATTTCTTACATAATACAAAGTTGCGTTATAGAGAATGTATGAATTTTTTTCTTAATAATAGCAAACGATAATTAACTCTTCTCATATTAAGTAGATTAAACTTTGCTTGATCTTTATCATTTTTTTTAATTAATTGCATTTAAATTTTAATTACACGTATATTTGAATTTGATAGAAAATAGTTCTTAGAAATCAAATGTTAACGTTTATTACTTAATTGCACACAGTTTTTTATTATTATGATTTGACATTTTTTGATCTGTCGTATTTATCATATTTACGTGTCACGGAGAGCTCATTTCTCGCGAAAATATAAAAGCTTTCATGTTTCTTCCTCACGATGCAACGAACATCGAAAGCGTCTAACGAAACGTGACTCGAAAATCCAAAAATTTCAAGTCGATGTCGCGTTATGTCATAAGGCGGGAGCCTTGCACCAACCGTCACGCCTTCAAGGCGTGATTAAAGTTTAATTTTGCAACATATTGCCTCCCCCGCTGACATTTCCAATATAAATAAATAAATATATATATATATATATATAAAATTGTTGCGTTCTGCACGAATAATAGTTTAATAAATGCTACGACTGTGCGCACCTGCGCGCCACAGGAGCAGAAATTTATTCGATGCAGGTTTCACCTGGCACGAGCTGCTTGGAAAAACTATTGTTGCCAGCGCGGCCGAGTACATGAGGGTTTACGTGTATGCATGGTCCGATACGAGTCCGGCACGATAGGTAGGACGTATATTTGTGACATAAATGTCACACACCTAATCACGATTCTGTCGTTTTAAATAGCGCCGTGCGATGGGTGGCTGCTAGAAAGTTTACTGCGCCGAAAATACCGCGAATTTAATATCACGCAGCATCGAGGTCGTAATCGCGGTGCCGCCCGTTCAACGAGCCGTCTGTTTTACGTCGCGAGCCGAGTCTACCGTTGCTCGGTTTTCCAACGCGTTGCACGAACAACGCTTCCGGCATCCTGCTCGGGTCGCGTAAAAATTCGCCGTTCGTTCGCGGAGAATCAGCTACGTTTCCGCGTGTTCGCGATTACATTAATCGTATTTGTCCCAGGCGTTTTCGACGCGACCGCACGCACGGCCTCGAAGCTGGTCGGTTAGGCTGACTTAACGGTGCTGTGCGAGGGCCAAGAACCTTCGATTATCGTATGCGCGTGGCATATATACCTCCTCGATTCGACGACCATTTGCTGCGAGCAGTTGCCACAGGGCTTGCAAATCGCGTATACGATTATGCATGTTGAAATTTTCACTTGAGGAACATTGACGCACGCGTTTACTGTACACATAAAAATCTCGGATTTTTTAATTTGCACAATTACGCGAATTTGATCGATCAGTCTGTCTTTCTTCCTTTCTGAATATTGATTCGATATTTTCGTGGGTTCAACATCTAGCTTGTGTGTGATCATTGGTTAATATGAACTTTATATTCAAGACTCTACGTGTTTGTTTTTGATATTACATTATTTTCCTGTTTATTCGAGCAATGTCGGTGTCATCATTTATTTGTCGCTCCCCTGATACGTATTCTGCAATATAGTTGGGTAATGTATTATTTCGGTGCAACTCAAACATCACGATATACTTTGGAATTCAACCGCGATTCCTTCAGTAAGTTCTTTTATTCTTAAAATAGCCTTGTTCCCTCGATCGAACCGGTGCAGGTGCGGCTGGATTGCACGCATCTATATATGTGTACATGTAATATCGTATCGATTTTATATCGATAAACAACCGCGCTCTCGACCAAACCGGCTCGCTGGAAGTTTCTATGAGAACGAAAACACCTCCGGTCGTTGCCGGGGTTGTTCCTCCGCTTTATCACGATAGTTTTTTCAATCCGTTTCATTTTGCTTCTGCTGATACGTTCTTCAATTTAATCCGCAATAAGAAGAATCTTCATTTATTCGTTTTGATTTACACGGATAATTCTTCCAACGTGCATTCACATTTAATTCAGTCGTGTTTTTTATTAGCATCAATAACTAACGGTTAATATAGGCTGCTAGAAAATCTCCATTTCCTCGTAAGTTATCACGCACAACCGCTAAATTATAACGAGATAGTACGTGGCGCGTAATCATTCAACGAGCAATCAAAATTTAATTGATCTTAAATTCTGCATAGGCAGTTTTTATCCAATTATAATATTATATTATTACTCAATCAATTTCGAGTATGAAACCGTGATAATGTTTATTTTATTTCTCATATTATATAAGTAATAATTTATTTTATTTCCATTCTCCCTCAATATCTCTACAAACAGTTAACAAAATCACTCCTGTTTCAGTTATTAGAATCATCACGTGTACATGACACAGCAATTCAAGTATTACTTTGCGATTTGAAACCGGACGCGTGTCGAGCGGAATTCGTCGCCCGGAATCAATCGGTACACGATGTTCGCCGGATTTTCATTAATTCTCACAGTCTCCCTCTCGTGATCATCCCGGCGCGATGCCGTAACTGTCGCATTTCCGATTGAATCGCGGTCTCGGGGCCGCGACGGGTGTACGAGGGCAACATGCACGAGGGAGCGTACCCACTGGAGAATGCGTCGATGAATACCCGGGTAGTCGGGTACCGTGCGAGAGCCTGCGGCAAGTTCCACGTTGTAGATGCACGATGGAGGCGCCGCGGGCGCGAGCGCGAGTCAATCGGGCTCTGAGCGTGGTCTCGGCCAACGCCAAATTCAGTTCACGGTGCCGCGTCCTGCTCCGAGCATCGCGTCCGTAGCCTCCTTCGCCTGGTGGCCAAGGTGGACTCGTTGTCACGTGGCTCGATTCGCGACAGCGCGCAGGCACACTTGACTCGGGGCAAGCGAGGACCGTCTGCGAAAAAGGGAAAAAAGTGGGAGAGAAAGAGAAGTGAGGGCGGACCAACTGCCGGTTGTTTCGTCGACGAAAGCCATGGCGTCTGTTCTTGTGCATGCATGCGTGCGTAAGTGCGTTTTCCTTGTCCGGCGTGCGTGACGTTTCTTTGACCGGTCGATTGCGAAGGGAGAACTACGAAGTTGCAAAGGGTTACCTGTGACGAGCACTGAGGCTTCTTCCTCGAGAAGGAGCGCTCGCCGTACTCCCGCGAATATCTGCGTGAATTATATCGACGATGCGATAAGGAGGTGAAACGGTCTTCGTATGAATGTGCGATAATAATCGCGGAATGTGTTTTGCCGGCAATCTCTCTTCAACCTGGGTAAGTGTTCTTGCGTACCCGGTGCACGCGCGGTACAGACACGTTTCCATTTGTGAAAGTAATGAAATTGTAATTAAATTACACTCAAATAGTAGAGAACATAGTGATAGTAGAACTTTAATCGGTTATGTGCATCGACGTGCACACGGTGACGTGCGACGAAGAAATTCTGTAGATAATTATCAGTACATTCGGAGGGACCTCTATACTTTGATATAATAATTTATTCTTTATTAATTTGATATAACATAATAAATAATAATTTGATTAAATTAAAATTCCAATATCGATCGACAAATTATTCACATCTCTTTTTACGATACTTTCTATTCTTCGAGGAGCAGTTGGAATATAATCTCGAATTATCGACACAAGCACATTGAAGAAGCTATTTAATATCGCGTAATAATAATGAAGACAAGACCGCGGGATGCAATGGAATGCAACAAAATAGCGGTTATATATCAAGTGCGAGCGCTTACGCGCAAAGAAATCAGATACGAACGAACGGACGCCGAAGAACCGCGAGGCCAAGTGTTAATAAAAAGAACGGAAACAGATCCTAACGAGCGCAGCGTGCGCGGTTCCATTAATCACAAGTAACAAACGTTTTAACTCTCTTTCGTCCGCGCACTAAATCCTCCGGGAAAAAGTAAGCGCGCGGTTGTTACGCTGTTTCTCCTTCCGCGCTGTGCCTCTCTCGTATCTTGATGCCTCAAGATACGCTCCCATTGTGAGGAACCGATGCTCTGGACAGACTACAGACGGGCATAATTCGGCTATGATGCTATAATGAATAATTTATAACATATTATATCTTCAACATAAGTTTATGCAAGAATTAAGTTTTTGTATCAGAAAGGATATTGTAATGCTGATCGGATTTGCAACCAGAGTGAGAAATGAACCGTGACCCTCTTTATACAGTGACTTAAACTTAACTCTGTCGCCCAAAAGTGAAGAGACCGTGATAACGTTTCGACGTTGCCCGTTTTACGTTATCATATAAGATTAGCGTATTAAGTTTAGTAACAATTTTTTTTTATTAACACATAGACGAGATAATCTGTTAGATGGATTCTGATTTTCGCAGTAGACATATTATGGCTCGTTAATTTCAGGATAACCGATAATAACATTGTGCTAATTCGCGTTTGCAGTCAAACGCCGGCAGATATTGGGCTGGTTGCACCAACGTGAACCAGGGCTAACCATGGTTAATTAAATTTTCCCTCACCATCTGTATTATGGATGGGACTATGACCTAGATAGAGATAGCGAATCTTAATTAGACTGAACTTGAGAGTGATACTGCATGCGTTAAGTATTATTGTGACTGCAACCACAACTGTTTAGGCAACGCGTGATGAGACAAATATATCAAGTACAAGGAGTTTTAGGAAATTGTGCATTTTTATTTGTAAAGTTGTATTTTATTAGTTTGCAAGAAAGAAGCAGGGTGAAAGCTTGAATATTAATTATGTCTCTTTTTAAAATTGCATTTGCTTTGAAGAATAAAACAATAGGATCCATCTTAACAGTAATGCTAATTATTTCTTAGGAATTTTCTTTATATTTCTTAATTGAATTTATATTAAGATCAATGAATATTTCAATCTGGGTCTAGCTAATTAGACAATTTTTTTATTAATAGACTAAGACTATAATAATATTTATAGTCTAGTAGAGACAAAGTTAATGATGAAATTATCTAATGAATTCTGTCCTCACAAATGACTATTACATTATAATATGCTTCTGAAGAGCAGCGAAACTAATTTTAAGTTTTTAGTCTTTTGTGTTAGGCCTCTTTGCCCGATAAAGTATCAGTTAAAATTAATATCGTATATCGGTCTGTCGTTCTGAGAGCAGCTGCGCGTCTAATGAGAAATTAAATTATCCGAGACGCTTTATATGCCTGGCGATTAATTCCCGTGAGTGAAATTGATCGCAGCAATTTCGGAGAACGGTATTGCCAAGGGAGTGTGAAAAGCCATTTATCTAGACGAGAATTCTTCCCATTGTTCATTAATAAATTATCGAATTCCTCTAAAAAGAATGTGCAAGACGACTGTGGATAATACCAAAGAATTATAACGCATTCTTACTTTATATTTTCCTTATTTTTCTTACACACTATTTAATAAATCAATTAATTGCACATAAAAATGGGTATATTTATAATATATTAAAATATCGATTAACGTGGCAGCAATGTATAATAAACATAAATATAAATTAATATAAATCTAGAAAAGATTTCTCTATAATGTCTGTGAAACGTTAAAGGAATTTCTTCATCTCTCTCAATTTTATTTAATTGCAGAAGCACAGCTGAAAAGTTTATAGAGCGTTCACATTGACGTAGTTGAATGTTGAATTTCAACCAAGTTATTAGCACATTTTATTACAAGACGAAGCTGCATTGCGGTCGTCTTTAAGCGGAAATAATCCTTCTCGAGCACAGTCGCACGGTTGTATTGTATGTTGAGGCAGGCTTCGCTGTAGTGACGAGGCACAAGTGGAGAGATAGAGGAAAACGACGTGAGACAGAGAGGCGCACGCTCGCAGCCACATCCGAACAATTCGTAAATTACCCGGCAGTCGAGGCAGATAGAGATACCTGTATCTGGTACGCATGATCATACATATGTACACGTTGCATGGGGCAAGCACTAGTGTACAAGCTTGCAGTACATACATGGTTACGCACGGGAACATCACGAAAATATGCGAATCTTGTTTTTCACAAGAATTTCCATCTCTCAATTGTGTATTTATACCAATTGTTTGAATACATTCACCGCCAAGCGTAATTTAGCTAACTTTCCGTCCGTGCCAACTGGATTATTAAAATTCACCATAATATGTCCATATAATCGCTTCCAGATTTTTGATAAATAAGATTGAATTCTCTGTTATAATCAAGCAACCATTATCTTCCAACTCTAATTGCTATAACATTATTCACGTCTTAATTTATTACTTGTCGACCATGGTGACCATCATGGCGGTGAATTGTGTTAAATGAACTTAAAGCAGTCGTGCCTTTCGCGAATTTAAAATGTAGCATTATGAAAGTAAAAAGATTAAGCATGTTACCAGAAGAAAATACGTACGTGTGTGTATATCTCAAGTATATATTAGAAAATCGCAAGCGAAGGCTGCCATATTAATATATTCTTGAAGTTTAATCTTCTACTTTAATGCAAATCACGATTCGAGGTTTATTACGAACGAGTCTTCATCCTCTTTTAATCAACTCGCATATTCTGCATGACGTCCTATCTATACGCACGATTACGTGCATTACGATTATAGACGCACCGACGCAGTTGAGCGCGGGAATCACGCGGATTCTCTCGCATCTCACTGCGAACCATTAGCTTGACCCCTTTCGCGTTCGATAACGATATGTTGCTTTTTAACGCACGATATTATGTGAAAACGTATGGCCAACCTGGAAACTCAGCTTGTGGTGTTGTACACTTCTGATTTTTCAGCTCGCTGTTGGCATACAGGCTTTAATAGGCCTCATCGAAAGTCTGCGGTTCGTTAGCGAATATTCGATATAGCGTATAAATTTGTAATATTAATAACCGGGCGAGTTGTGCTGCTCGTGATGTAACAAGTCGAGTTATTAATTCTATCTATGAGCGAATGAGCTCAGCGAAATCTCACTCCACGCGACATTGCGTCTCTCGTTAAGCTTTAGTTCTATCGCAGAATATCTTCTTCCTCGAAGCACATTGCATGGGCCTTATACGACGAGTAGGCTTCATTTCTAATTCTTTATGCATATAATTACATTCACATCCTATATATTTTAATAATCATTTATTGGCTTGAATCCTGTAGCTTGAGCTTGTGGTTTTAAGCTGCATGTGTTTTTAGAATTTGAAAGAAATCCTTTATGTCAATGACAATTGCATAACATTATTGCATAAATTACCTCACCTGAAATGAGGTAACATGGAACAAGGATTATTTCTGCATAAATATCTTACAATTGTTAATTCGCGGGCAGCGATGAAATATTGCAAATAGATGTGGTTTTACACTTATTTATGCGGTTTCGTTGTCACACATCACATGTTTTCTGTGTACATTTTTAGAGGTGGTTGTAATAACGTGAAAAATCATAAAAAGAGGTCAGCCGGATATTGTCGATTTTCTGTTACGCGAAATGACAATGTGCCAGTTAGGCGCCGCCTCGGCTTGAGAACTCTTGATTCCGTAATGTACGTTTCCATAAACCTGTATATAACGTGGACAGTGTATACACGAGTCAGCTGTTTAACCGCGAAGGATCCCATACCCGAGGGTCGAGGCAATTCGCTTGTAATAACGGAAGTGACGCCGAGTCGACGTCAGTTAATCGGACGTCGTTGAGAGAGCTCGCCATTGCTCCTGCCGTTGATGATACGTTACGGGAAAACCTGATGACGAAAATTCATTGTTGCAGTTTATTACTTTCGGAATATTGATAAAGAGAATACACTCGACGGTAAACATTTTAAAATCCGCCTGCAGTTAACTAAAATCAAAATGTAAAATGAGAAAATAATACAATAATTGTTATAATAGAGAAAGAAAGCTTTTATGTTTATTCCATATTCCATATTCCATTATTGTTTGGTACGGTCGTATCAAAAATTAGAAATTAATATGCTTTCGATTATAATTAATTTATTTTGAAGTAAAAGAAATATATATAATATAAGGCTACAGGTAGAAAGTCCAACGACTCTATTTATCGATCTTAACTCGGATTTTTAAATCGAAAAATGTGCAATAAGAAGTTTTTTATTTACATGAATATTAAAAATGTTTCAAGCCAATCTTTATGACTCACTTTTACGTCATTGTGGCACATGTAATCAGATAAGAATAAATTTACGCTACTTGAACGCGAAAACTTTTAATTCTCTTCATTAAAACAAGTTTAAAGTCCTGAAACTAATAAGCGCTAGTTTATATCCTGCATGTACTACGATTGCAGGATACAGAGATTACCAGTAATTTAAAGTTTACGACCAACGATGAATTATATTTACAACGATGTTGCGAATCACATACAAACAAATTCCAACAAAAAAATTAAATCATCATCTGATAAAGCAGTAGTAATACTAGCACAATAGTACATATTGCATCATCTGTCGCTACAAATGTGGCAGAAAGCTTAACAAGTGTAATAATTAATTGTCATTATTGACTGCGATAGTGTGATTCGCTTCATAGACATTTTGAGCGACCATTTCTCTTCTGGAAACAGAATTCGAGACACGTCGACGGACATTTTTTACAATATATTCATCGTTGTATATCCGTGAATCGTGTACGGCAGCCATTATCGAATGAAAGCGAATCTCTGTCACCGAGCAGTCACGCGGATTACATCGCTCGCGTAATGCGCGCGTCGGCTTCTTGTACGGATTTAAATCGTAGGCAAGGAGAAACCGTGCTGTTGCGCTTGGCAATGTGGACAATTTGTCGCATTTAATTGGCCGCTCGTCCGGGTAATTAATTGCCGCCGAGGGCTCCGGCCGGTACACTGCAATTAGTCGCGCAGTGACGGTATCTGGAATAAATCGCGCGAGGAAAGATTCTTCTTTTCTTCAACGAGGTAACATTTTGCTTTAGAGAATGCTGCGTAGGCGGCCTCGTCTTCTCGACAATGGCCGTAGGCCTGCCCTTCAAGTATGGTGCAGCGATTAATTTCACCTGCGAGCCGTGACCACCTCACGGAAATTGAATCGGCTTATCAGCAACGCAATGAATCAACCGTATTATTCGGCTGCAGCGTCGTGTATTATACAGACGTACCTGGCGTACTTGCGCTTTGCCCAAATGCGAGAACTCTTTTTTAATGCAAAAAAATGGGGATATCTTTGTTCCATGTATCTTCTGTGCCGTTGAACTCGTTTTTGATATTATGCGAGAGGAACGGTAAAGAAAGAAAAGTAATTAAAAAGATTCATAATAACAACGGTAAATAATGTGGAATTTTATAATTCAATTATAATACATTTGATGCGACAGTTATTCCTGGGTATTTCATATAACAATTTCGAACTGGCGTACATCCTTTAATTGATCGGATCTTGCCCGGATAGTTTTTGCCGAAACTTAAGTGTTGAAGAGTTGAAAACTGCTGACTGGCGCGTCAAAGTTCCTTTTTGTTCTTCCAATCATGGAGGGGTCATCGTTTTACGCGCGCATTTTATTCACTTTTCAATTTATAGTTTATCGACAACGGGCAGACTGCACGCGCACAGTACGTCGAAAGACGGAAACTCTCAGGATACGGTAAGCGTGTGCAAGGCAGTAATTCTCGCGAACGGATGCAGAGAGAAAACTCTCCTTTCGTTCATACAACGCGAACAATCGCGTGATTATCGGAAAGTTTCCGTTCAACGAAAAGATGCAACGTTCTATTTTGAACATAATGGATGCAGCTAAATTGAACGGTTCAATTTTATTTCCTAGAAATATAGCGGATATACAGGGTGTCCCGGGTTTTAACCGACAAACTGCGGGAGCATATTCTACTAGTGGAAATAAGAAAAAATTCTTATATCGAGTTTGCTTAGAAATGCTTTATTACAAAGTTATAAACCAATATTGAAAAGAAATATCAGATAAGTAACAACGGATTTTTTCACAAAAATAAAAATTATCTACGCAATGATTTAGTGACGCATTTCAAAATGTTGTCCTTGCACATCGATCCAAGCTAGACATCGACGTAGAACAGAGTTTGTTACGGTACGACATTCCTGAAAATTTTGTTGCATCTCAGTAACTGAATTAGTAATTCGTTGCTTTAAATCTTCAAACGAGATTACTTCTGTACTGTAAACTTTATTTTTTAAAGTTCCCCATAAATAAAAATCGTCGGTGTCTTAGAGCTTCCAAATCGACCTTCCAAATTCTACACTATGTTCCGTTGTTACTTATCTCATATTTCTTTTCAATATTGGTTTATAACTTTGTAATAAAGCATTTCTAAGCAAACTCGATATAAGAATTTTTTCTTATTTCCACTAGTAGAATATGCTCCCGCAGTTTGTCGGTTAAAACCCGGGACACCCTGTATATCACGTTTATTACTATTTTCCTTTTTATCGATGAATCGCTGATGTGATTCAGAGCGTTAGCTTTCATAATCTCACCTTATTTCTGTCGTTGACATTTACTCCCGACATTAATTTCTCTCGATATTTTGAATTATCGCGCATATAGAGACGAGCTTATAAATGGCGAACGTTTTTGCGAATAATTCGGTTATCGATAAAGGAAAGCGTTTCGTTGGTTCTCCATTAAAACATGGGCGGACATTAAGGAGCGAGGCAGAGGGATCGATTAAGGAGTTTCGCGATGCGTCCGGTCTGAAAGCTTTGTACTTTCCGCGATAAATCCCCGCGGCGGTAGATATTGCGTTATCTTTCTCGTGCCCAGGAGGAATGGCAGATCCATTTTTAAATGGCGTCCCTCGGGACATGCAATCTCGGTTAAAAGATAGGACAACGGAAATTGTTAAGTACGACCGATCAGAGTAATCCACCGCCCCGAAAGCTCTTACGCATTTCTCTCTTTATTATGTCTTGTCTCGTGTTTTGCTAGCGGCGCTTTTTAGCATATCGTAAAGAAAATTGTTTATCAAAGTTTTTGACGTTTGGCTGGCGGTATTAAAGCAGGATAGTGGTTCAAATAGTTGCGCGTATAATAATGAGCAAAGTTTCGTACCGCGTCTTTGAGTCTGGTGAATTTTGCAAATTGTCGCGTGTTAAAGTTGAAAAGTGAGGAACGAGAAGAAAGAAATATACATAGAAATGCATAACAGAGTTTCATATGATTTAAATAATTCCGCAAATTTTTCGAATTCCTGTATTTAATGTTAGCTCCCTCGGGTTGCATTACAGTGAAATAAATACATTTGTGTCAATACGTAATATCACAAAAATAAATTTAATCGAGTAGTTACCTGATCAATTAAATGACAGAATCCGTCTGAGAAATCTCTGGCTGTTTCGCTTTACGGATGCACATATGTACGGTGCAGTGATTTATATGAACACGTGGACTGTAAGCGTTTTAATCTGTCGGAGCATTACGCATCGCCGGAATAGAATTGTTTGTACCTACTGCTAAATTGTGTTGTCATAGAACTGCATTGCGATTTGAATTGCCTTCACGCTGTACCGAGCATTGCGCCACAACTTGTAATTTACTACTTTAGGCTTTTATCAGATGACCTCTCGCGCTCATGACGAGACGGAAGCGCAGTATCACGCAGCCGTTCTACTTTTTCCGGTATCAAAAATTGCGATACAGTTATATATCGAAATAACTGCCTTTACCTTTGTTAATTTTTATGTATCTGGATATGAAAGGTGAATAAAAAGCAAATGATAAAAGCCATGAAAGTAGTATAAACGTATGTGGATGTATAATACGAAGCGTAAAAACAGGTATTCCTATTTAAATAGCAAGTTTTAACAAATAGATCTTTTTAATCTTTGTTTTTAAATATTTGACATACAACATACAAGACAGAATAGAATGCAGAATACAATTTTTTTATGTGCATTACATGTACATTAACACATGTGATATTTTTTAATAGCTTTCAATTTACTGTAAAATTTGCGAAGAAATAATTTTTTTATTAACACAGTAAATTGAATTTGTTTTTTTAACATTTTTATTGGCATTTAATAAAAATTTCATTTAAGCTTTTTCAATAATAATTACTATTGTTTGCGATATTTCTACATATCCGTTTTCTGACTTCGTTGCTTTCGAGTGCTTCGTGCAGCAATGTTGCACGGCAAATGAACATTAATACAATGCATAAAAGACGCTATCGTCGCATTAAAATTACAATGTACTCTTTGCATAGATACAATGTGTTTATATTAATGAAATGCGCATGTATGTGATACAGCTTCCTCATATACGACGTCTGTGAATTGTTAAACTATGAATGCGACGTACACGTTGTACGTTTGTTTGTTTAACACTTTGCACCGTGTTCTTACGCGTTTCAAAGCGTTCTTTGAACTGAACCTTGACCATTCCGATTCAATTGGAAATTTGTTGCGGCATATCATCCACGTATACATGCACGCCTGGAATAACAATAGTCGTCGAGCGAGCCACCCGAGTTCCGAACAAGTGCTTCGGTGCCGGTTAAAAGTGACGCGGCGAACTTTGCAACGGTAATATCAGCGACGACAGCGATTTATACAATGCCCCATAATGTATCGATTGTGCAATCGCGCGCGGTTGCCATTATACTTCTCGCGCAATCGAAACAATTTCGCGGATCGGGTCGCGCGTGTCTGCGCGTGAGGTGTAAACGCTTGCATCAGCGTTTCGTGATACGTGACGAGTAAGCTTGGACAAGTATGGTCTCTTCACTGGATTAAGTAATTCGCTGTGCGCTCAGTACAAGGGTGAAGGTTCGCGATTGCCGAGGATACACGATTGGCGAAGGAAATAAAACTGTATTTGCGAGGTACTTGCCCGGAATATTGATACGGGCTTTCTCCGCCTGCGAGGGTACTCGGTCCCTCCCGCCGGCCGAAAATGTTCCCTATGCTCACAAGAGGGTTGTTTCTTTTAAGAAAACTAAGTCCGAAGACGCTTCTTCTGGCACGCTATGTAAACAGGGGCTGCGCAATCGCGTGTGGAAACTTGTTACTTTGTCATTATGAATTTAGTGCAGATTATTCGAAATACCTGCAAATCGAAATAAATACTTGTGCAAATGCCTTTTATTTTCATGGACATATTTGCGCGAAAAAGTACGTTAACGCTGTTATTGAAATACTAAATTTCGTGCACGCGAAATTTATTTCTCTATCACTGTATATTATTTTCGCATATATTGTACTGTCTTTAAATTCAAAGTGTATATTGCGTTGGAAATGAAATGAAAATCGTTATTAATTCTGTTCGATGTATCTCGCATTGTTTCGACATTATCGGCGTGTTAAGCCATATTAAAAACGTGCTGCAGTAAATTGTTTGACCGTTTAACAATTTTCTGTCTACATTTTAGCATTCGCGCATCCGAGTTGTTGCCCGATTTATAGATAACAGTTATCAGCATGTGTTTAATTCTTTCTCTCTCTCTCTCTCTCACTCTCTCTCACTCTCTCTCACTCTCTATCTATCTAAATACTCATTGTTTGCAGATGTAATAGCATTCTACGTGCTTCGACATTCTGCTCATATCACGAAAAGCACATATGAATCATAATCCTCACACGCAATCTCATTTGTTGCAAAACGAGTCTATTTCATTAAGCGCACGTTTCTGTCTGTTTATGTATAGAATATATTACCGTAGGTGAGAAATTAATGCAAATAAAGAAGTATTAGCATTGATCATTTCAGAAAGCAATCGCAGCGTAGCTGTTATTTAAAACTTTACAGAAAAATTATTATATAATCTTGCGCCTACGCTTAACGTAATGACATAATTTTTTCCAGAATATCAGTAGGCAACAAAACGAAATCGCGAAAATGCACCATGCGAGAAACTAGATTTTCGCGTGCAGAGATTTTAATCGAAAGTTAGCTTATAGTTTCACAAAGCACTCGCGCTTCATGTTTCACTCGACTTCAAAGGAACTTTGTGAAGAGCAAAAGTTTTCTAGCTTATGGCTTTTCCATCAGAAACTTGCAGATACATATATGTTCAGTATTTTGCGCGCGAGATACTTTTACAATACTCGATTCTTCATTTTCATCATTCAAGAATTATTTAAGGGGGTATTCTAGTGTAAAAGGTTGGAAAAATTGATTGTTTTTGCAGTTTCAAGTTATGTTATGAAAAATATGTCTGCAAAGGGATTTGCCCAAATTCATAAAATTGACAAAGCGATTTAAAACGTTGAAGGGAGCGGCTGAGCAGGGAGATGCTCAGTCGGAGTCGGTCAAGAGCAATTACTATTCCTGAGCAGGGGACGGGATAAACAACTTTGTTTTTTTTTTAAAGATGAGCTTAACAGTTTCTTTCTAACCTGTCGAAGAAGGGATTTGCTCTTTTGGTTCAGTATTTAGAGAGTTTATAGTGTTGATCGTCGAATGAAACACAAGCTCGAAGCAGCAATATTTGGAGTTTTTGATATTAGTTTAGTATTGGATATTTATTAGGAGTGTGATTTAGTTTTGAGGGTTTTGCAACAGATGGCTGTAGTGTCAGTTTGTTCCAATAGCTGTTTCCGATAACTGTTGTTTCTTACAGTCTTGACATTATCCATCACATTTAGTAGCATTATAGCAATAGATGCAATAACAGTCGTGTTTATATCATCGTAAAAATGCAACTTCCGAAACAGCATTTTCCACATGCGTTGCTTTTGTTTTTTAATCAAAACAAAACTGCGGCTGACGGTTATAGAATTCTTGTGGAAACTTGTGGTGATTCTGCCCCATCAATTAAGACGTGTGAATACTGGTTTAGACGCTTTAAAAGTGGTCATACTGATGTGAAGGACAAAGAACGCTCGGGACAACCAAGAAAGCTTGAAAATGCAGATTTCCAAGCATTATTGCACGAAAATCCAACAGAATCCACTTCAGAACTTGCCAGAGCATTAAATGTTGATCGTTCAACAGTTACGAAACATTTACATGAAATGGGAAAAATTCAGAAAGAAGGGAAATGGGTTCGACATGAATTATCGGAAAGTGCCATTGCGAACCGGTTGAACATTTGCATTTCGTTGATCGCCAGGCAAAAAAAGAAGAGTCTTTTGTCTCGGATTGTTACTGGGCATGAAAAGTGCATCTATTTTGATAATCCGAAACGCAGAAAATCATGGGTGGATCCAGGCGAACCATCAACATCCACTCCGAGACGCAATATTCACGGTTCAAAAGTAATGCTCCGTATTTGGTGGGATAGCGTACTATGAGCTGTTAAATCCGCATGAGACTGTCACGGCTGATCGTTATCGACACCAATTGTACAAGTTGAAGGAAGCATTGGACGAAAAACGACCAGCAATTGCGAGTAAACGACGGAAAGTGATTCTTCTTCGTGACAACGCTCGACCTCACGTCGCGTTATCAGTGAAAGAAACACTATTAGAGCTTGAATGGCAAGTCTTACCGCACCCCGCGTATTCTCCATGCGATTATTATTTGTTCCGGTGGATGCAACACGCTTTAGAGGATACACACTTTGATAATTTGGAAGAAGTGCGAAAATTCGTCGACGAATGGATCAACTGAAAAGAAGAGTGATTTTATCGTGGTGGAATCCATCTGTTGCCAGAAAGATGGGAAAAAGTTATAGAAAACGAAGGAAAATATTTTGATTAAGGTATTCATTCATTATCATAGTTAAATACATGCGTTTTTGAGCAAAAAAACCCTCAAAACTAAATCACACCCCTAATAGTTGCAATTATTAAACATGGACAAAAAAGGAGCAAAAGGAAAGATTGCATAAAGATTGTACGTGAATTTCCGAGACGAACATCCATTCCGAATTACAATGATTCTTAATTCTTGAGCAATATGACATTTTATTTGTTTCGGTCATTTTATTTCTTCCTGCCTTCTCATATATTGCTTAAATACAAACGATGCTTAAAAACCACGATTTTCCTTTCCTGCTTTAATATGAAATCGTTTCTGTTGGATTGGAATCATTTGAGAAAGCGCTTGCTGAATCGTTTTATTCCACGGCGGTCTGCGAATGTTCATTTTACGGCATTCGCAGTCATCGATATCTTCGCAACTTTTACGAGATCCATACGTTTATTCTTCATTACTATTTTTTCGGTCGTCACATCCGGAAAGTTCTCTCCGGCTTCCCCGGAATTTATGTCGAGATCGTTGCGCGCGGAACGTATCTGACTTTGCGCTTTCCATACGTAAAAAAGGAAGTATAAAACGCAGTGCGTACCCCCGTTTGGGTATGAAAATTTTATTCGCGCTGTCTCTATTGCACGACCCATGGTTACTATTTTGTTCCTCTATCTGCGCGTCCTACCTGCGCCACGCCATTTTTCACGAGGAAAACTCCATTACGGCGTAATAGCGCGCAATGAATCACCTCCTCGCTCTCTTAAAAGCACCAACGTCGCCAACTTGGCGTCCGAGCTGTAAAGAGACACCGGAAGTAGGAGGATAACGCTGAGAATGCAGGGAAAAACGAAACTCTCGTTCCTTCTATCGTACTTGTGTTTTCGCGTGTCGGCGAATTAACGGCGAAGCGGCGTGATCTTGATCCGCATATATTAATTCCCGTGTTTTTTCCTTTTTTTTTAATTCAACAAGGAATAAATTGCAAAATTTGTCGTGCCATTAAGACGTCGCAACTCTTTTTTCGTGCTGTAAATCGCTTGTAATGCATTCACCGTCTCTCGGTCGTGCTGCAAAGTGCTTCCTATAAACGTCATTATGTGCTACAAACGTTCTCGTGTGACGTTCTCGTTAATTACTTTGAATTATACCGCACTCTTTGATATTTCTTACGTATCATACGGCACATTCCGCGTTGCACAAGTCACATTGCGCGATGCAGCGCAGGTGGCTCGATCGTTAATTCAGCACTCCCGGGCACCGCGCCGCTACTCGTCAATTCGACATAATTCCCTAACGACGTTTGCATCTGCGAAGCAATTTTGCGGATATAACCGTGCGAACTTCCGGCAGCCACAATCAAATTACTCATGAGGACAAATGTTTGAAGAGCCCCCGTGCAAATATGTGTACCGATTAAACACTTCGGGAGTATGAACACCACAAGCTACAAGTTACCAACTAATCCTTGCCCTTCCGGCTTAACTGAAAAAGTTGTACTCCATTGGCGCATGAATACCCGATGTCGATGAAGTTGCCTCGAGGCTGTTATGTCGAGTTTCATTGCTCCTCAACGTACTTTTACGTAATCATTTCTCATTAAACAATTCCTTTTCCATTTCACATGTGCTACATTTCCATGTACCACATATATCATGATGATCATAACCCTGTTTTCTTTTTTTTTTGTTTTAAATCGTAAAGCTCCTACACGATCTCTTCTTTTTGTATCGGAAATCTCTCACAGAACGAAAGTGAAATATTTCTCTGTTAATACGCACTGAGAAACCTGGAAGAGTATGCTCTAATTCTCGTGATTCCTTTTACTTTTTCGTCGAAAATTTCGTTGATCCTGTGTTTTAGCGTTCTGCACGCGGGGAACTTCGCAAATGCCCTTTCCTATACTTTTTTTACTGCTCTCACATCAAGCGTTCTTTGCCTTCGTCACCGTATCGCTCAGAATTGCGCGAGAGACGCCGTAGTCTCTTTACGAGCTTGATGAGGGATCTTCTTTGCAGAAAACTTGTAAGAAGATACGAGATGAAAGATACAGTGGAATAAACGTTTAAGGGGCACGTATTATACTACCAAACGGAAATGGGGCAATCCTCTTATGAAAATGACAGCTTTTCAGGCGAATACAGCCAAATATTAACCAGAATTCGTTGGTGGGATGTATGATTTATACTCATTAATAATAAAAGTATCCAATATTCATAATCGCGTTGGATCTGAAGCGTATTAATTCGCACGTAATTATTATTCCCCACTGCGCTCATATTTGCCCGTATATTATATATTACACATTTTTTGGCTATTACGCTTGATTCAGTTTATCTAAATTTTCATTATGCTAACAAACAACGGTTACATAAATAGAGGAATTATTATATTAACGTACTTTGAACGAGTATATTTGCTCAAATTGTTTCCATGCAAACTCTCAATCACGTCATTTACTGTCAAATTAAATATCATTTATGGAATATAATCGTGTAACATGCGCTAAAATATTTTCTCGGTCGATCACTTTTCTTATCACGAGTATACGTGCAATCCTATTCCGCGATTTGTGATAGCGGAATACTACGAGAACGAAGTTCCGATCGTGAAGCGAGCGATACTCCAAGATCGACGCCGCAATTTTGCGAAACTTTTTCTCGGGTATTCTGAGTTCGCCAACTTGTAGAATTTAGTTCGTCAGAGCATCGTGCGACGTCTGAAAATCGCCGGAAGAAAAGCATCCCGAGCGGTTCATTTGGATCGAGGTATTTGCGAAGAGAGCCGTCGCGAGCTTTTTTCTTCGGCTCTTTCGCGTTTCTCTCGGTGTGACACAAGATAGAAAAAGGAGATGTGCATGTAAAAGAGCGAAAGAGAACTGCAATTACGTCCTGGGATATACAGATTCGTCGCTTGTGTCTTCTTCTGTTGCTTATATTTGATAAATTCTTGCTCGATTACATCGTTCTTCGGACTTTTAGATGAGATTTTTTTTGATGGCAGCTTCCTCGGATTCCTCAATGCTGAAAATTGAATTCTTCTTATCGAGTCGCTCGTGATGGCAGTCATTTCGTTCCCTTGCATCGTACCTCTTCTAGGCTCGGCATTCTTCTTTCAATCTCATCTCGCCTATCTTTCCGTTTTTCTTTACCGCGATCGAACATGCCGACATGAAAGACAATTTTCGCGTTTTATCCTTATAACAGTGTTCACGGATAACACTTGAAAAATGCTCGCAAAGATCAATCATCAAACTTTTTCTTCAACAAGGCGGTGCTACCGTTTTAGATTTAGCCTATAATTATTCAGTCACTTGATTGATCAATTGATCGATTGCAAATTTATGTGCACGCTCGAGCTAAAACGAGCTAAGCTCTCTAAGCGATCGATAGTGATAGTCGTCAATTATATAAATGAGCGTGCAGTCGAGTTTACGCGCAACTATCGAAGAATTATTAAACGACACGTCGTGGATTTCCTTTAGCGTGCCCCAGGCTACTGAAGTAGTGTTCGCGATACTGCGGGCGTATGACTTTTTAAAGTCCCGCGGAGTCCAGTCGGACTCCTGCGCCTTCCCTGTTCACCATTTAAGTGCATCGGTTATCGCAACGCAATCAAAGTGACCGTCGCGTGCACTTTGATCACGTCAAAGTGAAACTGCCGGTTCGTTGTATAATATTAGGGGTGTGATTTAGTTTTGAGGGTTTTTTGCTCAAAAACGCATGTATTTAAATATGATAATGAATGAATACCTTAATCCAAATATTTTCCTTCGTTTTCTATAACTTTTTCCCATCTTTCTGGCAACAGATGGATTCCACCACGATAAAATCACTCTTCTTTTCAGTTGATCCATTCGTCGACGAATTTTCGCACTTCTTCCAAATTATCAAAGTGTGTATCCTCTAAAGCGTGTTGCATCCACCGGAACAAATAATAATCGCATGGAGAATACGCGGGGTGCGGTAAGACTTGCCATTCAAGCTCTAATAGTGTTTCTTTCACTGATAACGCAACGTCAGGTCGAGCGTTGTCACGAAGAAGAATCACTTTCCGTCGTTTACTCGCAATTGCTGGTCGTTTTTGGTCCAGTGCTTCCTTCAACTTGTACAATTGGTGTCGATAACGATCAGCCGTGACAGTCTCATGCGGATTTAACAGCTCATAGTACGCTATCCCACCAAATACAGAGCATTACTTTTGAACCGTGAATATTGCGTCTCGGAGTGGATGTTGATGGTTCGCCTGGATCCACCCATGATTTTCTGCGTTTCGGATTATCAAAATAGATGCACTTTTCATGCCCAGTAACAATCCGAGACAAAAGACTCTTCTTTTTTTGCCTGGCGATCAACGAAATGCAAATGTTCAACCGGTTCGCAATGGCACTTTCCGATAATTCATGTCGAACCCATTTCCCTTCTTTCTGAATTTTTCCCATTTCATGTAAATGTTTCGTAACTGTTGTACGATCAACATTTAATGCTCTGGCAAGTTCTGAAGTGGATTCTGTTGAATTTTCGTGCAATAATGCTTGCAAATCTGCATTTTCAAGCTTTCTTGGTTGTCCCGAGCGTTCTTTGTCCTTCACATCAGTATGACCACTTTTAAAGCGTCTAAACCAGTATTCGCACGTCTTAATTGATGGGGCAGAATCACCACAAGTTTCCACAAGAATTCTATAACCGTCAGCGGCAGTTTTGTTTTGATTAAAAAACAAAAGCAACGCATGTGGAAAATGCTGTTTCGGAAGTTGCATTTTTACGATGATATAAACACGACTGTTATTGCATCTATTGCTATAATGCTACTAAATGTGATGGATAATGTCAAGACTGTAAGAAACAACAGTTATCGGAAACAGCTATTGGAACAAACTGACACTACAGCCATCTGTTGCAAAACCCTCAAAACTAAATCACACTCCTATAGATATCGGCAAATTCAGCCGTGTAGGTACTCGCGCACAAAGCAGCAGGAAGTGCGCGCACTCGCGCACGCATACGTGCACGTACGTACACTAACGCAACGCACGTGCTCCCGTGTTCGTAGCTTTCACTATCCTTGGTCATTGTTGAAGCACGTGTCGCCGCGATGTCGGCGTAACCGGCGAACCGGCCGTGAACATCCAACCTTGAACACGAATTTAGAATATTGTACGACGACGAGCGTGTCAAAATCTCGTCCAACCGACTTCGGAGGCCGTACTAATCGCGTTATCCAATTGATCCCCAGAATGTCAACGTTCCGATAACAACGCTTAACCGGGCCTATTCTCCAGCGGCAAGGTCCTCGGGGTTGGGATACATCCGGGCTGACTCGGTAGGAAGCTCGCGAGTGGAAGAAGAATTTTTATCTGACGTTTGTCTTGATTTTTATAAATTTATAGTTTTATAAATTTTATAAAAAAATGTTCCGTCGGATTTATTTTAAAACTGCAGCAAGAGGAAAAATCCTTCGTATTATAAATATATTGCTGTAAAATGGACGATATTTAATTTATTATTACATTTTATCTTTGAAATAAATGGACGTTTCTGCTTTATTGCGGTTGATCGCAGAATCCGCTTAAGTACTTGCGACTAGTCTCGCGTTTTGTTTTATTATTCGAAGCCAGAAAGGTAGTTAACGTGGAAACATCCGAAACTACATTGCAGTTCCCCGCATGACACGAATATTCTAAAGCGCCGTGCGAGAGTATTCTCTTAATTAGTTCACCTACATTTCCATATTTGTGCAACGAGCTTGCATCGCAAGTCCGAGGCACTTTCGTCGGCAGGGCACTTGTTAATTCAAGACTTTGTAAACAGCTGCGATTAAATGGCGGAGTCTTTTGCGTCTTTTCGCGTAAATGCGAATCGCGCTGTCGCGCTGTTTCGAGAATTTCATAAGAATTTCATAATAATCCGAACAACACGATGGATTTTCCTCTATAGCCTGCAATGCCCGTGTCGATAATCCAATATGTCGTTTAAATACGCCTGAATACGCAAACTCTTATTGAAACGGATATTTTGCAATTGTCACTGCAATTATTGGTATTATATCTGATATTAATCGCGATTATTAGCGCGGCTATTAAAATTTACACACTTTTCGTATCGTCCTTTCTGCTGCACACGAATATTCCATCATTTTATATATCTCTCTATTGTGTATAGGTAAACTCATGCTTACGACAAACATATAATGACCAACGTATTTGTGCCGCAAATGGGATTACTTTAGTAGTTGCCCCCCCCCCCCCGGACATCGTGAAATACTGCCATGCATAAACACCATGATTCCTATTTTCCCTGCATATTTGGCGCTGAATATAATCTCCTAATTTTCATCTCATGTTTGCATTAAGGTAGTTCCCATATGTAGTACTAAACATGGTAGGAACGGAGCTCACCATCATTAATCAGACTCTCAACGCCGTGGATCTAGCTGCATTCTTTAAGGGGGGAGCCTGCTTTAGAACGCTGAAAATAAGGTATATTTTACGAATTGTTTTTGGAGAAACTATACAGCGGATCATTATAAAACTTTGATGCATTTATTAGTACATGTTTAAAGATAAAAAAAATTATTTTTTTATTTGAATATATCGCCTGTAGAGGTCGTCCTAGAGAAATCTTAGTGCAGCCGCGTCGCCGGCATTGCAAATTGGTGAGCATTCTCCTGCCTCCAAATTTCGTCTAAACCGAAAAATTGAAATATGTTCTCGTTATTTATGAATTCCCATCGTCGATGAACCAAAGAGAGAAGAAAAAAGTTGAAAAGTGCCAAAATGGTGGAGCTTAGAACACAAAAGTACGACTTTTAGGCAAAGTTTTTGAACTTTTTCATGCAAAAATAATTGTTTAACTTAATGTTTTTATGAATATTAAAGGTTCATCGACGATGGGAATTCATAAATAACGAGAAAATATTTCAATTTTTCAGTTTGGATGAAATTTGGAGGCAGGAGAATGCTCACCAATTTACAATGCCAGCTGCACTAAGATGCCTCCAGGACGACCTCTACAGGCGATATAATCAAATCAAAAAATAATTTTGTTTATCTTTAAACATGTACTAATAAATGCATCAAAGTTTTATAATGATCCGCTGTATAGTTTCTCCAAAAAAATTCGTAAAATTATACCTTATTTTCAACGTTTTAAAGCAGGCTCCCCCCTTAATCACGATAATTAAATCAACGCATGATCGTTAGAATCTCGCTGCTATTGGATCATTCGCTTAAATCGGGAATTCGTTTTTGTCTTTTTTTGTCCCTCTGCCACGTATGGAATCTTTTTTCGTCGAGCTTTTCGTTAATCTCCGTGTCGTCGCACGAAATCGTTATTGCGTTCGCTCCGACGATTTGACTCGTCAAATTGGCCGTTTTTGCATGGCGATACATCACGAGCGGTGTTTATTCATGTGCCCAATGCAGTAGCGAGGGCTCGTCGTCACTTTGTAACCGTACACACACGGATACTCTTGAATGCGCCGAATCGATATCGCGTAGCCTAGTTTCGCGACGGTGCGGAGGAGGCTTTGGAACCGCGCGATTCTACGGTTTCCAAGCCAACCGTCTCCGTGGTACGAGCGAACTTTCATTGCAACTGGTAGCCATCATGATTCATGATATCTATCTGCTGCTACCGCGGATGTAGCGCGCTGCTGCGAGATATAACGAAGCGCGCTCCTCCGCTGAAAGGGAACTTCAGCTATTACCTTTTCTCAATAAAAAGGACTCGGCGCGTACCCGCGCGACATTTTATTACGGCGTTACGTAATATATCGGGTTAACAAGAAAAACGTGAGCCGATTAAAAATATAGCAGTTTTGTGTATCAAGCGAGCTCATTGAAAACAGCGAATCGATATCACCATAATAAAAAGGCACTTTCGTCTATTTGAATGTTGCTCAATGCAGAGATTGATGTGTACTCCTCGTGTCAAATCGATCTTTGCGTGACGCCAATTAAACCGCATCCGTGACGGTTTATGATAGCGAGATGAAGCGACCCAGATCTAGATCGATGTAAAATTATTTCGGAGTACATGGATGCATTCGTATTAACGTTTGCCGTTATGTAAATCACTTTGGTCGCGGCGATGCAACGTTCGCGTATTCCACTGAGCGTCCCGATGAATTTCAGGCATTACGGAAAATGACTTTTCCGAGGAGGCTATTGCGCAAACGTCGCGCCGGAGATAACGCAAATGTCTTGGCAGCGACTTAAAGTCACCCGTCTCTTTTGGCGCGATCGCATCGGGTGATCTCACATGCGTGAAACGCGTACACATCCTCTCGACTGCTCCTCAAGGTCGGGTTGCATGTAATGAGGCAGGTGAACGTAGATTTGTGTAATCGTTCTGCGATATGTCGCATCTGCAGTTGCAACGATGCACGTTTCAAGCGTGCGTGCTCATTCTTCTGTGCTCATTTGGTGTCTTTCGAATGATCTAGCGTGGAAAGAAACAAACGTATCATGACTGACTCTCCGTCATATCATTCCGATTATGTAATCATAGAGCAATTTTGTCATTCGTTAATTTTAGCTTAATTGATTTTGCATGGTTTTTTTGAAATTTGATGTCTGAAAAGAGACAATGCGTGAGTTAATAAAATGAAGAATAAAACAAATTTGCTGCCTGCATTGAAAGACTGAATCGGAACATCGTGCGAAATATCATCCGTCAATCTTGTGTGAAACAAAGCCACATTTGCGCAATGTTTCCGCCAGCCGCAAACTTTTTATTCCTGACAATTATACACTGAATGATTTTATTTCGCGAGAGCACGCGAAGCGTTATCTTTCAGTTTTGTCATTTACGCGTAGAGATATTAATTAAACGAATTCGTTTACAAAACCGTCAAATTCGGCTGATGGTGGCCGCACCATTACATTCACGCTCGCATTCAACCAATACTCATCAGATGTTGGATGTGACGGAAAAAAAACCGCAATAACGTGCATATACGGTTTTTCAATTTGCAATTACAGCTTGCTGCGAATATTGTTCACGGTTTCACAATTTTGTAGCCCCGCTGCAAAATAAGAGATAGGCAAATATTAATAAAATTCAACGTTCGTATATTTTTCTTATAAATACGCGATTCTTTGAATAAATAAAGGCACAAATGTGCTACCTTTCCACGAGCGTGCGTACAACAATTTTCCATCGTGAAAATCGTTTGGTTTTGAATAGTTTTCAAGAGGTGCTCGCTCTGGTGATGCTCTGTAACGTTGCAGAGAGTTTTCAAAAGTGCTCAATAATTTAATAACAATATCGATATTTCGCTTGATATATTCGAGCGAATACGAATATCTGGAGTAAGGTATAGAGAGAACACGGATATACTAATGTGCCTTTTTCGACGTTGCGTCTCCATAGCCGACTTGCGCGAGGAGCCCGGGAATCCGCGCGCGAACGAGGGGGAGAAAGAGAGAGAGAGAGAGAAACAGAGACCCCACTATCATGGTAACGTTGTCCCTGCGATAATTATGCAATTCCTGCCGGAAGTTTCGAGTTGAAGCTGCGAGGTCGCTGGGGAATCGGAATAAGTTTCTTGCATTATTCCGAGCCGTCCACTCGGGGATCTCGATTTCCCCGATCTGCGTTTGCATTGCGGTGTCTCGTCTCCCGCCAAGTTTCCAGCCTCAAGTGGAAAACGAACCAACTGGCTTCCCTATATCGTTCGTCTAATCAGTCAAGAAAAGCAACAGCGTGAGCAGGAAGCGTGCGCGAACCTTTCGCACGTTCTTAAGAAAATATTAGCTAATTAGGACTTGGTTTTCCACGTTCCTATCACGTCTATCCCTTTACCCTTTGTCGTTTCTTCTTCTTTTCCGTTCGATAAATCTACTAATGAATATCGCGGGACGGCAGCGGAAAACGGAAAGAGCGACGCCACTCGCAGCGTTCTGGGATCTCCTAACGTTCTCCACTTTATCCTTTACTTTAATGCCACGTCCGTGCAAGTGCGACGGCGCAACATTTCATTTGCATGCGAAGCACTTCCCGGCGATGAGGAAGAAAGGAGGGAAATAGAAATAAAGTCGTCGGAGCGCAAAGGGGCCCCCGACGTCCGCTCGGCTAGATCTCTCGTGATCTCGTGATCGTGGACTCCACCAGAGTCGGCGATGCATTTCGCATCGTATATATCGAGTACTTTTGCGCAATTAAGGCAGTTACATAACGCGCGCGGTGTTACGGCGCGCACTGCCGCTCGTTTAGCATGCTCGGATTTCTGCCCGTAAACAGCGCGACGTAGGAATGCGCGCATGTAGTGTTATAAATGATACTTATTGCCGCGATATTCGCTATTTTCATATCGAGATTTTATGCGCTTGTTTCTATCAGCTCGCTGATGCAAGATTAGCAGCTCCTCGATAATGCAGACAGTTATTATAAAATGCAGTTCCAAGTGAACTATGTTCTATTTACCATTCAGATCTCTTTCCCTCTCCCTTCCCCCCTGCCTTCCCCCTTTCTCTCTTTCTCTTTATTTTTTACGAGAGAAAAATAATGGTTGTTTCTCATAAAAGCATGAAAAACACGGTCACATTAATTTCTTCCGCGACTATTGCAGCAATCGATCGTTTTGGTAGTGATAACATCATTTAAAGTCACGGAAAACACAGAAATATATGCGTAATTTATGCTTTACGCGACGTGCGTGCCATAAAATTATGTTTTCTATTTTGCTGCACTTGGATGCAAAATGTAGCTTTTTTTGAACGATTTATTATCGATAAGAGTTTCAGCCAATCCAGATAGCTTGCTCTAGTTTGCTGTGGCCGTGTTTCTCTTATTTTGTGCATATAAAGCACTCGTTACTTGCGTTATGCGTGTCTCGCGCGCGTGCAATTTTGCGTGTGGTTTCCTACGTCGATTAATTATTGATCCGAGATCCGTACACGCAAGCAGTGCACGCACGGTGCCAATCGGTGCGGTTATGTCGCTGCAATTACGAGGCCAGCCGTAATTGTAACGTTTGACACTGAGTCATTAATTAATCGTGTAATCCTAAACACGCGTATGCGTGCTTGCGTTCACGCGAAGAAGAGAGGGATCCGCGATGTAATCGATTGGTAGAATGAAGAAAATGCGTACGCACGTGTGCAGCGAGCGATGGAGCAGCAGAGAGAAAGAGAGAGAAGGGCGCAATCCCTCTCGCGCGTTACGCAACTCTCGTCTATGCACGCACCGTGCTACATGCGTGCACATAAAAGGATAATAAATAATTCTGCAGTAACGTCCAAGGCGAACTATTTACGTACTTGGAGCGTGCAACGATTATTATCGCGCCGTTCCTTCTCACGCTTGTCGGGCGTTGTCGCGCGGGAGACACTTGAGATCGCCGAGTTTGTAATCGGGCGATTAAATTTATCTCGCGCGATAAGTCGAGTATTAAATTTTTCCTTTTGATTCTTACATACGTTTTCACAAATAAACAGATATGCAGCAACGGTTATCTGTGATTCGGGCATTTTGCTGATGAAAAGTTTAAGCGTTCGAGATTCATTGTGTATGCGATTCAAATTGCAAAATTCTATTTCATGAAAGCCCTTAGATCCTTTTGCAAATAGTATAAAATAATCGATACCCGAGACAACGTGCGGGTATTGCCGGGCAACAAAAATTTAATTCACTTTATCTCTGCCGTGCCGCACTTATAATCTAGCAGCTCTATTATCATCTACCATCCCGATTGAAATATTGGACAAATCCTCCGAGGGCTTTGCCAGGATTATTGGGAAGTTCGAACGGTTGTGTGGTACAGTCTATACAGTCACCGGCGCGTATTTCGGCCTTTGAAAACCGTATATAAATTTAAGCTGTCGGTTTATCGGGAATTCACCGTCATCTACACAAGGCAATCACAATAAAACGATAATAAATTAAGGGAAACTATGGCGAAAGCCAGAATGCACGTCTGATCGGAAAATCGAGCAATAAATACGCACGACGACGAATACAATGGCCAGTATTGATGCAGTCAGACCCATTCAACATCCATCGCAAGAAGAACTGTTCTTTACTGCTATCTAATTTGACGATGGCGATAAATATTTACCCGCGTAGTCACGGTAAAAAATTGATTTTTAACCATTACGTAATCAAAGAGGAAGATTCTTTAGTCTTGTTGTGATAAATGCGCTTGTAGAATCTTTGCTTCATTATTATCTTAATTATTATCTTAATTTGCTTCATTATAATCTTTGCTTCGCGAAACTGAGAGAATTTACAGCGAATCTTCGAAACGTGAGCTATAGTTAATATTTAAACGGTAATAATCTTTATTACGGTAATAACCTTTCGCTCTAAGTAATCGCGCTTTAAAAAGAATAATTACACGGCCTCGATTGACTTGGTCGATCCGGGGAAAAAGGGGAGATCGACAGATCGCGCGGCTGCTTGGTGACAGCATGAATCGTGAGACTGACATTTTATACAGAAACAACACACGCGAAAGCGCGAGCGAGCGCGCCTACGTACGTGCATTATCATGTAAGATCATTAATAAAGTATTAGGCTTTTCATTGAGTCATCATACAACCTTGCTTTCATAATTACGCAACCGTGCAATGATTGCATCGTCCTCGCATCGAGATATGTTTAACGCGTGGAGGAAAGGATCGTACGTGCACCGATGTAATCACGTAGTATCAAACGCGAATAAGTGTTACCAGTGACACGAACATTTTCGTTCCCGTAATTGTCTGTTGCACTTATCATAAATTGTCTTCTATCTTTCCTCTTTTCTCCATCAATTTTCTTGATGTTATTTAATCGTTTAGGAAATCGCCGTTTCACGTAATAAATCCTCTCTTTTGAAATCTAAAATTCACAAGGCTACGAGGAATCAGTGTTTTAAAAGATCTACGTCATTTGTGTGTGCAATGACTGAAGAAACTGGAACGTGAGCATTACTTGGGGAAAAAATAAATCTGGAAAATTTTTTATTGCCTCTCGTATGTATACTGGAAAACTCGCAGGCAAGAATTGTAAGGCTTTTCCTAGGAAGTTGCCGCCTCCTGTGGTTTGTAAAGAGAGAGAGAGAGGAGAGATTTGCTCTCTTCTTTGCTTGTTCTCGGGTTCGGGACCAACTCGCCAGAGTTCCATTTCTCTTTCTTGCTCGCCTGTGTACTTGTCGCGTGAACTCCCGAGACAAAGTTGTCTTGACAAGCACTGAACGATTTGTGTGCATTGTTCTTCGTCAGCGGTAACACGTTTCTCGAACGAAGCACTTCTCTCCACCCTCGCGTATCGTCGGCTCTCCCAGCCGCGGTAAGAACTCATCGGCCCGAAAGTTTTATCTTCTGCTCGCTAACGCTTTTATCCTCTCGAGGAAGTACGCGCTTACCGCCTCCGTATTTCAACCGCTTGCTAAGCCGCGAGATAAAGAACGAAACGAAAGCGATAAAAGCGATGACTTTTACGTTAGCTCTTCATTATTATGCTAATTTGGATTCCAGAAAGTTCTACTTGTCTTGCCTTCTGCTCTCTCTCTCTCTCTCTCTGATGATCTTTGGAACAGGACCCATTCTTTCTTAACTCGCACTATCGCTACGTAGGTTTAAGTTCATTTTTTAATGCTGTATTCAGAATGAGAATGCCATAGAATGAAAGTGGATCTTCAGCCATTCAACCTATGTGAAATTATCTCGGTTTTCCTCGGACATATATCAGCTGTCAGATTATTGTCAATGACTGCTTCCCCTTGTTCATTTTCCTACATAGTCATGGTCAAGGGTCAGTCTTCTTGCGTCCGCCTCAGTCCAAGGCAGATAGTGCTAATGATGCTAAATGGCCGGACCTTGAATCGTGAAACGACACCCAGGAGTATACGCGCATCGGTAATGCGTAGGTCGAGGTGGCTGACCCACCCAGAAGTGGAACTCGGAAGAGAGAGAGAGAGAGAGAGAGGAGGAAAAAAATGGATGGCCCTCCAAGGTCGTTCAGGAAAGCTGGCACGTCCTCGCGCTATCGAAGAATATTCGTTTTTTGTAATTTTATCCACTGGTAATTGATCGTTCGCTATTGAGAACACATCGTCATCCAACGATCACGCTACAATGATAGACTCAATCAGTCATCATCCCGATTCAATTTCACACGATTATTCTTCTTCTTAACTTACAAAAATCGCTTAAAAGTGTAATACAGATTTATTAACATATAATTCTTGATAAAATATTTTGTAATTCAATTCTTCTGCCGAAAAATAGTTGCTAATTATCCGAATGATGCACGTTGCATCCGAAATTGAATGTCGCTTCGAGAGGAATGCTTCGAAAACGTATAATTTCTGATTAATCGTATTCTTTTCATCGATTGCTCTTTGCATCATGTACATCACTGAATCACTGAATCGGCGCAATTTGCGGCGTGCTTTTAACACCTTCATGACAGTTCGATAATCCTTCTCGAGATATAATTATGCCATTATTCGTCATCCGTGTCGTCGCCGAAGGGCGCACGATCATCGCACAAAGCCCGCACTTCAAATTGACACGTTTGTTCTGGAAATTATACGATTCCACTTGGATATTATAATCCATTTTGTCGAATCATCACGGGATTTGAAATCGGGAGCTCGCCGTTGCTCCAGTATATCGGATAATACCGCACATAATCATTCCACCATTATACACCGTTGGTTCTCGATTCGTGTTCCGACCTCGTACGATTCTATTGAGATCTCACTATGAAGCCGATTACGAAGGAAAATGGTACCGCCAACATCAATGCGGATCAGCGAAGTTCAGTCGTGTTCCGCGTTTCGCGTATCGTTATTTAATGCTTTCTGACTCGCAAGCGAAATGTCAGCAATCATGGATACCATCCACGATTCGAGTGCAAAACTTTATATAACTTTTGTTCCAATGTGTGCGATCGTCCAACGCGATTATTTAACGTCAGCAGTAATTTGCTAATTTTTCGTGACAGAAATTGTCATGTTATACTCTTTTTTACAATCAGTTACAATTCGACAACCAAATATTCCTCATTTAATAATACTATCATCAATAATAGTAACTTTGGATAATAGTAACTTGACTTTGTGCAAGAGGATCAAAGACTTCGGTTTAAGGGGGGAGCCTGCTTTAGAACGTTGAAAATAAGGTATATAATTTTACGAATTGTTTTTGGAGAAACTATACAGCGGATCATTATAAAACTTTGAAGCATTTATTAGTACATGTTTAAAGATAAAAAAAATTATTTTTTTATTTGAATATATCGCCTGTAGAGGTCGTCCTGGAGGCGTCTTAGTGCAGCCGGCATTGTAAATTGGTGAGCATTCTCCTGCCTCCAAATTTCATCCAAACTGAAAAATTGAAATATTTTCTCGTTATTTATGAATTCCCATCGTCGATGAACCTTTAATATTCATAAAAACATTAAGTTAAACAATTATTTTTGCATGAAAAAGTTCAAAAACTTTGCCTAAAAATCGTACTTTTGTGTTCTAAGCTCCACCATTTTGGCACTTTTCAACTTTTTTCTTCTCTCTTTGGTTCATCGACGATGGGAATTCATAAATAACGAGAACATATTTCAATTTTTCGGTTTAGACGAAATTGGAGGCAGGAGAATGCTCACCAATTTGCAATGCCGGCGACGCGGCTGCACTAAGATTTCTCCAGGACGACCTCTACAAGCGATATATTCAAATCAAAAAATAATTTTTTTATCTTTAAACATGTACTAATAAATGCATCAAAGTTTTATAATGATCCGCTGTATAGTTTCTCCAAAAACAATTCGTAAAATATACCTTATTTTCAGCGTTCTAAAGCAGGCTCCCCCCTTAAGCCGACGTGTCTGTAACATTTTGTCTCCGATTGCGCTGTTTCGTGGCCTGTGATTACGTAGCCGCGGAAATCGTTTGACTGCGCTGAACCGTGACTCGAACTCGCCGACCACTCTCGGATACCGCAAAGGCCAAAAACTGGCATGTTGCCTCCCGCCTGAAAATTGGGAAATTTGTATGCAGCGCCTTACACATTCTCGACTCGTGTCGTTCTGCATACCGACTTCTGCTCGCATCTCGCGTGCTCGCTCGAACGGAATCCTGCCGAATATTACTCGCATGAGTAAACAAAGTGATGACGATGATCCAGTTTCTACTGGTTTTTCGTGCCAAGTCCATTTAAACGAATTTGCGTACGCGCGAAGGACAAAACGGAAAGGTAATCACGATCAGGACGGTCAGCAAAATATTGTTTTAGCTTGTTTTTTCGTCGATGGTGCAATAAAAACATTGTTTTAGTTTTAAAAGAATTACCGTTATATCATGTATGTATATTATTATAAACGAACACTTGTCGGACACTTCAGCAGTACATGTTTTCGCGTTTTCTTTTGCAAATGACATCTATTTAGACAAATAAGACAACTTGTAGTATGTGGAAGGTAAATCACGTGTTTAACAGAATTAAATGGAAAATAGTGAAGTTTTGTGTGGTTAATATCGCTATATACAGGGTCGTCCTTTAGAAGTGTACTCGTATGTGAGTCGCACAGCTGTCTTAACAGCATGAACGCCGCGGCGGAGTACTCACGAACACTACCAGGCTCACTGACGTACGCCTGGCTAAAGATCGGCGCTGATCGATTGACTTTACTCAATAATTACTACTTTATTAAACATTATAGAAAAAAATGGTCCAGGACTTTTCGATTCAGTTTTTCATGAGAAACATTACTGTGTAAATAGGCGCGAATTAAATTAATACACCCTATATATGAAGCATAATGAAGAAAAATAAGTGCACATAACAACATAAAAGTTACAAAGAAGTGAAAACGTGCCTATGGATATATGAATCCCACTGAAATTTAATGAAATATTCAACTATTTTAATAGCAATAATTTTATTCAAAACCTCATACACATACCTCTAGATACATGAACTGTTGCTTCGATAAATAAAATATTTTTGTTTGTGCAGCTACAATATTTTACTTTTGATATAAAAATAAACGTACTATGAGATTTAAATGATGCTAAAAAATATAAACATTAAAATATACAAACTTCAAAATTAAAAAACATATAATTGTTCAAAGAAATACGTACAAAGCCGATATTTTGTGTGTAAGTAACTTTTTCATTTTATATTTCTACTAGCATCCCCCGTCACGCGGGCTTCGCCCGCGATATTATGTGTAGAATTAAATAAAAACACATTTTACCCCTTCTCACCCGTTAGGGGTGGAATTTCGGAAAACCCACCCTTAGTGAGCACCTACGTGATAGTAGGAATATACCCTTAAAATTTCAAGTCGATGGGTGCAATGGTTCGGGCTGCACGTTGATGAGTGAGTGAGTGAGTGAGTGAGTGAGTAAGTGGTATTTGGCTTATATATATATATATAGATTTACATTTATTTATTTTGATTTACATAAGAAAACGAAGATCATAGACATTATTAATTGTTACTTGATATGTAAAATTGCGAAATCGATGTTGAACTAGCTTGCAGGTTTATACAGCTGTTGGAAATTTTGATATCGAAATTCCCTTCCGTCACACAGTGAGTAGAATCCCTTTTTATCGACGCCTGCTACCTAACAGTTTGCCCTGCTTTTACACAGGGAGTGTAAAATCGATTTTGCCTCGATTATTTAAAATTATCCAGCAATTATAACCGATTCTAAATCAATGCCTTCTTTTTGTTGCAGGTAAGAATATTGACTAGAAAAGTAAATAAGATGGATTGAAAAGTGACTCTGGCGCGAGAAGGTAACGTAAATGTTCCAATCTGCAGCTAACAATAGCGTGCAACATTGTTTTTAAAGGTTATTAGTATATTTAGTATCAAATATTTGAGAGAAAGAGAGAGACATATATGAATATAGTGTAAAGTTTATGATAGCTTACACAAGTTTCCATGAATAAATTACGAAATGTATGTCTCTACTTCAAATTTCTAGTAGAAGATAATTTCTTTTTAAATATATACTTTTATTAATAAGTTAATATAATGTGTAGGAATTATTTTTGAGTGTTGCTGGTAAACCGCAAAAATCGATATAGACTTCGTAATCGAAATATGGCAGAATACGCAATCTCGACACACTGTTCTTGGATTGCATCATATTCTCGTTCACCGAATCTTGTTTTAAACTTTTTACAACATTTATTTTTTACATTTATTGCGTTACCGGCAGAGTTGAATGGCGATTTCGCCTTCGCAGTCTGTTTCTCTGATGGCGCCACGAAATCCTGCCGGGCGGGTCGTTGTTAGTTATCGACCATCATACAGGCCTTTTCAACTTCCTCTGACACTTTACGAGCACGTGCTCATGTGACGCGAAATAACAGGTTGATCCAAATTTTTCGGTCGCATGTAAAGAATCGATTGAATCGGCAAATAAAAATTGCAACGCTATATAAAATTTATGCACATATGCAGACAGAAATTTTCTATTTCGATAAAAATAAAACTTCTCGCAACATATTAGCTGAATAAATTTTTTTTAGAGTTTTATTCTTACTAAATGTGCAAAAACGTGTTTTGTGTAACCGGTAAAATGTTATGAAGTGTAAATTATTATATTATAATTATAGCTGCAATTTAAAGACACACGATTTATTATCATGAATAAAGACAAAAATTGTCTGCATTTAGAATTTTCATATAGAATCTGCTGTAATATACATGAATGGCAGCGTTATATAGTAGTGACTGCGAGTGAATGGAACTAGAGACCGAATCGCATTATAACTAAAACTTGCGCTCTCTAGAGAAAGTACAGTGATTGGGCACAAGAGAGTAACTACTTCCTGCCAAGCAGGAGAGCGAACATGGCAAATCGGCTTAAGGAGGGAACCTGCTTTATCGGGTCAGAAAAATCGATTTTTTTACTTTAATCGATAGTAATACATGCGAAAAATATAATCCTAAAGTTTTAGATCGAAATTCGTAGTATTTTCAGAGATACTGACTCCGGGGCAGTTGGGCGGCGAGCGTATACCTGCGCGTACTCGGAGCGTCGAATGGGTCTCGCCTGTAGATCCGTTTCTTCGTATAACTTATATGCAGCTATTTTCCTGAATGCATGAGTATGAGTCAATGTTCTAAGCTCCACCATTTTGTCAATTTTCGTAAAATATTCCTTATTTTCAGCGTTCTAAAGCAGGTTCCCCCCTTAAACGATAGCGAATCGAAGTACGTGACCACTCACAATCAGTTTAAAATCCGAATTATTCTCCAATCCTGTATATCGACTCGATTAAATCAATTGATCAGTTTCAGCCAATTCCGTCTCGTCTTTTATTAGACATCAAACGTGATCGCGTCAATTTTCAACCATAAAACGAAAGATTCATGTTTAAATTTTTCACCGGTTTGCGCACGGTTCTTTAATCTGACCCCGGCGCTATTATACGTCGGCAGAGAATTGAACGTATTAAATTATTAATATCCTTGAGCGTGGCGATGTGAGAGGGTTGTTGCCCCGTCCAATCCGGGAGGCGAATTTGCCCCCCCCCCCCCCCCCCCGAGGAAACATGGTCGTCCCCCTTTCTGCATGCACAGAGCACCCTGTCTCTCCGAGTTCTCCCGACTGGCGATAGGCAGCATGTGACGCTCAGCTGTATGTTAAATCCCGAAATTATTGCGGCTCGATGTACTGTCGGAGCGTGCGCGCGCTCCAGACGATTATATCCACGCGGTCGTCGCATAAAGCGCAGAGCGAGAAGCTGGGGGACGACGAGCTGATCCACGTGGTGGTAACGAACGAGAGGGAAAAAAGTTTGGAACTTCGGAGCATAGCGAGCGATCCTCGGCCAGTCAGGGGTCCGTATTGATTCGTAACGAGACCCTAGCGAAACGTTGAATTAGCATGAGAAATGCGCGTTTTATACTTGCAACGAATTAACATGGACTCTGTAAATGGCATATTTTTAAACGCACGTACAAAACAGTCTAAAAATGTCTAAAGATGTCTTGATATATGGGTGTATAAAATATTTTCTATGTTTTTTATAATTTCTCTTAATTAATTTTATGTCTTGTAATAGTGTCAGTGTAATGTAATTGGAACGTTTTTTTCGAGTAACGCGCGCGTGAACTGTGCTTTGATGTATTTCAGTAGACGAGAATATTTTTACCATTTGGACAATTTTTATAATTTGTATAATATATTTATTACTCGGGACTCGAAGAATCCCAGTTTTGCAAGTTTCTCTCTCTCTACGTTGGCCCTCGGACGCGACACTCGCACCCGAAGTCATGGCATTAATATTGTGCGATGGATTCCTGGTTTACAGACCATGCTGACTCTCGTCATGGTATTTGCCGTTAAAAATAGTCTTCGCGTGCCATATGCGTCGGTAAAAGTACATCGATCCACATGGTACCCATGTTCTCGTTTCGTACGCTTTGCAGTGGTCGTTTCTCGAAAAGAAAAAAAGTAGAAAAAGAGAAGAAAGACTACAAGTGTGCCCTCTCGGATATACGAATATCCGACGATGCTTCCCTCAACGCTCGAAGCTCCAATACGATCACGCCGACGCTAAAGGAGAATCATCGTTGGTATTACATCAGATTACCTCGCTATTACCGCGATAGCGGTTTACTGATTCGAGGGAATTACTCGAGCAACGCGCGCGCACCGCAAAATATCATAACTCTTCCCAATCGTGGCGGCGCGACGCGTGATTGACTCGCGAGTACGCGCGTTTCTCGCGCTCACGAGGGTTGAACATATTCGCGCGAAAAATTCACGCTCGCGCGTTTGTGCGGGGGAAACCTTAAAAGAAAAAAAAAAGAGAAAGAAGAGAAAAAAACGTGCGCCACGCTCGAAACGTTCTCCGTGTACAGGTTCGGCACAGTTGCGCCAGCCTCGTTACGCAATGCACCGCGCTTTCACGCTGTCATTCATTACGCCGCGCCAGCTCCGCGCTCGCAGATGCATATATACGCATGCGAGAGAACGTGCCCGCGTGTACGTGTGTGTATAATACATAGGCGGAGTGTACAGTCGATATTAATAACGTGCTCGTCGATGTGAAAGCCGTGGACATGAGAAGCGAAAACCCATTGACCGTGACCCTCTCCGTTTCTAGTTTAAATCTAAACTACTTGAAGCTACCATGGCTGCGAGTACGTCGCCTCGATGGCGACACGGTTTTTCGTTTCATTGAAGCTCGCGCGGAACGCGCGGGTGTTATGATTTTCCAAACGGTTCTCGTCGAGCATCCCTTTGCACCGCTGACGGTCCGCCTGTCAGGATCTAATGCGACGATTAGACGAATTTGATCGCGTTTATCGCGAATTTCAGCGGCGCATAAATTAGCGAAACGGAAGCCGCGCAACGTTTGAGAATTCTGTGGACGTTATAATGCGTACGCGCAGCGTAAATAATCCAACAAAATCGCATTGTCACGCGGGCCGTATCCGCCTGGCGGCAAGGAATGTCGCCCGACCGCAGTCGTAGTGTCTGATAAATGATCACACCCGCGGAATATTAAGACTCTCCGGCCACGTACAGCGATACGAGCGACGCGAACAAATGTTCTTAGCCGCGTAACTACAAAAAGGAAAACGAGCGTAGTTTCACGTAGACAAATCGACTGCTCGTATGATCGAAGCAGTAACATTACCGATCTATCCGTCATTGTTTCTGTGCTCCTTGCATTTTCTTGAACGTATAAATTAATTTTTTCTTATAAATCTGACAGTAACACGAGGCTGAGAAAATATGGTTTTGAACGATAAGATTTTTTACTTTTATATTGAAATGGTTTTATAATTTTATACTTTCTACTCTCGATTTGTAGATAAATCATTTTTGAGATTAGAATACTTAAACGGAGGCGAGAAAACAGAGTGAGAAATAAAAATAGGTAGACTTGATAAAGAACTCGTTCTATTCACCTTTATGTTATATACATGTAAGAAAGAGCTGAAAGCGTTTTATTGGTATACGTTGCGAACGGCGTAGTATCAGAGGCGCGCTTGCAAATTTTCCAGGTGAAAGATTACCCTTTCACGATAATTTTCTCGCGAATCATTTCTCAAGTACGTCGTCGAGAAACGATATGACCATCAAAGAGACGCGTTAATTCCAACATAGTAATTTAAATAGCGAAATTAATGGTTTCAACACTTTGCCGACTGAAATAATGTACCTTTCCAAGCACAACCTTTCCGAACACAAGCAGGGATATTTTCAAACAAATTTAATTATTCCTAATATACTAATTATATTTTTATTAGAAAATATAAGTACAAACTTTACAAAGTGTCACCAAATATCAAAGATAACAAGATTTTCACAATTTGCTATCTATCAGTCTATTTATTCTATTTTTACGGTTTAAAATGTTCCAACATCGCCATCCAGTATATTCAACTATGAAAGCATGTCTCGCTTGCATTAATATTTCCTATGGTACGATATAGTAATCAGCAATTATCTCTTGCTGCAAGATTAGTTTCCTTAATTATCCATGATGTCATCAATAATCACATATGTCCCCAATAATTATTACAACACTCCTGCGGTAATCGTAAGTACTTTCGCCAATTCTTTTGAGCAACGTATATTCGAGTACAGTGAGTGCGCAAGCTCATGTATGGGGATTAGAGTTTCCAAGCTCCAGATGTGGCGCGCCCAAGAGCTTGTCAGTTAAAAGATTACCGTCTGCGGGATAATTTTCCTGGATCAGTCCGTTCGGAAAGACGAAGGGAAGAACTCATGGTTGTACGGTATGCGGCAGAAGCGAAGAGAAGCGATGAGGAGCAGGTAGAGAAGACCGGTCGAGGGCCGTCGCGCCGAGGCACGTCCGAGCGAACAGAAATCGCCGGAGCAGCGATCGCTCGAAGCGTCTCCTTGGCTTCGGTCAGTGCCTGGCTACGGCCAACTTTTCTTCACCTTGCGGGCGAACGACCGTTACGTTTTTTCGTTCCAAGGCTGACCGTATCCTTTCGTCGGACGCCTCTCCCTTCTCGAAACGTCGCGTCGCCTCGCGTCTAGGGACGAGCGATTCTCTCGAGATGGCTGTGGTGCGCCGGCGTTCCCGGCTGGAAATCTCACGGCAGTTTTTCAGGAAATTCTGTTGACGAGTCTCGGGAAAAGTTTCTGGCAATCATCTTGGGATGATTTAATGCCGTTGCAGCGCTGAGGCGGGCTTGGAAATTGCGCGTTAAGGAGTGTTTCTTAAAAACACTCTGTCCGAAAACATTATAATATAACATTATAATATTGAAAATTGATATATAATTGATTTTATACAAGGAAGTTAATTTATTGTACGTCTCGGTATACTTTGCAAAACTCTGATCAAATCGTCTTCTGCTTTTACTCTTCTCTGATCCTTTAGTATGTTTTTTCTTGCGAAACGTTTGCTTCATGGAGAACGTTCTCCAGGGAAATAGTCACCGAAAAGTTTTGTGAAAGCCAGAAATTGAATAAACGAAAAATTTTCCGGGAAGTTTGTCCCTAGCAAAGGTTTTTACAGAAAATTTTCCAAAGATGCTTGTATCGATTCGTTCCATACGACAAAATCTGGCTATTTCTGCTGTCAACACGTCTCTTAAAATTGTCATTCACGCGTCCAGCAACAAAAAGACAGTAAAATCGATACCATTTCTGATCTGATTTAGGAGGAAGGCCGAGATGTCACGGTTGAGAAAAGCAGATAATTATAAAAAAACATGTTTTGGTCCGCGGAAACTTATCAAGATTATCAACGAATTCATGTGGGTCGCTTGCGCAAGATTTTACGACTGACCGATAACAAATTAATTACCTCATATGTCTACGTAAAAATCCTTTTAACAAGTGTTGCTGCGGATAACAATATATTTCGATAAAGTTATTTACGACATATTCGATAGAGCTATTATGAGAATATCATGTTGAAAAATCTTAAGTCTCTTCAGCACAAATGATTTTCGTGATTTTCTTATATACTTGGTATACGCTCGACACTTTGTTCGCTATTAACGGAGTATACAAAAATGATTGAAGTCTAGTATATTCGCGCACTTTCTTCTGCTTCGAACTTAAAGCTCGCAAGTCCAGGGCAGTCCATAGAGCTGCTTGCATACGTCGAAAGTTTAGTAGCAACTGAAATATGGAAATATCGGAGACAACTTTTCTCGAACGGCGACGATGATCTGCATGTTTTATGAGTGCATTTCACGAGCGACTTTGCGAGGGACCGACGGCTATCTGCGGCTGATCTACCTCGTAACAGCCTCGATGGCATGATTGTCAGTTCAGACGAATCCGTCGACATCACGCAAACCCGTGATCCTTAAAGACCTGTACACACGCGATTATACTTTTCCGAAAATTGTCGAAAATTGCTAGTTCGGCCAGAACGTTGCATGCGCTGGCTGGCGTGAATGCTGCCGGAAGCTGTGTTGATGCGGTAAATTTGAAAAATATTTGGCAAAATGTATCGGGTTAACATGTAAAATCAATTTTAGGCAATCTATGATTTACAATAGAGAGAGATTAAAAAAGAATTTGCAACAAGAGTTTATTTTTCTGAGTTTATAAAAAAATTGGATTTGATAAACTAGAAAATTGCAGTTTTTGGTTCATTATTTAGCTCTATAATAATGCATATTATACTTAAATGTGTACAGTACATTGTATAATGAATTGATGAAAGCAAGATATGAGTAATCTATTAGTGATATATCGCTCCTAAAACGATTCCTTTCTGTTCTTTCGATTAGAAAGAACTTTTGCGGCGTATGCCGGTTACAATAAAGATGATTGAGTCTTTGGGTTTGCGTTTTCTTTCGTGCGTTGCCATCCCGTTTTGTAACGAATGACGTTCGGGTCCAATCGACTAATTGAAAAACGGTGAAATGCCGCGGCAAGAATGGAGGGGCGTCATTAGCAAATGCGTTTCGTGATTGAATTTTTCATGTATCGCAGCTTCATGAAACTTCACCAACCGGCACTTTGTTTATATTCGTACACAGCTTAATCGATAGCATTCCGCTGCTCCAATTAGCTAATTAAACTGTCAGTTAGTACGCAGCCGGTGTTTGCGACTCCTAATTAATTTGCGGCTCTTTATTAACATCTTCTGTAATATTGTAATACCGTTAAACAAAATGCAGTCCCACTAATGACGATATTTCGCGAAGTACATTGTAATTCATGCGAATTATCCGTTACATTTATCAATGAATATCAACAATCGCTGCAAATAACCGAAGGACTGCATCATAAATCGTCAAATAACTCGTGAAACTTTACATATTTATTCACAATTGGTGAAGATAAATTCTCTATCTCGAAGAAATATCGACATGTTAAATATAGATGTAGCGTTATTTTGGATTTTCGAGAAGATTGTTTTAAAATCCTTGATATCCTAGATAACTATATCTAGAATTGATTTCTTCTTCAGTACAATATTGTAAATATTTTGCCGTCTTAAATTTCTTACACAAAGACGTTATCTTTATATAGAAAATTTAAGTTGACTTAAGCGAATATCAAGCCTGGGCTCTGCGTTCGAAAAACTGTTAACTTCCATATCTCCATTCTTAACTTTCTTCCAACAGTGATGAGATTAACTGCACGCAGAAGCGATGCATTCTTCGAGCGTAGAAATTCGATATTGACGATCGCTGTGACCTGTACGCGGACAGGATGCAACGACGTGAAAATCAGATGAAGGCGACTTCGGAATCGAAGGAGAAAGCAGGATGAACAGCAGAGACCGATCCAGACCAGTGTCACGCTAAAGCTGCAGAAACGACAGATCTATCGAAGCGAGCAGCCGGCACGAGAGGAAAAGAAAAAGGGATGAGAGGGACAAGAGAGACGAAGAAGAGGAAGCCGAGCTAGACGGAAGAAGGTCGGAGAGGTTGCTCGGTGGATTTGCATTTTGATAAGAAATCTCGCGGAAAGTTTTCTGCGATCTCCGTCGTTCCCTATCTTATCCTATAGCATTCCGTAACCTTCGAAGGATAGGCGACGTCTTCCTGCCCTCCTCTGCTCTTCTCCCTGCCTTCCTTCTCTCATATCCTGGTCTTATTCTTACCTCATTACGCTGGATTAGCTTATCCCGGACGCCGGCGGATTCAGCTACCGCGACGGAAAGTTGTATCCCTATGGAAGATGTCAATTAAGGCGACGCGACGGTGGGAAACGCGGAAAGGAACGGGAAAGTTGGCCGGATTCGCGCGTTGCACGCGGAATCGGACTCCAATCTGAATTCTTCTCGGGGCGAAATCGTGCGCAAAACTTCGTCCGCGAAGAGTGTCTTCTCCGTTTCGTTCCGGCGCGCTCGAGGTGGGACGGTAATTCGTTGAACTGATAAAAGCTTGTAAAAGTTGTCTTTAATTTTAATTATAACGTTCAAATATATAAATGAAAAATAATTTCAATTTTTTTCAAGTATTACTCTAAGCAGTTATGGTTGTTACTGTCGGAAACATCAGGAGGAGATCTCATTTAGTTAAGATAACGAAATGTATGTGTATCACTAGTTATCCTTATCATTACGGCCACTTAGTGAACCTGCGTTGCATATTATGAATTTTTCGATATAAGGAAACCAGGTCACACCATGGAAGTCGTAATCTTTCACCGTGTTCTCGTAGAAACTTCCGCAATGTCCTATCTTGGGATCCAAAGTCTTTTTCATCACGATTGGATTAGCCGGCATGCCATTTGACGTAACTTCCGTTATGGAAAGTTACGATCTCCAGAAAGATGTCAATTAAAACTTGAGGCAGGGAAAAACTCTAGTGAGAACGTCCAACAGCGCGGAAGGAATAAAAGTCGGTTTTCCGGTGAATATTTCTCGGCGACGAGCGGAGGAACAAAGGACAAGGGGAGGAATATTAATTTCTTCTTTCATTCGGAGTTCGCGCCTTCTTGATTCTATTCTCGCGCATTCAACACGTCGAATTAGTCTATTGATTGATCCTCGCCGAACTCGTAAAATTTCGTAAGAATTGATCTTTTTATATAATCTCTAATGATCTCTCATATGATGATGATCTCTTCATATAATAATTTTGATTAATTTATTTTTCATTGCAGACACGATAAACTATACTTTACGTTAATTATCATATTAATTACCACAAAGTTTATTAAATACGGAAATTATTTCCTTTCATCTATAGTGTTAAAAATCACCAAGATTCTGCATTAGTTGCTCTTGTAGTAATAAATATTAATATATGTTAATTAATTAATAGTTAAATATTAATGAACATTAATAAATATTATATTAATATAATTAATATAATAATAATATATTTCGAAACATGCGTCAAATAATTTATAGTTCAGCCGTTGATTATTCGTCTTGTCATCGATTCAACATAACACCTTGCGTCATGAACGTCTGTCGACAATGAGGATCGACAGTTAGTCACCTCTGGCATTACGGAAGACGTGGCATTATCGCACGACGTTAGTTTTCATTATTATCGGCATTATCTTGTCGGCCGCGACGGTGTCACACACTGTTCGCTGTCCCGCCAAATATGGCAGTGACAATCCAATAGTGACCAAAACGAGAGACGAACGTGGCGTAGCAGATGTAACGGACATGCGAGGGATGTTGCAGAACATCTCCTCATTGAATTCCAGCATCCTTCGTCCATCTTGTAAAACGCATTTGCTATCATTTTTTGCTTATGTAATCGAATTTGTTTTAAATTAAAAAACAATTATTGTCACTATTGCCATACTTTTATATTTCGTTATTTATAAAAAAAAATATTAGAGCTACACGTTACGTTATGATAACGAGAAAGGCTTCAGGGAGGAATCGAAACGTTTAACTTTTACATAACTCGATCACTATTAGTCAATTATTTTAATTGCAATCGTGAAACAAGATTGAGGCGACGCATCGATTTGATCATTCGATTAAATCATTTCAAGTGTTAAATATATTTCGCTGCGGTCTCCGATATTTAAATCGGGAATCACAGCACGCGGCAAGTTATCGCCGGGATTAAGCGATGATATAAACTGGCATCTGCATGAATCCCGACCGGGAGACGCACCGATCAGACGACGGTGTGCGATACGATATAACTCTTGAGCGTGCGTGCCGTCCGCAAATCCTGTTGCCAATCCGCCGACAAATTCGATGGGGCGTCCCCCAATTGCGAAAAACCTACAAACCAAAGGGTCGAACGTACGAACGCCGTGCCATCTTCCCCGCTCGCTTCGGCCCCTCGCCCAACGTTCTCTTGGAACATTTTTTTCCCTGGACCATTTTGCGCGCACGCGTTTAGTTCCACGCACGTGAGGTGTCCACGCGATCGATGGCTGAAAAACGCGATGCATGCTACTGCTACCACTGCTACTACCGCTGCAAATTGTCTCCCCTTTCTCCCCCTTCACCTCCGTTCACTCCACGGTTCCGTGTATCGTACGCATTCTCGTTGCTGGATTCCCCATCCTCGCTCTCGGCGATCCGCCATTTATATTAATGAACGAAATCGTTCGGTTTTGCCATGCATCCCCGAACGTATTGATAGGTTTCGGTGTCGGTTACCCACCGGCGAGAACTAATAACGGGGCGCATCCGACGTTCACCGGGTATTCTGGTTGTTTATCCAGCTGAAATGAGAGGCGATCGCGTAATCGTAACTCGGTGAGAATTGTACGAGCGGTGATTTTCGTCGGATGAAAGTAACCGCCGCTGATTCCGGCAGTGATCAAGAGAGCGACGTATTTACGGACCTCTTGGAGGTTGCAGCGAGAGAGAAAGGGATGAGCTCTGCGGCAGCAGAGTATTAAAAAGTAATTGCAGCGTGTAGAGTGCAATGATAACGTAAATTATGAAATACCATTACGAGGAGAACCGTAATGCAGGAACTTTGAAATTAGTAACTTTAAAGAGAGAGTAAAACAACCGTGGCATTTATATGCGCTAAATTTGCGTGATAATTAATTAACAAAAAACCAACACGTTGCGGTGTTTATTATGTTTACAGTCTCTACGCTGCGATTGTCTTATTACATGCGTGTATTTGAATTTTTCCGCGAATTTAGAATAAGTGAGGTGTGAGGTATTTTTCGTAAGACGCAAAAAGCCAGGAGAATTAAAAGCGATGAATATATGAGAGACAGAGAGAGGAGTCATACATGGTACATTCTGTGTTGTATAGTCTATGCTTCAAACGCTGTTGTATGTAACAGCAATCTATCTGCGGTAACAACCCATCCAAATTGCGTAAATTTTCATTGCGGTTGAAGATCATCAATCGCTACCTCGATATCGCGACTCCATCAGACGTAGCATAACAGCAATATTGCCATCGTGTATTTTCGAATAAAATAGCTTCTACTCCAAAACACGGTGTGCTGCTTCGAAATTTTGGAGTACCGCGATACAGCTTCTCCGTTGTAAAATGTATATATATCCTGCTCGAACGTCCGGCACTCTGAAAAATGACGATGCCTTCAGCTCTCCCTTCGTTCGGGGGGCAAGGCAAAGAAAAAAGAAAGCAGAGAAATATGGAGAAACAATGCGCGGAGGGTGGATCAATGATAAAGAGAGACCGGGAAGAAGAGAGCGCACCTCGCTCGGGAGGAATGAAGAAGGAAGATTGAAGGGATGGGGCTGTTTTACATGGAGCCATTCACCCTTGGTACTTTGTGTACACCCTCGTCTACCCTTCATCCCCGTGGCTTATTTTCGACGAAGAAATCCCCTCGCTTCGATACTCTCGCATCGTCATGCTCGCTAACGGTGCGAAATTTCCGGCACTCGCGAAAGTATCGTCGAATAATCGCAATAACGAATTGTCTCGAGAAACTTTTAATTAAGAAAACTCGACGGAGGTGCGTATCGGAACTCGGCGATTCGATCTGTTCAAGGGCCTCATTCACAAGCGTGGCATTTCCAATGATCTTTCGAACGTCAGCACCGAGGGTAAGCCGCGGTAATCGCGTCGTCCATGCAAACGCGAGGGAAGCACCAGCTCAAAGAGCCGTGACAATTAAAGCGACCAGTGAGTTTTAATGGGTTAAGGGTTAAGCACGGGAGGCGCGAAGCGCAGCCGGACGGACGATGGAGCGTGTCGCAACGAGGAAGCCGAAGAGGAACGCCGTCGGCAGCGACGGCGCAGTGTGCACCACGTCGTCGCATCGTCAGGGAATCTTACGTGCGCGAATGCGCACCTCGGTCGGAAGAGTGTGAGGGCGAGTAAACGACGAGCGAGCGAGCGAGCGAGCGAGCGACGAGGGAGGAAAGGGTGGAGGAGAGAACTTTGTGCGACGGATCGATAGGGGGTGCTTTCCAGTGGTGCGCATGCGAATACGTGAGCCAATGGTCGCGCGAGGGTTCTACCGACGACGCGAGTCACCCTCGTCGAGAGAGGGATGCAGAACGTGGGAGGAAGGCCCGATGCCCCCAGGGCCGTCGGCGAAACCCCTCGACGAAAAATGTTGCACTCGGCTCGGGCGTAATTTTTTGAAAGTTTTAACGAGTGCTCCCTGATACGCGCGTAAGCTTCACGCGTGCTATGAAAAATTCATGGGAATCGTGAATTAGTACTAGGAATTGTAGATGGACATTCACGAGCAATAATCACGTTCGATATAAATTTCGTCACGTTATGCAGAAGACCGGATCCGAGAAGTAAATATAGCAAACTAAACTTGGATAAACTCTAAATAGAAATCGTTGCAACGTGAACCAGTTCAATGATATTTCCAGAATTTGATCGGTTGTCGTCGTCCTATAAACGCGTCCTTTGTGATTCTGGACATATATATATGTCAGGGACTTTAGCAGTAATTCTTCTAATTTAGAAACATCATGTATATGTACTGATATTGATGCATAGTAGTCGCGCTGAAATTAATGTGATCTTCTTACCGAAAACAGATCGCGAACATTGCCGGAAGAGAAACGGGATATGTCGTGCAATGACGTGAGTGAGGAATGATTTAACGTGGTCATTGCCAAGTATATCTAGTCGGATGCAATGACTGATACAAAATTGCGTTTGAAATAGCCGAGTTTATATAAACGTAGCTATCAATCGCCGAAGTATCAGTATGCATTTCCGCGCGCATGCACACACACACACAAAACTTCTGCATTCGAGGATACGAGTTGCGCGCGTGTAGCAGCAGATTTTCCCTTTCGCGTTGTTTCCGATGTCAGACGAGGATAACGACCGTTTTGTAAGGACGTCACGTTTCGGCGTAACGCTGGGCATGCGGATTTCTGCATCCTTCGCTTCTTGCTACTCGCATGCAGGCTTGCATCGCGAGCTTCGTAATTATACACGGAAAAGCAATATTATATTTCCGCATCCTTATTTGATTTCTTAATTTCGGTTTCCTTTCGATGCCGTACTTTTAATACCGTTACTTGCTTTTAATCGGCGACGTGTTTCCATCGAAACGTTATTTACCAGCTCACGACGGTAACTTGATACTTGATGCTAAAAGTCGGTATTCGCTTCGGTACCGCGATGCCGATTAACGTTTCCGTGACAAGACACGGTACGCGCAGATCGCGCGTGTGCACTTGCCGCGAGTATTCCGCTCCGCGGCAAATTGGCCGGCGATGAAATATCAATCGGCAGTATCGTCGTACATAATTATTGCCTCATCAGCCGCGGCGGGCGCCGCGCGCGCGTTACCGGTTGCAACCGGTAGAAATATATTTACGGTGGAACGGAGAACGTTGCGCGCCTACCGGTAATAGGCGGTTGCTGGCGACAGCATACGTTCTCCTGTGGCAATAATTGAAAATCATCCGGCGTGCCGCGCAGCTCGCACGCTCGGCATTGAAAAGGGCTCGCACAATCGCGTATCGTTTGCGGACTCGGGAGATCGCTATCGGCCGGCGCGATCTTTTCTTTACCAATTAGTCTCTGCCACAACCGACAATTATATGCCTGCCTGAGACTCGGCACGATCGCCCATTGCCGGTTGCGAGGAAGATACTCTTGATCTTCGCCCGTGATAGGATCGATCGATTTAGCGATCGCCGACGAAGGTCAGCGCGACATGTTCCGTCTGCGCTGCAGACTCGACGAGCTGAGTGCAAAATGAGGGAAATGTCGCATATATCGATTCGTGGTTCGCCAGGCTCGTTGACGGAACGCGGATCTCGAACGCGAAGTATGACGAGTACATAGCGTGTAATAGCGTATACGCTATGTGTACGTCGCGCGCAAATGTGGAACGAAATTCGCATGTAACGTTGCGGCCGTGGAAAGAATATTTTAATGAAATATGGTAAGAAAGGATACGTGGCAGCATGCGCGGGTGGTAATTTCGTAATTTGTAATTTCTTTTACGTAATTTTGATTACAGCTTTTAAATTATTTGTCCGTTTAATTTGGCATTTATACTTTCTGGACAAAGCTGACGTAAATATCATCAATCTTTAAAGGATTTGCAATAGTAGAATCGATTAATTTATTATCAATAAAGAAAGTTTGACGCGTTTTCCTTGAAGGAGTCTTCTTTTATTTTCTTTAGTATTTATCAAAGAGCAACGAATGATTGCTAAATTTTATACATTGATCGATCCATCTTCGACGAAATATCGATAACCAGAAAAACTTATTTGTGCGACGTAGATGTGAAATGTCAAACTGACAGTCTCACTTCTGGTCGATAATTACAGTTACGTATTTTCGTAGTGGATAATAAGTCAGGATTATATGTATATGCTTGGGAAAATGCTTACGCATAATCGTTATTCTCGGTTATGAAAGTTACTCGCTTTCGATTTTCCGCAGAATTGCAGGCGTATGTGACCTTAACAATCACTCGGTATACCAGTGATCGATCTGCGTTTCTCGCAAGAGAAAATTAAAAAAAAAACCAGACGTCCTTAAGATTTATTCAACGTACCTTTATCCTTTCTCCACGAGGGAAAGTTAAATCGAGAAATTAATAGCTGTTTATGCTATTTTATTCGATCACATGACGCGTTTAATTCTATCGAGAACGTGTGAATGACAGAATGATATGATGCATTACGCGGATGACACTCGTCGGCATTTAAGTTGATACAGACATGTATTAACTATTGAATAAACAAGTTGAACAACAAATATTGCTTGATGAGGATTACAGCGCAGCGCTCTGCGGACGATGTAATTCTGCCTTGATTAATAGGTTAATCAATTGAGCGGTTAATTAAACCAGCTATACTACGTGCATACATCTAATATCTATACTGTACTTACTGTAGTATTGCTAATATTATCGAGAACTGATTAATGGCGAACGTGATATTGTGATACTTGTGTCAACTTTATATTTACGCGCGAGTTTATCGGACATTATGATGCGTTCAAAATGCAATCAATATTATAACGTCAGATGGGATATTTCGCATAAAATCTTTAAAATCTTTTCACGTGAAAACAAGTTCTCTGTTCCAACAAATTTGTCAAAAATTTATATATATTTTTTGGATTTTAGTGTGCACATATCTTGCAGAAAAGTGTGGAGTTTTTTGACGAAATGTGCGGATATAAAAATCAACTGTTGATCGACAAAGTGCCCTTGATTCGTGATGCACCTGCACAAGTTGCGCAGCGTGGGGCGAGCAGGTGCGAACGACCTTCGCGATCATTTACCCTCTTCCCCCCTCCAATCCTCCTGCGGAATTTCCAAGTGTTTTGGTCGCGGTGCTGATGCAGGTGCAGTGTCACTCTGGGCGGAAAGATATCAGACTAACGGCACTGTGCGGACACGCATAACCGTATAATCGAGATTTCATGGCTGATTCGTGCTCATTAGCGGCGCTACCAGCGACAATTAAACGACAATTGCGGTCAATCGATTGAAAATTGTCGCGAAATTCATTGACAAATTTATGCATTATTATGATCTTAATATTTAACAAGCAGCGCGTTGACTTGCATATTTATTGTTTATCGTTAAATGCTTTGACTCACTATCGTGATTCCCTTATGACTCAATATTTATGATTAATGTTCGTAATTAATTTAAATTTTATTTTATTTAATCTTTTATACTTTATATATTTTATACATTTTTTGTATTTTTTCAGCGCGATCTTGTAGCAGCAGAAAAATATCTCGTATTTTTATCGTATTTACATCTTGAGGCGATTACATTCGCGCGGAAGGTGTCGACACATGATGCGGACGCACGTCTGCACAGGCAAAAAGATACGGTATTTAGTGACGACGCGGAATCATAATAACGGCTGTGATGATAGCGCAATCGATAAAGAAGATAAAGAAGGGGGGAATCCGCGAAAGAAGGCCGCCTCTCACCTGCGTTTCATTTATTAAGCTTTTCGCCGGAGGATTCTCTCGCGAAAGCGGCTAACGAAATTTCCATGCGGCCGGTCTGAGACGTTGGTGATTGTTGCACTGACATTTAGACGTTGCTAAATGAACCTCTACTGCTATTATACGCAGTTCATTGGCTCCTCGACGGCTCCTCAAATAGATAGCCGTTTAATTATCCTGGCGCTTTTTCTCTCAGGCGATAGTGTTTAAATTTTGTCCGAGATCCAACTATCCTAATATCCTTTGAGTGGCATGTTAGCCACCTTTTGCCAATATGTATTGACGTCGGGGGCTGATTTATGTTTTCTCATAAATCGCGAGCACCGCTCTAGCCATGCATCCAACTCTGAATTAATACGCGCCGGATTGTATAATGACGATGATAGATAGTAAATGCCGTGGGATAGCTGATTGATGCTTTTCGTCATACGATCTGACACGATCCCATCTACCGATTCACAGCTTCTTAGCGTTACTAGACACTCGAATCGGTATCCATCTACGACTCTTCAAGAACGCATCAAGTTATCAGCCTGATAGTTCGAATCGGTCTGAAAATCGGTTGAGAAATTCGGCGCATCCGTAGAATCGCTCGAGAACGTAAGAACCGTTGACATTTTCGCATCCTAGCCGACACCTCTCTCACGGCCTTTCTTTGAGACAGCCCTGCGGCACGTAAATTGCGCGCGCAACCCGGTTTGAAATTCGTGGCGCGCCGCGGAGATCCTTGGGGGCTGCGTTCCTCTCTCGCCTTTCGTTCCACGTCCGTTCGTTGGGTTCGTTCGCTCTCGCCCGTTCGGCTCCGGTCGTGGAAGTCGATGCTAAGGTCGGAGTGTTGTCGCGCGAGAAGGGAGTGTCGGCCGCCTGTCTCGCCGCCCTCCCGGTCCTCCCAGTGATCCCGAATTTCCTCGCGCGAGCACAGGCGCTTTCCGCCCGAGAATGACGCTCCCGGATCCGGTCTCACCCGTCTGCTACGCCCGGCATTGTTCGCGAGCGAGCGCGCTGGATCCCTGATCGGGAAATCCGCGAGAAAGAGCCGGGGGTTGGAACTCGCCCTGAGCAGACCTCGCACCGTGCCCTCGCCGTGGGTGTTTGTGTGACGCGAGTGCGCCGGACGCAACGAGCGCACGGAGACTATGGATCGCCAACCGCGTTCGAACGACCGCGCGTGGAATCGCTGATGAGCGTCTCGTAGACCAGCACGCGCTACCATTTAGTCTTTCGGTTGTTACGTTTCGTCGCGAGCGAGAAGAATCCCCTGTCGTGGTCGTCAGCTGCCTTCATTGAGCGACCGGCACGTATATCAGCACGCGTTCGATTCAGCAAGATCCTCGGTCGTCCGCGCGGAGAACGAGAGGGATCCTTGAAACGATGACGGCGAGACGCGTAAGCAGCCGGTAGCTCGTGCTTGGCAGGGATGTCCTCGTGACATGTTACCCCGTGACCTTGGCTGGCGCAACTACAACGTCCTCCGCGGAGAGGGTCGTCTTCTGGTGCGCGGATCGAGCGGTAACACGAGCGGCCGATTGGTGTCCTTCAATCCGCGCGAGATCGAGTACTGCCTACTGCCGCTGGTGCAGGTGAAGCCCGACTTTGTGATTCCATATGTGCTTTGCTGGCGGGTACCAGGCGCGATACACCGGATCCAGATTAATCCATCGATCTTGCATCATCATCACTATCAGCAGCAGCAGCAACAACGGCATCAACAGCAACGTCATCGCTACCAGCATCGCCAACAGTGTCGGCGACATTTCGAGGCGATATCACGAGCGCGTCCTGCGCCACCGCCTTCGACGGAACACTATCCTGCGTACGGCGCGCAGCGTGACAGCCTTGTGGATTCTAGTATGGAAACAAGGTGAGCGATCCAGGCATCAGATTGTTGCAGCAGATCGTGCGAGATCGTCCGGGGTTTCCGCGGTGTTCGTAATTCGGGCGTGGCGCTCTTATCAAATAAGACGCGTCCGTGCGAGTTTGCATAACAATACTGACTCTTCCACGACGTTTTAATTAGCGTTTTAATTTAATACAAGAGCTGCTTCATCCTGTAATTACATATTAAGTTATCTTCTTTTCCTTTATGAAGATGTACGTTCACGGCGCACGCATAAATATATGGAATTTGGTGAACGACGTTTGAATTTCGTTTAACGATGTGATTTGCATTTTCATGTGACAGTTAAATCCCGCGATCTATCAGGAACCCGCGATTCGAATTTTTTTTGATTTCTTAAAGTCCTTTTTCTGATTTTTTAAAGTCGGAATATATTCGTCTGGGAGACGTGCACACGCGCGCATAAAGTCAGACGAATCTTGTCGCCATCGTAACACGGTCGCAGCTTTTTTGGACGCGCGACGCGTCAGTTCATTGCCCCTTTCCGTACCTTTGTGGCGCACCCTTGCCCGACAGCGGAATAGAAACATTTCGTCGTCACCTCGGCGGTGGGAATCCAACACCGCGCCAGGTGTTCCGACAATAGCAAAGTGTGTGCATTCGCCGATTAGAGTATCGCGCGGTCAACGTTGCCCTCGCGCGGCTTCGGATTATCGGATGTGCATTGTGCAATTATATCGCGTTCGACGTCGGGTGCGCTCGCTAATTGAAGGTATCGGGATTTACGAGACGAGGAAATGCTTCTGCGCGTAAATGGCACACGTCGCGATTCAAGCGAATCTCGCAGGCGTTCTCCAGCACGTGATTCCGCTAGTGGAAAAGATTTCAGGAATATGCACGATCTCTTGTCCAGAGATTCTTCCCCTCGCACAGAAGAAGGACTAAATCGAGCTTCACCGCTGTCGCGAGCAGCTCTTTTCGAGCTCCGTTTCACGACGGTGCCCGCGCGCTGTCACTGACAAGCTGCGACTTCCTACGAAAATCTCAAATTATATGTTAGAGTGTGTGTTACGTGAGCACAAGGAAGAAGAGTATATCTATATATGAAATATTCATTATAATTTTGACACATGTATTATGTCGATGAATATATCGTAATTATCTATGTGGCGTTTTCATTTTAACGTCACGCTGAAATGCAAGAATTTAATTTCGTTCAGCGGAGAAAACCGCGAGAGACACAATTTTGCAGTCGATATTATCTCATGCATGATAGTTGATTGCTCGCAAGTGCATAGGAACATTTGTCACGATGCAAATGTACCTCATTGGTAACATGAGATTGCGGTCCATCGAATCCCAGAAGAATCACGTATCTTTAGCTCGCCGCGGGGCTCTTCTCATGAATCCGGAATGAAAAGGTCGATCACTCATAAAAACACGGTTACCCAGATAAAAAAATCGTGAGAAGCAGGGAGTTTTGTGCTGACCGCTCTCGATCGCGATCCATTTCCAGCCGCTGAACTAGCGACCTTCCATCGCGTAAATATTTCGCAAAGTTCGAATATATAAATATTGCCACAATTTCTTAAGCTTTTACCTCGCAATAGATGCACGCGAGAAACATTAACCGCGCTATTTCCAACTGCATAGCTTCAATTTTTGCGAGAATCAAAAATCGGTTTATTACACACAAGAATCGCATTTCGCATCGCGGCACCGAGATATTTATGATTCGTAATGCTGTTTACACTTTTAACTCTTCGATTATATTATGTTACTGCACAGTACAAGGCAAAGAAATTATTTATTGGCTGGATGTATTTTTCCAGCGGTTCGTATGTACTAGTCCATAGTTTCTCTCCCAAGTGACACAAATTGCTCATATCGACGTTATGAAAAATATAAACGCAGATGTTCCGCAATGACTCGACGACAGAATCGTTATTTATTCATTAAAATTAATGTATTATTATTGTACGGAGGCGAGTACATTATGCATTTGCGACATTAAACAGTTCTCCTCATTTAATATTACATACGAAGACAGACAAATCGGCATCCACACACATGAAGCGACAAGAAAACTCGAAATGTCACGTATTTAAAAAGGACGCGAACTTTCGCTCATTTTGTTAATCTGTAACGTATAGATTCTTGCGAAGGAACAATCGGGCATACGTTATTTGTCAGATATCACAAATTAACGGATTTCGTGAACTTTTCTGCGAAATGGCGGTATCTCTTCATCGCCGAAAATCCTGACGAACGATCGCGGGGACTTCTCGCAAGAGAACTCGCAAGAGATAGCGCGAAAAGTTTTCAAAGACGATGCTTCTAGAACAAAAAAGTGGCGTGCTGTTACATCCCAGAATCCTTTTCTATCTCTCTTCACCTCTTTTACTCCGATATTATTGACGATAAAAACCCTTGGATTCTCCGGAACCTCGATGCGTGAACCATCAGAAACTACCCCGTAAAAGAGAATAACAGTCGAATATGAGAAAAAAGGAGCGTAGAACGCTCGACGATGTCGCGCGCCGCGACGTTAGATTTAATTTAAGCATCAGTCCGAATCTTGAGCGTCCTCACGATGCCGCATCGCCCACATTCCCGCCGACTTCTTCCGGGAGAGTTAATACCAATGGCAACCACGACTCTCAGGAACCGAAAGACGCTCGTATCTCGCTCGGGTTTGTCTCCATTAGTGATATGAAATGCTTACTGCGCCAGTCTCTCGCGCTCGATAAAGATAGATAAAGATAGATTAAATGTAATATGTGCATAAAATTACGATTTCTACGAATTTTTATCGTCATATTATTCTTATAACAGCGATCGTTGCTGAAATTCATAGATGTTACAACACTCGACTGATTTCTTTGATATTTATGGAGAATGTGTCCTACGATTTTTCTTATGTGGCGAGCACGACGGTCTCGCACATTCACGAGGATTGCGAAACGCCGTTTGATTTTACACGCCACAACTGCGAACATCTGCGAAACTTATTTAGAATTATGCAGTTCCTGTGTACGACTCGTGCACCGCGACGTTTGCTTCCCCGCTTTTTACGCTCGACCATACGTTTCCGAGACACGCACTTACACAAGGTGCCAACAGTCGGCCATTTCTCATTCATAAATTATTTATTTCGTACAAGAGGGACGAATGTATAGTGAATGGCTGTGAATATTACCACAATTACACAATTGCACCCTACAACGCACGATAAAAACATTTTCGTAGAAGTGGGGACACTTGGAACATGAAATGAATCACTACAAAAGGGAAAGACTAATAAATGAAAGAAAACAGCATTTAATATAAATATCGCGTACGTGTATCATCGAATCATTCGGTGACATTGTATCATTACTTTAAGGTACCTACAGTTCCACTGAATTTGTTGGCTTTGAATTGAAAACCACGCAAAATTCGGGACATATAGCCGCACGAATATTTGGAGTTCAAAGCCGCGTGGCAATTTGCGTCACGTATGATTTAACCGTTTTTCACGCAAAACGAAATATCGAACCGGTCATATAAAGCAGATTGTCCTCAAAGCCGTGTGCGCCTCTTTATAAACGTTTCAATTTACATTTTTCTTGTTTTTACTACTTGTCCAATTATGCTCGTTTAAGACAAATTATCGCGTTCATCATCGCTCCGCTCAACCTCTGGTCCTCTCCCGACGTTTTCCATTCTCCTGAAAAATTCGGGCTACAATTCGTAAACCGGTCCTCGGCAAAAAGAGTTCCGTGTCGAAAGACAAACCTGCAAACCTGACCGCAGATCGGTTTCCTGAAAGATCTCCACGTCTTCGAGTCCCTTGAAGCTCCGCAAGACGTTTGCACACTTTGAAAGTTTGGCTTGCCGATGTATAGATAACTTTCATACTGTATACGGCTTTGGAAATAAATCTGGAGATTTCATCCAGAGAAAAAGTTAGAAATCTTTGAATGGCGATATACGATGTGTCTCAGTTCAATTATAGAATTTGGAGTCATTTTCGGATCTTCCCGCAGCGAAATCTTGGCAAGATGCCACCATGTTCTCTTACAAATTCTTTACAGACAGACTCCTAGTGTACCGTGATCAATTCTAAACTTAAATTTTATTAAAGTTCTAGTTAAAATAAAAATTTAAACTTGATACAATCAAAATAATAAGATGAGTATCCATATCTGTTTTACTTAAATTCTAACAATTCTCTCTTTTAATATACAAAAGCTTAACTAATAGAACTTAAATTGCAACTGCTTTAGTTAATCATATTTAGGAATTCTTCCTAATTTTATTTTTATCGTCTTCCAAAATAGTTTGATTGATGGTTTACTTACTATTTAAATCCTCTAACTTTTTAACGAGTTTTCTATCAATCTTTTAGAGTGTGTTACAATTCTAATTCTTTCGTAATTAATGTAGCAGCTGTTTTTGGTTTTATTAATGTTTGATTTGAAAAATAATGCAACTTTCAAGACCAGCATGAGAACCACTGTATTAAAGCAGACGCCTCGCGATGTTGCCGCACCTCGCAGATCCCACTCCTCTATCGACCGGGCGGCGTTGCCAGCTCCTTTTCCATGCCCCTTTATCGCCCTTTCCAACGTAGCCCTCCCCTTTCTCTTGCTCCTTCCTTGTCTGTCTTTTTCTCTTCACCGATGGTTGCCCATATTTCTCTCTTTATCCACTTCGAACTCGGAGCCCATCGTGGCTAGAGGCTGTTCTCCCTTTTTCCCTCCCTTTTTCCTCTGTCCAGCTATCTTTTCCTTCTTTTCGCATTTCCTTCTCTCTTTGTTTCTCTTTTCTTTCTTTCTTTTTTCTTCTTCTCTGTCCGCCAGTTTCACCTCCTATAAACACAGCTGTTTCATCTCTTCCTAGGACAGATGCCGCCGTTAAGTGCAACGTCACCTTTATTGTGTCTTTTTCTTCCTTCCCTCGTGTCTCCTTTTCTCTCTCTCTCTCTCTCTTTTGTCTCTCTCGTCCTCTCTTTCTCTCGATTTGGCTCTTTGCATATCATTCGATAAGAGCAAGATGATCACGAAGAGGTTGTCCGTCGATGACGAGATTGATTTCCTTCGTCTTCTCTCCATCCCTTTTTGGAACTAGCTTGATGCTGTCAATTTGAACCTCCTGATGTTACATCAGATATTTCGTACATCAAGTATTTCATGAGAGGTTCCAAACTATCGGAGTAGATCGAACAGCTCAAAGTTTCTTGCTTACACTAGTCGGCCAACTTCGATGTTTCTCCAACGCCTTTCGACGCGTATCGCAAATGAAACATCGCGAGAGTTAAAGTTCAACTGAAATTGTACGTATATAGAATAGAAACAGTTTTATCAACGCCGAGTTCAGCTGGATTTTAGTGTCATATATAAAAATACTCTAGATTAAATTTTTGGAAAGACAACATCAGATAACAATATCAGTTCAAATATTCAGTTTCGATCGCGTTACATCCATTTAATTTAATCCATAATATCTTTGCCACACTTTTGCTTTTCCGATTTTATAATCTTCTATTTTTCGATTATTATTAAACGAGAATTATCTTATTGCATTAATTCCGTATTACTTTTACGTACTGCTGTGCTGAATTTATGATTAAATATTTTATATTGCGTTCGTGCGATTTTATTTTTGAGATTTTCGGAAAAGCTCTCACGAAGCAAGCTCGGAACTTAGTCCATATAATCTATGTAATTTGTGAGAGATGTGTTTTTCATCAACTTGAATCCTTCGAGTTGGTACACTCGAGGCTGCGTTGGCCTCTCAAATCTGCACCTGCTTGTCTTTCTTCAACTTGTTCGGTATTCAACTTCGTGATTCATCGCAGACATCATTCAAAACTCGGTGGAGGTCGAAGGACATTCCAGATCTGGATCGGTTTCCGTTGGCGTCGCAAAGAGGAGGAAATAGTTCCTATAAGCGTGACATAAGCTTCTTTCATGATGTTATTTTATTTATGAAACTTTACAAATGATTATAAATACTGTCGAGAAAATCACGAGAGCAAATGAATTTATGAGCACGGATATCGAGAAACTCATCGCGGATAAGATCCTTCTGTCTCAGTTCTTTACCCCGACGTCTATTATAGGGCTTATGATAATGAGAAGACCTATATTCCTGCGGATTTCTTTTGTGTCCGAAGAAGCTCAAGGCGTTTTACTTGGCGCTGTGCTTATTGCAACCTTATACATTATGGAACCCCGGAATGATGAGCGAAAAACTCAGAGGAACTTCAATCTTTGAGAAAGCTCGATTAACATAAACTGAATCCAGCTAATCCTCGCGATATCTATGGAACACGTAGTTGATCCATATCGATAAGATCCGTTTACTTTGCAGAAGATACGCAGATTGCATGTTCCGCCGAAAAATTCATTACTTTGATCGTAGATAATAAAGGATCGACAAATGAAAAAGATACATCGTCTTGAACTATAGCGTAATCGGCGACTTCGAAACACCATATGCTCCTTTCCCAGCGCAATCAAACCACGTTCTTTTCCATGTGAAATCATTAACGGCGATGCCAGCAACGTTCTCGCAATTCGCATAACGTGAATCTTGGATTACGCGGTACATCATACGTTTCTCCTCGTTGTGCTCACAAATCTTGATGGCTGTTCCAGAGATTCTCGACCCATTATCCACCGAGGTAGTAACCACAGACGAATCGATTCGGGGAACTAATTTGTCTTTTCAAGTTCGGCCCTTGTAACGAAACGAAGGATCGAGTGTTGGACAGCGGTCCTGTTAGGATTTATAATACATTTTCGAAAAGCGTCCAAGTAATCGTGACGTGGCGGCGAGATTCGGGGCAGGTGACGAAATTTTTAATTCTGCCGAAAGATTTATTTGAGATGCAATCTGATTCTACAATGACGTGGCGTTCGTACGTTAAGTCGCATGCATTAAAGCAGTTTATAATATAATACATAGTTCGCCAGTAATAATTTGCTCCATCATACCTCAGTTATCGTGTGGCTTTTACGAAGAGCTAATTGGTCAGCAGTTTTAATTGATCCGTTCCAAACCGACCGTTTATCGGCCGTATGAAAAATGAAAGGACGCGATGGGAACCGTATCATTTATGCGAACGGCCACGCGGGAATGAAAGACCCAAATGTAAATCCGGCATGTTCCACCTCAACCCAATGACCGCAAATATACCGGTACATTTAATATGATAATCGACGGCGTACGCATACCTGGAGCGCGAGCTTTGGCCTGTCTGAGAACATGAAAACCGGTTTCAGTTCCACGGCGATAAGGACAGATTAAGGTTGATTCACATTATGCGACATGACACGATGCATACCTGCAGTGACGCAGCGAAGTGACCCTTGTGAAGTTAGCCCCCCATTATTTAAAAACTTAATTTTTTCTTGACGTTCTGCATAGATTGCCAATAGTTTTAGTTCTTGATACTTTTAAGAAATAGTTCCGGCCATTAAAGGCATGAAAATCAGTTTCAAAAATATGGGGGGCTAACTTCACGTAGCCCCCCACTTTTCGAAAAACACATTCTTGATCGTGCAAAATTGTTAAACTTCTTTTGTTAATAACTTTTTAGTAAACAACGACCGACGGTTAAAACTTGCACAATGTTACTCAGGAGGTTGACCTCTATAATATATGTCAAGGACAAGGTGATAGGAGGTGGGTTCGCTAATCGGTAGATTTACCGATACATTTTATTAATTATTTTTTAACAGGAAAATATAAACATTTAATCATCGGAATCCGACCACTGCTGATTTCAATTTTCGCCCACTGCTGCGGTTCTAAAGTTCCGTGTATCACCATGACAAGACATGGAAGAAGTCGTGGGATCGAATTCGTTTCCGTTCATTGCCGACCGTGACATGCGTCTCTAGCGTATCATATAATTTCAGCTATTTCTTATCTCCTTCCTTCACCCCGGTGGCTTGGTGACGACTTCGCCCCGGACACAATTTTCAAGTTTGGTCGCTCATGAAATATTAGATATCAATGAAAATGAAAAAAACTTCACTGGATTCATGTTCAGCATACATACTCTTTAGAATCACCTTACCACGAGATTTGGAGAGAAAATAATATTTAAAATATTAAAACTATTTGACGCGCAAAACATTTCACTTTTGACAACCGAAAACATGTTTGTCGTAATGAAAATCACAATATGACGCATAACTTCACTAAACTCCGTTGATCATGTGGGCATCATACGCGGCATTTACAATATTAATGGCGAGCCCACGCGACGTACAGATTTTGAGATAAATGTAGTGACGAAGCCGCCCCGGTGACGACTTCGCCCCCGTCTCCCCTATATACAGGGTGTCCCGGGTTTTAACCGACAAACTGCGGGAGCATATTCTACTAGTGGAAATAAGAAAAAATTCTTATATCGAGTTTGCTTAGAAATGCTTTATTACAAAGTTATAAACCAATATTGAAAAGGAATATGAGATAAGTAACAACGGAACATAGTGTAGAATTTGGAAGGTCGAAGATGTTTATGTTACGTGTATTCACATGTATTCATGTTCACTATGTTGAAACGATTCAGTATGATTGTTACTTTCGCAACAGTAGCTGTTAGATTTCAATCGTCGTGTCAACTAGCAATTACTATCAGAATGCCAAAAGTGTTTTCAAATGAGGAATACACTGATACTCATTTCGTGTACGGATTCTGTGACGGGAATGCACGAGCTGTCGTACGAGAGTATCAACGTAGATTTCCTAACAGGAGAGTACCAGATAGATTTAAAGCAACGAATTACTAATTCAGTTACTGAGATGCAAGAAAATTTTCAGGAATGTCGTACCGTAACAAATTCTGTACTACGTCGATGTCTAGCTTGTATCGATGTGCAAGGACAACATTTTGAAATGCGTCACTAAATCATTGCGTAGATAATTTTTATTTTTGTGAAAAAATCCGTTGTTACTTATCTGATATTTCTTTTCAATATTGGTTTATAACTTTGTAATAAAGCATTTCTAAGCAAACTCGATATAAGAATTTTTTCTTATTTCCACTAGTAGAATATGCTCCCGCAGTTTGTCGGTTAAAACCCGGGACACCCTGTATATAAATTTTGTGCCAAAAAAGACCAATATTTTTGATGAAAAATGCCGTTTCTCTAAAGGATAACCGTTAACTGTATGCATCTATAAAGTATTCAGTTATTCTTTTTAGATTTCCGGTTCCAACTTCCATAGACCGTAACCTTCTGCTTTGCTAGTTTGAGAGTGAGAGGGATTCCCTAAAATCTAAAAACAAAATGGGGTTCGCCGTTCGATATTACTACCTTGTCTTTTCTTTCTCAAGAATTTCGCACTCTTGAACGGGCTGAATGGGCGCCACGATAATCTTGCCCAGGCCGCGATGTTGCTCTAAACACTGATTGGCTGGAACTATTTCTTAAAAGTATCAAGAACTCTAGAACTATTGTCAATCTATGCAGAACTCCAAGAAAAAATTAAGTTTTTAATAATGGGGGGTTAACTTCACAAGGGTGGAGGAGAATCCGCACGGCTACAATTAATTCGTACCGAGTTAAGGCATAAAGAGTACATACGTACCTGACAGCGGACCAAACTGCGTTACGCTGGAAACACGGGTGCAAAGTTGCCCGAATTTGCGCGTCTAGCGAACTCGAATGAACGACTGAGGCAACCGTACGGGCCGGACGGGACCGATAGACAACGGTTGCCAAAGTTACTTTTTCCCTGTGCCCTCCCCTCTCTCTGAACTGCTGCAACAACGTCCGACACTCGGCAGTAATAGCACGATAATGTCGCAGCTAAACCGTACGGTATAAAAAGAAAGTAAGTCAACCGAGGTTGGCTTGGCTTGGTACGCAGTCAAATAGCAGCGCCGCTAAATGCTCCTCGGATTTCATCCCCGCGCGCCCCCGGCGGTGCGTTTTTCTCCCGGACGAAGTACGTTGATCGGCAAAGATCAACGTACTTCATCCGAGGCGGCGGCGAGAGCACAAACGGAGAGAGAATTTGGGCACGCCGCTTTGCAACCGCGTGAACGTGATATATTTGGACCCTTTTCGCCGGTGTGGATGGACGGTGAACGCAATTAGCGAAAAAACGGTGCACCTTCGGTAAACTTCCAGGTACAACTTATTAAATATCTTGGCAAAACGTTCATTAGGGATTTCGTTGCCTTTAATGGGAATTTATTTATATTATATTATATTAGATTGATATGTTATGTTTAATTAGTGGAGGTAAGTTTGTTTGACTAGCCAAATACGTGTCCAAGTACGTAACACGATTTAAAGCTTATAAGGTCTTCTCATTTTTATCGTAGCAAAATTGTTTTATCTGTGCTGCAAGGGAGACAAAATTAAGCTTTTAAATAATGGGGGGGCTAACTTCACAAGTAGCGATGTGCCCTATTACGAGGACCAACAGCGTATTCATTTCCGTAATGACGAGAGAAGGAATTGTAATGACACACGAATGGCAAAAAAATCCAAGAGGATTTACTTTTTCGATAAAATATTATTTTATAAAGGCAAACTTTTGTGAGTCTTTTGCTTTTTGGACTTTCGATACATCTTGCGTCACGTTGTTTGATGTGGATCGACTTTTACACAACAGATGAAGCAAGAATCGATGGTCGGCAGGATACTTCTTTCTAACAATAAGAGAGAGAGAGAAAGGCAGCGAGATTTGTCGCCGGAAAATTACCAGGGTGCAATGTTGCACGTATAGCTGGCTCGTAAATTTCATTTCCAGTCGATCGAACGATTTGCCCGTATAACGCACGCGGCGTTATGACGGTGCCCGCTAACTTTGCCGGTTCCTACGAGCTCTCGCACGTAGATAAGTTATGAGAAAGCGTGCGCCACCGATCGATTAATCCATGGGTGCTCGTATTGTGAGCGCCGTGTTCAGATGAGAAATTGTATTCTTCTTACATAGCCGCGCTCTGTACGAAATATCGTCTTGTACAATACACGTCTCGCTTTCTTATCGGACAAATAAATATTAGTACCGATATACCTACAGTTTTGATAGCGCATACGGAAAATAAATGGATTCTGCGATTGTTCTTTAATTTACATCGATCTTGCGGAACGAAATTCTTATAATTAATTTATCGAATAATCGTCTGCTGTTGTTTATAGTATTCTCTGAATGCAACGATGTTAATTCTAGTGATATGCATTCAAGCAAGTTTCTGTGTAAATGAAGTCGTTTTAGCAGATGCATTATGTCGCACTTTAACACCTTCATAACGACGTCGCGGTCGTTAATTAGGAAGTTAATTCACCGACGATTTTAACGCACATTTCCATGGCGATGCATGCCCCCGCACCTTTCCTAAGATTCACATATTAATTAATGCTGAGCATCTGCAACAATCGTGATCAACGCAGTCACCTTGGCATTTCTGTCGAAATGGATACGCGCGCTCAACAATAGCCGTCGTTAATGAGTCACATGTAATAGTCTGCAAACTATCAACTTTTCTATCGTTAGGTGACTTTTCATAGCGAATGTAACAGTGATGCGATGTCTACATTATATTATATGCGTTTTTATTACGTACAAATAAAAATTTCGTTTCAGTACAAAAATGGCTAATTGCATTTCGATTAAATAGTATACTATTAAAGCAACTTAAGGGGGGAGCCTGCTTTAGAACGTTGAAAATAAGGTATAATTTTACGAATTTTTTTTGGAGAAACTATACAGCGGATCATTATAAAACTTTGATGCATTTATTAGTACATGTTTAAAGATAAAAAAAATTATTTTTTTATTTGAATATATCGCCTGTAGAGGTCGTCCTGGAGGCGTCTTAGTGCAGCCGGCATTGTAAATTGGTGAGCATTCTCCTGCCTCCAAATTTCATCCAAACTGAAAAATTGAAATATTTTCTCGTTATTTATGAACTCCCATCGTCGATGAACCTTTAATATTCATAAAAACATTAAGTTAAACAATTATTTTTGCATGAAAAAGTTCAAAAACTTTGCCTAAAAATCGTACTTTTGTGTTCTAAGCTCCACCATTTTGGCACTTTTCAACTTTTTTCTTCTCTCTTTGGTTCATCGACGATGGGAATTCATAAATAACGAGAACATATTTCAATTTTTCAGTTTAGACGAAATTTGGAGGCAGGAGAATGCTCACCAATTTGCAATGCCGGCGACGCGGCTGCACTAAGATTTCTCCAGGACGACCTCTACAAGCGATATATTCAAATAAAAAAATAATTTTTTTTATCTTTAAACATGTACTAATAAATGCATAAAAGTTTTATAATGATCCGCTGTATAGTTTCTCCAAAAACAATTCGTAAAATATACCTTATTTTCAGCGTTCTAAAGCAGGCTCCCCCCTTAATTGATGAAGGTGACAGCGACGGAATTTACTTTTTAAGAAACGCGGGATAAGAGAACGAGAAAAATATGGGAGAAACAAACGGTAAGACGGAAAGAAAAACAAGAAGAAAAGAGAAAGAGAGATGTGATGTTTTTTTTTTAATACTGCCACCATGTTGAAAATCTCCTTCGGTTGTCGCCTACAAGAGTCGAGGTGTGAAAACCCAGGGAATTTAATACTCTCGAAATATCAGATGTCGAAGGTAAAGTGTCGTAGACAGCAATTGCAATCGCATACATCCTCTTTCTCGTTTATTTTCTCTCTGTTTAATTCTGTCTCCACTTCTTTTCCTGGTTCTCTCATTTGCTCTCGCATATATTGCCGTTCCTCTCACTTACGGCTATTATTATATTAAGTGCAGCTCTGAGTGCAACGAATAATGCTTTTATTACAAAACGCTTTTCATCATCAAATAAAATTTACAAAATACTTTTAAAAGCGCTCTAACAATTTATATATTACCTTCAATTACCGTTTTATAAGAATAACTTACTTATATCTGTATTCAGTGAAATATACCTATACTTTTTTCAAGTACAAGCATAGCTAACATATCATTCGTAGATTTACTTTACGTTTTACATTTACATTAGAGAGATATATTTTACATAATAATTTAATAATATAGCATCACGCTATCGCGCGTTACCATTGATCATTATCATTTTACAGTAAACGGATTGTGTAAATATTAATTGGCACATTATAGGCGGATTGTCGATACGTGCGTATACAACGTGCATTCGATATTAGCTATCAATGGATTACACGACCGATGATACGGCGAGGATGACTATCGTATTTCCAAGCTTTTCGACACATACAATATTTTCCAACTGATTCCATCGTCAAAAAAACAGGCGTCATCGTGCTTCGAAAAAGCCAACGAGTGCAATCGCACTCGGGGTGGTAAAGCCGCGCGTGAGTGCACGCATGTGTTCCCATCGGCGTTCAGCATGAGCACCGCGTGCGTGTGCTCGTTTTGAAAGAGATTACCATGTGGAAACATGCGATGTCTCGAACTACTCGATCATATCCGATCGCTGGCCAATTCTCGGTGCCAGCTACGCCATATTCTCTTCACATTCTCGTTTTGAAATATGAATGTGTTGCGCGCAGTTGCGTAAGTCGGTGAAATCGTAGTATTTTGTATATTAACTATTATTTTATATAATTATATATTACTTTATATGTATTATTGTTATTATCTTAATTATTTTGTATTTTTTATTATTATAATAATTACTGTTGCATTACTTATTATACAACATGACTAATAATGCATTATCTCCTTTGTTTCAGGTAAGGCGATACTCCTATCCTAATTGGACCTTCGCATCTTAGCTTTTTGTGAGTACCGTATTACCGTATTCCGTAATAGCGTGCGATCGACAGGCGATGCCGGTAAAAACGCGACGGTATCACGAATAAAGATGATCCGGCGCCGTGACAAAGGGTTTCTAACGAGCTCGCAGAAGCAGGAGGAACCGCAAAAGGGCGAACCCATGACGCGCGTAAATTTAAGGGTTTCGCCAACTTTTTTTTCGTCGTTGTCCTCTTTCATCCCGCGGTATTCCCGATGCTTTTATCTATACCGCAATTGTCGCTGTAAGAACGTGCGCGAGAAAAAGAGAACGCGTTCATCGTTCCTGCGCTCTCCGTTCCCTTACTTCTACGAGTTTCCGCGCAAAATTTCAATCCCATTGTAAACGGAACGTTTAATACTGCACGATTATTTTTCTTTTCTTTTCACCGCGGTGAAGTAAAAATTTTACGATGCACTGCTTCGAGTAGATCCTCAACGTAAAAGAAAAAGGTAGAACAGTGTGCTGGCGCGCGTTATTGTCGCGAACACTGCGACGAGGACTCTATTCGGTAGCAATATTTTGCGCGATCGCCCAATAACTTTTTTCCATTTTTATCGTAGTCGTACTGAGTTGCACGAAATATTCTAGCTCCACGTAACTGATTGTGAGAAGAACGTAATTATTAGTGTGCTTAATTTATTTCAGTCGCTGAATATTAAAAGTTTAGTGACGGTAGCGATGCAAAAGTTTTCTACGTGACATGCTTTTTGGGAAAAATTATGTAATGATAAAATGTTTGATGACGTAAAGTACCTTGCGCAAGCAATTTGTACAGCGGTTTTAATAGGCCCGAGGTAACTCTGGCGCGAAAAGGGAATACACCATAAAAGAATTACAGTAGACATTACTTTTATGCATACTTGCATAGCGCGTGGGCGCATTTCCATTTGCAGTAAAGTCGCTACCTTTCCTAGACAAGCGTAGCTAGCTGCTGTCCTAATCCATATTCCGTGGACTTTCCTGCGTCAAATATATATATATTTTCACGATCTCTCTGCGAATACGTCTCGCCTATATACAATATAAATAATACTATACATAAAACATTTGTTCGCTACAACATGATAAGAAAATATTCTATATAGATTGTAAGCGCGTCACTAGTATTATTCGAAAAATCCGAAATTAGTTATTGCACAGCTCAATACGTCAATCTACACGAAAATCCGCAGAATCAATGTGCTATTCTAGCGAATGCCAAAGGGGGTTAATTGCACACAAAGGATAATTTATCGGTTTTTTGAGTTTTTTGCTTCCTTGTACGGGGATGACTCCCGTTGGGGATTGCAGTAGGATCCTCTGATGTTGTACATTAACCCCGACAGAGGGGTGACGGACCGAAAGAGAGAGAGAAAGAGAAATAGCGGAAGAATGAGAAAGGGAGAGACGCAGGGGAAGTGACAGTGAGAGGCCAACAAGGATGGCGAGAGGGGTGGAATAAGTGCAATCTATGCATCTAGTCTGTATCGGCGGTTGAGATCGTCGCTTACGTCACACGTTACGAGCACGCGTACGCTGCCAGCTGTTTTTGACATCTGCGCGTACGCGCCACGTTGAAAACTATGCGAAAAATCGTGAGCAACGTGCTCACGTTAGCGTAGCACGTGCTCATTAACTCGTACATTTCGCTGGAATCAGAAAAAATTCATAATTCGCTGTAATCATTTTACCTCTAACAATGTAAACATAAAAAAGAAGATGTAATTACTGTGCCTCATACGTTTGCTGTTCACGTGTACGTCAGTGAAGTACAATAATTATTTACCTCAAACACGTTGGAAAACACATGGAATGATTGATTTATACGAATGAATCTTCATTAAAAGTTATGTGCCGGTGCATGCAAATGCAGACCGTAATAAGATTCGCTTTCCGTCGGTAAATCTCAGGGCTGTCGTCCACATCCATAACTCTCCGCTGAGTACACTCGCGTCACGACGCGGCCGTCCGATCGTAAATGAAATCTACCGATTTCAATTATTTTTCCGCGATTATTCAAGCTGCATCCGGCGGAGAAGCGAAACCGTCGTTGGAAAGTTTTCCGTTCACGGTGCGAGAATCCGCGCCGGGATTTGCTTCTTCCTGCTCGCTCGCTCCGGGTTAACGAAGTCTTCGCGAAGTTTCCGCGAGCGGAATTCTTGATGGTAGAGGGGGGACAAAGGGATTGCATTTTTCATCCGGGGCTGCGGATCGCAACGAGTCGCGAGTTTTCCGCGACCCTTGAGGGAACGGGGACGCAAAGGACAGAATGCCATATCGAATAACGACGCATAACAACAACGGTGGTAGCATGGTACAGTTGCCAGAAATGGCACTCTTACCTGCACGCGGTAGCATGTGGTGGGGATGGTTTCGCGACGATCGCGCGACGCTCCAACAGTCCGTGTCGCGCGATCGTCACGAAACCACCCTCGCTCCATTCCCACCGCGTACTACCGCGTGCTGTAAGAGTGCCATTTCTGGCACCACTGGCGCGGTACGAGCAAAATATTGGGGGTGTGCTTTGCTGTCGGTTACATTACGGACTATCATGCGTTTCACACGGTTGCTGCATGTTCGTTGTTTGTTACCTGTTTCGTTGTCTGTTCTCGGTGATAAATCACGCGTTATTCTACGTATACGTTATGTTATACACGACCGACTCGCGAATCAATCGCAGGAATTGTCCGTCTCTGAATTCTTCTTTTTACCATGAATTTCGTCACAACTGTAAATCAATTATTTGCCGGCATGGCACAAATCTCACTGGTAACTCGACGATATCACCATTTCCTTCTTGAAAGATTGTGTCATCACAAATGTCCGTCACAAGCGGAGTATCAAATCTTTTTCATTTGCTTTGCAGTTAAAATTTATTTCGAATAGTTTTAAATGCACGGCCTAAATTCATTCCGGGCATTACAAAATAAGATGCAATTTGTGATTAAAAAAAAATAATATACGCGAAATATTTTACCTAAGAGCTACAAAAGCTTCATTGTAAATCCAATTTTTTATTTTATCTTTTTGACAAAATGACAATAAACATGGCTTCAATCATGGCTTGAAAGCAAAACTGATATACATAAATACTAATTCCTCTTCGCGCGGAAAACGTCATTTTCTTATAGATTATTTAAAACGCGACACAAGATTTATTTATTGTCTGCACAGTCAACAACTACGACACCGACGTTAAAGTTTATGTCATGTTTTGTTGCCGATGCTATTCTACGATATTGTCCGAGAATAGATAAAGCTTCTGTCGGATTTACCGTCAGCATTCTCCATTGGTTTTCACAGCGTTGTACAGCTTTTACTCGACCACAATGTGGCACAGCACTGGCTGAACCTCCATATCCCACTCTTATACGAGATATTTAATCTCGAAGATGGAATATTTATATAGCATCTAGCGAAGTTTTCGTCGTGGTATATCGTACCATCAAACGCGTAAAAATTTAGTAGAATTGTGTATCTTTTACCTGCTTTCCATTGCATGCAATTCCCTTTCTTTTTATTACAATCGAGAAAGAAACCTCGCTCTACGCGAGCAATAAAACAAATTATTGTTTGAAATTCGAGCGTGCGACTCGTGCAACAAATGGAATTACGGATAATTAAAGATTAAAGGCGGATTGGCAGCGTCTTTTCAGTGGCAGTCGGCATAATTAATCGTTGGTTGGAAGCGGAATCGTTAATTAATTTGCATAGCCGAAGCTTTCGGCCGAGCGGTTGAAAAATTCAGCGTCTCCGCATCGCGTATTCCGAAAGGACCGCGCGTTCGTTCTCGTATTCGTTCGTTCGTGCGCATTATACCCACCTACATCGGATCGTTAAACTTTGAAACCCTTCTCTCGCCGGGAAAGTCATCCGCGGCTTCCGCGGAAAAGCCATGGGAACCCGTAAGCAAATAGCACCTCGTTAGCCAATCCTATTGCGCGATGCGTTATCGATCGTCAGGCCGATTCATGGCAACTTCGAATGCACTGGTGACCGCAGGACTTGTCGGATCTGGTGACTCGGGAAACAATCGCACAAACAGGGTGTTTCGACTATTCAGACGCGCGTATTCCATGTCATTCAACGTATGATATAAGTTCCCGATTGAATATGCTTGAAATCACTTTTGCCTTTTAATTTTAAGTAAGAGGGATGACACAGTGAATATACATGCGAATCAGCAAATGGCTCAGTGATGCTTTATTCTTTTTATTCTTTTGAAAATTGATTAGTGTATAGAATGTTTCGTGAAGAACAATATATATGTGCAGGCATAGAATAACGCGTTTGTGCAAGTACGATATTCGAAAGCCGTAGACTAAACTTTTCCACATATTCGCTTCACCGTCGCCGATTTTTTGTTTCTTTTCATTTTTGTGATTGACGAAGTTGCTTTGTTACAATGAAACACGCTCGAAATGCGTCACTAATTAAAATTTTTAATGAATTCTCGGACGCTTTATATCGTCGAGGTAAAACAATGTTGCTTTTTTTCCTGTGGTATTCTGCCGTCAAATGTATCGACGTGAATTTTACTGTCGCCTAACTGTCTCTGTCTGCGTATTAAGTTCGATATAGGAAAGCACACGCGTTCATTAAAATTTTTAATTGCGATGTGACACTAGAGCTTTTTACAAATTCAATAAACGTTTTTGTTATTCTGTTCTACGCGAAATGATTTAGTGACACAACGGCGATACAAAGACTTGCGATATTATTTATATAACTTTTCAAAAAGAACATTACTGGACACTTTTTCTTTCATACTTGTAATTTTATTATATTTCTGTTACCATGCTGTCAAATCTAATAACAGAGCACGATGGCTTTGATCCTTTTATTACCTTTCACTTAGCAATTCGCTCGTAAAATTATTGTTGCTTGAAAAGCGGCCAGTCTTCTCTACCGATTTTTTAGATCTTTTCAGGGGAACGAGCGTGCAGAATATCGGCACGATAACCACTGGTTCGTATTGATCTCGCGGGGGTGTATAGAGGTTGAAAGAACCAAGAGCAAGAGGGATGGAGAGTAAGAGAGAGAGAGAGAGAGAGAGAGCGCTTTGACTATGCACACTGAGAGACGCGCACGCGCGCGCATGTATCGAACATGTGTATGTACGTTTGACAGTGAAGCAGAATGACAGAGAGAGAAAGCGAGAGAGGGAGGGACAGAGTCGAGAACCAGGAAACCGCTGGGAGAAGGGTGAGTTTAGCCGTGGTACATCCCTCGGTGACTGACACATACCCCAAAGCCGAGCCAACTTCGAATCCAGCCTCAACCTGGTCTACACGCTCGTACAGACTCCAACCTGGAGTGTCATCTGGGCATCGTCATCTGCAGAAGTCAACCTGCGCGAGTCCTAGAGCTAGTCGTTTCACGGTGACGGATGTTCGCTGAATATCGCGAACATGTACGCTGAGCTCTCGGTCGCGATATGCAAAGTTGCTTTCACCATGGCATGGTAATTACAAAAATGTGTCCGCGTTGCGACGGATTTTGGATTGCATCGGCTGCACTGTGAAAGCGTTTTAGCTTCCCGCGCACGCATACGCTGTTTTATGGGGATGTCTCGAAATGCGCATCGACAGATGAGCGACGTGAAACACGGGGCATGATTTAACGTAACGTGATAGTCAACGTCTCGCAGCTAAAATAATTACACACTAATAGAGAATATTTTATTTACCTAAAGGCAAGGACTGGACACAAGGAGCAAGAGGGATTTGTATTGCGAATAATTATAATTAATTAAAAACAATTTCGATGATTTAATACAAGTGACAATTATTATAGAGTATAATAATACTCCAATTCTTGCATCATCAGGAATGTCGTACATCATCACCTCTGATGAAAGAAAAGGCAGCTATAAAAATTTAATCGTCATGCAGGAAATTTCGCTCGACGAATGACGGCGCATAACGTGTCGTTTCGAATCGCGGCATGGAACTCGCTTATCAAACGCCATATGGCACGTTAATACGCCGTTCGACATCAAGCATTTTTTTATGCAGCTATGCAAACGATCGTCCAGAGTGCATTTCGCAGTCGGGATTTTCGGTCGTGTCGAAACATCCCTCCGTAACGACAGCAAGAGGGTTTCGCTGAAAATACATGACGCGAGACCCTAATTCTGGTTTCCTCTCTTTTTCTCTTTCGATGAACATTCTTCTAGCTCTTGCTTGTGTCGTTCTTTCCGCTCCTTCTATTTTGCTGCAGCAAGACCTAACTGCCTGACACGTTCGATGATCATCCATCATTGATTTCCTCTTCCTCTCAATCAAGTATCTAAACGTGTACAATGACAGACTGTACTTCTATAACTCCATTGCTTCATAATTATGCTCATTTATTAAAATACGAACATTCTCATTTATTATTACGAACGAATATATTTGTCGATAATATCGATAGTACAGTTCAAACAATATCTTAACAGCCAGCAAAATTATTTTGACAGTTTATTGTCAATACATGTACATTATTTTTTATTTCAAGCGTGCAATTTATGATGACGCATAATTTGGAAGATAATTGAGGATTCTGTCAAGATTAAATTGCTACGTAAATTTACGTATATTTAGTATGTAAATTTGCTAATTTTTGATACATCTCGTCATGCAAGTGGTCATGCCTTGAAATTTCAGTTTTGCGTCAGTAATTTATTAGATTAATTAGTTCGCAGTAATGTGATAAATTGATCTTCCCATCTTGTAATACGGCCGGTGTACGGATTGACAGTTTTGTAACGAAGGACTAACAATATACGAATTATCATCAAAGCATGGAAATTCATGTCGACGACGTTTATTAGATCGTTGCGCGTGTCCGGATAATTCCTCGATTGATTTCGAAAATCGCATTAAAGTGTATTCCAGGCATCCAATTTGTATTTCTGGCAAGCTATGGAAGGATCATTCTTCGGACTAAATCAATCATTAAGCCAGTTTCGAAAATAGGTCATAGTCGTCAATCTCATATTCATCTCATGTCTCTTTGATAAAAATTGAGCGAGTAATTAAACTTTTTAACGATTTTATATATAAGAATTCTACATAAGAATGTGAAGAATCGAATATTTCGAATTTTTCTGGTTGTTTTCCAAAACTGTCGGTTCATAGTTTAAAATGGTACCACTTTAATAATTCACGCTATTAAAATTACCGACGTCACTTATAAATTATTGAAATTTCGATATCACTTAATTTTTCGTACAACAAAGTCATTCAGACGATGCATTGATATTTCGAATAACCGTTTTAACTGGCATAATTCTCAGTCAAGACAAAAACTGGATAGCGAGATCCGTAGGTTAACGTCGACCCCAGACGGTCGGGTCGTTCACCCCGATGAGCCGAGAGCCCCCGAAATAAGCAGCAAATGGATGTATACGTGTGCGAGTGCGGAGGAGCTACACGCTCGTGGTGGCTAGGCGGATTTTTCGGGGTGCATATTTCGGGGGCGAAAATCGGTGAGCACGTAATAAAAGCCTCGGCTCCGGGTCCAGCGTGCCCGTGGATGCTTTAAAACTAATCTGCAACGTGGCTGGCCAGCCGGCCGACCGACCGACCGTCTGAAAAAGCATTAATCCCTCTACTCCGACGGGGTATTCAGGTATGTGTTTGCAGACAGGTACCTACTGCACTTACAAGCTCGACGGCGCCCTATAAATAGCGTGGTCGTGCTACGCGCCACTTTATCAAGGCGTATACCTCCGGTGTGTCGACCGCGCACCGAGGGTCTGCTTTTGGGTCGTGCCCTTTTTTCCTTCCGCTTCTTCTACCTTCGTTCTTTTTGCTGCTCGGCGAACCCCGTCTTGGACGTCTTGGTCGCCGGTTTGGAAATCCCGTTCTCATCGAAACTTTTTTCCCGCGACATCTGTTTATCTGTCGATTCTGACGATTAATCGTATCAAGTAAGCTTGCATGCCAAGCATCGTTTGCGTTTATTATGCAATTATTCGAGAGATGGTGATTTATCTTCGACGTTGTATTTTTGAGACGTTAATCGCTTTCTCCAACGAAACAAGTTATAAATAATTTGCAAAAGGTGAGGTCTTGTTCTTTCTTCCAAGAATTAAGATAAGGTTTGTACCCTTTCATTCGTTATCGCGGAGCAGGTTCGTTCATTAACTCTGTATAATTACTACTGTAATCGCACACGCGTTATCGTAGGCTGTTCGTTTTGCGAGGGCACTCCGCCTTTGCTATCGATGTCGTCGAAGGCCAATTATCATCATGAATTACACGATTGCCGTTAATTAAAGGAGACAGGCGCGAACGGTCGGTAAACGCGACCAATTTCGTTTGTTTCTCGATGTAACAGAATGAAGACGCCAAGTCATGAAACAAAGCGAAATGTGAATAACTGTGCTATGACAAACATCTGAATGTTATAATTAAACATAATGGAAGAGAAATTCGAATTTCGAAAAGAAACGTATTCTTTCGATGTGGCAAATCGATTGATGGGAATTATGCAAATGTGGACGATTCGTAATCAAAACGCGCGAAAGTTCATTTCGCACGTCGATCCAAGCTATTTCAATTCTTGCTGCAAGAGTAACTCCAATATCATGACGGCGGACAAGCGCAAGCTGTCGCATTAATTATGCATACGAGGCATAATAGATTTGCAACACTGTTACGACAATAATTAATTTATATCGCTCTAATACTTTCTCGCGTCGTCGCGTTTTGTGAGCTCGTGCCGTTAATACGATTTAATGCTATCATTGCCTGTCTGTTTTATGGTTGCGACACATCGATAAATAAAATCAGATCGTTCCGGGTGCGCGCATTAAAAGAAGGTGCGCTGTACGCGTATAGCGAAATGCTCTCTCGTCTGTTCCACTGTACAAAAGAGCAAGAGAGCCATATTGCACGATCTGTCTGATGACGCGGCGTTGTTCTCTGTCCCTTCCATTATCGATCCCTAGGTATGACGTATCGCTTGCACTCTTTTTACCATTTCTCGATGCGTGTACGTGTGAGTGCGTAACTAAAAATACGCTCGTTGCGCACGATTCGTTTCCTGTTTGGAAAGAAACTGTTGCACGAGATATAATGTCCATAAACGAACGTGCGTTGGGTGTGTTCCGTTTATTCCAAATTTTTCGGCATAAATTTCAATGTACGCGATATAAATGTTAAACTAACCATATGAATGACACCCATTTCTAGTAATGCTTAAAATTTGCAATACTTGAGAGAACGTGTGATAGATTTCCAGGCATGATCTTTAAGAGTTTCCGCGAGAAATTTGAAAGCGCATTTTTATTTCGTCCTAAAAGCCTTGGGAGTAAAACCGCAGATAAACCACGCACACGATAATTTCGTAGTGCGAGAATGACGCATGCGGGTGTAATCGACCTTATTATTCGCTGAACAATGAACAATTGCGTACAAGAGTAGAAATAATCAGCAATGCGCCGGCGAAACGGTTGGCACTCGAGGACAGGCAGCGAGCTTTTTCATTGCCTTTTGCAAATATCACGTTCTCTTTAACGCTTTCCACTATAATGTGATTCCGCCACGTCAGCGCGTGCCGGGGAATCAAAAGGACCCGCTCGTTTTCGTTCGCTAACCGGCGCTATCCCGTGGAAGTGTATCAGGATAAAAGAACAAAACTAGTCGAAGAAACAGCCGAAAAGGAAAGAGAGAGAAGGAGAGAAAGAACCGTGGAATCCGCCGTTTTGTCTCACCCGCGCTTGAGAACCTCGGTGAATAAGCGACGGGATATTTTCCTAACCCGCTCCTTCGGTATTGCACAGCGAACGAGGTATTCAAATATTTAAACACGAAAATATACGTGGAGGCACCTGCATGAATTATGCATAAGACGTGTCCACTGTCGTCTCCTCTCTTCTCGCCCCTTTCTCTCTTTCTCACGTTCTCCTATCCTTTCTCCATAGGCCATGCTTCCTTTTTCGATGTCCACCGACTTCTGTCACCGTCATCGCCTCGTTGCGAGAGCAACCTTTGACTGCGATTCCCTCATTCTCTTTTAACGTAAATTCAATGAATGGAAATTTAATATTTATATATGATATCTGTATTTTTGATTCTTGATTTTCTTTAAACGTAAACCGATACATTGCGATTGAACGCTGAAGTACTCGGAATATTACTAAAAATTGGGCTGTAAATTCGTCTCGTTTATTTAATATTTTTAATAACGAATAATTACCCCTAGTTGGAATTGTTACGTCAGATCGTTGATGCATGTGAGTGCCATTCGACAAAAATATGCTGCAGCAATGAGTCAGTGCGCGAACGCGACACTGTACGATCCTGTACGCTCAGTATTTGCACAAGAGAAAGTCGTTTCTCGATTTAGACATCTCGGGGGACCTTTTCATTAGAATCTTGCCAAGCTGAGAACGTTAGGGAACAACTGGTAACGGCGCAAAATGGATTCGTAAAGTAGAACCGTTTCTTGGACCTTTCGTTCTCCTCGTCTCGTACGAGACTCCGATGGAATGTTTAAAAATTGTGATCCAATATGTCACGAATACGACTTTATATGACTATTTTTCAGTTATATTATTTTCCCCAGACAATGTTTTAATTTGTAAAATATCGATCTTGGTATATCGCATTGATATTTATATCGGTCCATATCATTCGTGTCTTTTGTGATTCGCATTCACATTTACGTAGAACATTGACAGAAACAGAACGACCTGATTTCGCGCCAGCTATAAATATGTTCGGACTAATGCTGTACGTTATATTCTTCGTTACTGGATATGAAATCTCGGCGAATTGAAGCCGTGAAAGACACAGAATTCGGCTTTACAAACTATGCGACCGCGTAATTATGTTATTTGCATGTGTAGCTAATTGAATCGCGAATATACGGTTGTAAGAAACAGAGCTCGAGGCTCGAGGAAAACCTGTTTGCTACTTGTTGGCTCGTGTCGCGTACGTTACGCGTGTATCCGTACCGCGAGTGTTCAAGTTTCGCGACAAATCCGACATAGAGGTATAAAATGCGTCGCCGATGTATTAGATAAATGTCGCACAGCGGGTTTTTACGTACTCAACGCTCTGCTGATTAACTCCGATAATTAGCTATATATTACGACATTATTTATGGTCCTCGTCAGTCGATTCAGCCTGGAAATTTAACCAATTTTATCTTTGTTTCTGGTTTTTTCTTTTCGTTCCAGTGCGGTATGCCGTACCGAAGGGAAAGGCGCGAGTTACTTGAATTTTCACGGAGAATGGTGCACTAACACGCTTTCGATGAAAGAAAACTTCCGCGCGTTCTATTTACGCCGGCAAACGTAAACAACTTGCACCTAAGTGCGCCGTGATTGCGCGTATCGTGTTGCGGATGTAAGTGCCACAATCGCTCTCGTTCAGTGCGCGATTGTTTTATTTTTAGCTTAATTACACACGGTGTTCCAGAAACTCGTGCTTCCGCGAGGAGTTCTTGACTCTTTCGAATTTGTCGAGTCTTGGTGCGACAAATATCGTAATATCCATTTTTGTATCCATTCGTCTTGCTCTCTTTGTATTCTTCAAAGAAACAACCAGAAATATTTGTGCGCTGCTTCCTTGAAAAGTTTACGCAGAGCAAAAGCGGTTGAACGAAGATGAAAATACTTTTACAACGACAGATTCTGAATACTATTTTAGAGCGGAATGAAGTTCGAATTAGGTTCCATAGGCAAAGGGTGAAAGGGAAGATTGCCATCTACGTCTAAAGTTTGGTCTTGGGAATGAACTTTGAATTAAGATCCGGGGTAGGGGTACAGCTAGACTTTCGAGGGACGGCTGTACTTAAGTACAGGAGAAGCTTTTGTCGGGCGGGCAGACAATGTTGGCCTCCCTTATATCGCTCTTTGCACGACACCCTCCGTGCTTCATGGTCAAGTTGTCCCTCTCACAACAGTCTCGCCCTTCCGTCCTCGCTACCCCGGTCTGTGCCTCCGCAAGCCCCTTTAAGGGAGCCTCACTTAAAGGTCTTCTCGCGTGTAGAATGTAAACCGTGCATGTCTTGCCCCTTCGCCCTTACGTAGAAACGTTTACGGGCGTATAACGTCACATGAGTACTCATCACGATATCACGTTATTCACGTGACAAAATCGTTCAAATCTAAAGCATCCATTTTTTCCGAGTAATATGGCGTTTGCATGCGCTTCTTTGTAAAGAGCCCTTTCGGTATCTTCATCAATGTTTGGTCTTGCTCGCTCGCTCGCAAGACAATGGAGTAAACAAGCAGAACATGGAAAAGCGTTTCGTGTACGTGCACGCGATGCAAGGACCAACTTCGCAATTTCTACGGTGTCCTAGTTTCCTTCAAGGAAAGCGTCGCTATCGCGCGCAAGTACGCTCGTGGTACTTTTGGTTCGACGTAAACTTGCTGGAAAACTCATCAACCTCGTTTGTGGATTTTTCTGTGAACGGCCCCGTTCTTCGATGAGCATTCAGTTCACCACCTACGAACTAGCAAACAATTGCCGCGCATTAGACTCGGTGTTAAAGCAATCCCGCGTTTTCTTCGATTCATCCATCATTCTTGCATTCTGCATCGTCTAACAACTGGATATATTTATTTCTATTTATTATACTACTATTTGTAAATCGAAAAATAGAATAATATTTTTAAAAAACATATGAAAAACAATTTATTTGACGAAACGAACTACTTATAATGGCTACTTGTGTGATTGCAACCTATACTCGAGATCGAGTGCACTTAATTATAATTCATCGAAAATCATGAATAGCGTTCATGTTTGTATTTATTATGCGTAACGACAGTTGTGCGTGATTTACATGTGCAATTAGCGCTGAATTAATTGCTACATTACTAGAATAACTGGTTAGATTTAACGTGTAATTTTCATATTAAGATTTGTTATGTATCAAGACAAGGAGAAATTACGGTATGGAGGCCTCTATGTAAACTCCACATTGTTTGATACACAAAGAACGGTTACGTAGTTAAAACAATCTGATATCAGAAAAGTATTTTAAATCCATACATGGAAAAATGGAAAATTCCTTCAAGTTAATGAAAGAAAAAGTCAAATAAAAATTTCCAAGATGCTTCTTCTGCGACATTTTGTGAAGTTAACGAATCATTTGGCAAACAGCGTGTCAATTATATCACAAAGCGTTAGAGTTCTGCCGCAACTGTAGAGCCTCCGCCTCGGTTCTTCGCCTAAAAATGTGACCTCGTCGAAACAGAAGTTACCTTTCGCTCTTCGTGGCGAAGGGAGAGAGGGCAGCGGGGCAGGGGGCAATGCGCTTGCAAAGGCCTCGAGGGCTTTTCTTCGGGAACTGAGCGTCGAAACCGGTCGAACCGGTTCCACCCAAAAACTACCCGGTTTCCGAACCGCTTCGCGACAGGGTAAAATGGGGTTGGGAACGGGAAGGTTCATGGGAAACGCGCTTTTAACTGTCTCTGCTCATGGTGCATCGCCTGTTCTTGTCTGCGAATCGTCGGGGCGATTCATACCGTTTCACCTTCCGGCTGTTACTAGCAAAGTGCCTCTTTTCGCAATCGAGCATCGGGATGAAAGTGAGAAGGGTCAGTTACGTTCGCATATAAGTAGCGTCGATGATTCGAGTATAAATTTATCTCTGGTCATACGTATTTCGCAGGTTCGAAATAAATTCGAAATATATGTTAATGCTTCGATATATTCAATTTAACTTTCTTACGAAAGGGTTAAAAAAGTGTTTCCAAGACTGTTGATTTGACTCGCGCTCTCATCGGGAAAGAGGCATCACAATCTTCGTTGATTTTCTTACAATCGCTGATTGAGATTTGCAGCAAACCTTCATTATAGGGCAATCACGCGCGTTGCAATCGTCAACCTTTGTCGCCGTTGATCCGAAAGATCTCGGCGAGAGAGCGAAACGATCACGGGCTTGTTCACCTGCGCTTTATAGATTCTAGCGCCTTTCAAACGGATTGTGACATTGGTCGGCTGGCCTTTCCTAAATACCAAACCGCCAACCATGTCATGTTGCATATTTAACGACTCGTTGTATGCACCTTCCGTTTAATGGTCGTCGATCAAGCGATCTGTACAATCGCAAGTATGATCCCTTTTACTGTATTGTTCCATATTTTTTCTCTTTTTTCTTTAATTTCCCAGTTTCTTCGGAGAACAGAAGTCATTACTTAAGCATCGTCGAGTCGTTTGCCATCATTTATGAAGCTCATAATGTTTACCGCCACGGAAACAAACGCTTGGTACTTGAAATAAATATCCGTGACAGTTCGAAGTGTGTAGCAAAGTCGCGTAACGCAAGACAGGTAATTAATACCAGTCATTTCAATCGGCGTGAAAGGTATAAGGACAGGTGCTCTATGTTTCTCAGTTCTCACGCTACTAGGATACTTTTTCACTGACCGCCGATATTTTTCCCCGTAACAATACAAATTTTCTATTACAGTATATATTATCGTTACAAGCGCGCATGTTACGAGAGAAAACCGAGAAATTGATTCGTTGCAATCAAAAATTGATTGCAGCGGAGATTTTTGATTGATCGAAGTTTTAAAATAGTGTTATTTACGTAAAAAGAGAGGAAAAATTGCAAGTATTTTCACGAATCTCGTAAATGTTTCGACAAAAATATCATTTTTATATCGCGGGAAATAGATGTTCATCAAATATAGCAATTTCATTTATGTCGAAAAAAAGATGTATTCGAAGTGCGAGAATGTTATTACTTTTCTGAACTACTTACGGAAGGAGATGTTGAAAGAAATATTAGAACCGATCGTTCACCCTTTCGCTCAGCGAGTAAACACATTGCACTTTTGATACGTATCGCGAGTAAGCGGCAGTGAGCGCTTTAATTCGTAATTGCCGGACAGGAGGAGGGAGGAGGAAGGGAGGAGAAAAAGAAAGAGAGCGGAGAGTCTGGGGCACGTTCGATTTGTTGCAACTTTGTGTCCTTGCACCGTGGCTCATTCATTGGCTGCGAGACCTGCAGCGCGTGTGACACCACAATCCGTCTCTCCTAGATGAAGTTAATCCTATAAATACGCGCTACCGCGTTTCCCACAACACGCGAGCACACGATATTCCGTAATACGGCAGCGCTTTTATTAGTGATCGACAATCTCTCCTTTATCTCCCTAATTATTCCTGCAAATCACACATGAGTGATTGCAATTTGATGATGCAAGACTGTTATCGCGATCTATCGGGGCTGGAGATCATCCGTTTCAGTTAATCTCAGGCTGATTTATAGCAGAGAACATTTTCATCATTCTCGGTAATTTGACATTTAATTTGGAGTAAGATTAAGCTCCCGCGTGTACCGTTGTTCTCCACGTTATTTTTCGGGCAACTCTGAAAAATGTTCTCTTTCAAAGAGACGGCATTGTGTCAGAAGCCCACGCAACCTGATTTCCTCGTACAATTGGGTAACGTATTGCGCGAAATTTGGCACCGAGCCCAGAGGCAGTACTCTTGCGCAATTTACCATCGCGTAAATTCAAGGTCTCTCCTTCACATCCTTCCGCCTGCCCGCATTGCTTACGTTAATTGCAAATTATCCAAGGTTCTCTTCACGAAGCTACGCTTTCGCTGCCATGTGCGATCACGACAGCCAATTTAACGCGTAATGCAGCGGATATGGCTCTACGAAAACCAAACGTACATTTTAGACCTAAGGAGTATAAAAATAAATACTATGGTACTCCACGAGATGCAATTCATACGTTTCTCTTATGCAATTGTCGATACTATTTTCTTTTCCTTTTTTATTTTTATTTTTGTTATCAGTATTAAATATCTTGACGTTTCAATGAAGTTAACGTCCTGTTAAAGCGCGCGAAATGTCTCGTTCAATCTGTTACTCGTTGCTTAAAAGTTACAACATCTGGGCCGTTGTGCCGATCGCTCGCGATCGTTACGTGCGTTTTTCCAGTCGATATAAAAATGATATCACCGCGCCGGTGAGGAAGGACGGAGGGGAAACGGAACGAATACCGGGCGTTAAACGCGAGCCTGGCTTGATTTTTCACGCGGGAGAACGTTTTCGCGTCGTGCGAGGCTTTTTACGGAGGTGTAGCGACGATTTTGCAAGCGCGCGTGGAGTCTCGCCGACTTACTTGGCGTCGCCAAGATAATGTAGGCACGCTCTCTCGCACGCTGACATATCGCGTTGAGTAACGTCAAATCGTGTTAACGACACAAGGACACGCGTACGTCCCGACGCGACGACAGTTGTATGCCGCGAGAATCACGGACTTTCCATTAAACGGGTACGCGCCGGTTCTTCGCGTAAGCGCGGTTCTCCGACCGGTTGACAGGATCGGCGCTATTTTAAAATTACTCACGTTCGAGTGATATTTCTTATCAGGCGATCTCGACGGACGCAGAACAGCGATACGCTCTCAATTCATTTGACGTAATCGGAGAAATTTCATAATCTCAAGCTCGCGTAGAATTTTATGAAACGCGCATGATGCTTAGGATCCGTGATATAGCTTATAGATAGACGTTTCAGGAGACATTTTGTAAAAGACGGACAAAACTTTTAGTGGAGCAAAATTGTTTTGCACACTACGCGAGACCCGCGTTCGAGGATCTGTGAAAAGTGTGCGAGCCACTGTAAATTGCCACGTATTAAGGGGGGAGCCTGCTTTAGAACGCTGAAAATAAGGTATATTTTACGAATTGGTTTTGGAGAAACTATACAGCGGATCATTATAAAACTTTGATGCATTTATTAGTACATGTTTAAAGATAAAAAAATTATTTTTTTATTTGAATATATCGCTTGTAGAGGTCGTCCTGGAGAAATCTTAGTGCAGCCGCGTCGCCGGCATTGCAAATTGGTGAGCATTCTCCTGCCTCCAAATTTCGTCTAAACTGAAAAATTGAAATATCTTCTCGTTATTTATGAATTCCCATCGTCGATGAACCAAAGAGAGAAGAAAAAAGTTGAAAAGTGCCAACATGGTGGAGCTTAGAACACAAAAGTACGATTTTTAGGCAAAGTTTTTGAACTTTTTCATGCAAAAATAATTGTTTAACTTAATGTTTTTATGAATATTAAAGGTTCATCGACGATGGGAATTCATAAATAACGAGAAAATATTTCAATTTTTCAGTTTGGATGAAATTTGGAGGCAGGAGAATGCTCACCAATTTACAATGCCGGCTGCACTAAGATGCCTCCAGGACGACCTCTACAGGCGATATATTCAAATAAAAAAATAATTTTTTTTATCTTTAAACATGTACTAATAAATGCATCAAAGTTTTATAATGATCCGCTGTATAGTTTCTCCAAAAACATTCGTAAAATTATACCTTATTTTCAACGTTCTAAAGCAGGCTCCCCCCTTAATCTCGCGGCGGTTTAATGCTGCGGTTTTAACGTGATGGCACGACGTCGCGAGATTCGTGGCGCACGTGCGCAAATTTAATTTAATCGCAAGACCGACCGTCTTCAGCCCGCGGGGAAAAAAAGAAACGCACAAGCGGTCAGTTAAAACGCGTGTATCTCATTACCTGCATATCTCGCTCGCCTTAATGACGCAAAGGCAAGCGTGATGTACCTCGCACGTTTCTAAATCACTGGCTCTCAATCATCGGACGGTGATGATAGAAACAACGCGATGTCTGCGTCGTGTCAGAGTTTCAGATTCGCAGATAGAGTTACGCTAATATACTGTACCGCCACCGTACTAATTGCGTCCAATCAGCTCGATGAGATAATTAGGACATTGGTAGCAGGTCCTCACTTCGTAGCAATCGACAATTCTATAACGAGAGACCGAATGCCATTGCTGCAATGGCGCGGGCAGAATTTACCGTCGAAGGATTTCGTGCGATCGGTTCCTTCCTTCGCCAGCGGATTAATGATATTGCGGTGTTCGACCGATTTCACGGCGCTCATGGTGCCCACGCACGAAACGTGCGAACATTACCGAGCTGGATGTAATCACGGACTGTCACGGACCATTAAAGTTAGAAAACCGACGTTAGATCGGTCGCTAACAAATCGCCGGCGCGTCACGCCAAGCCGAATCGAGGCAGGCCAAGTCAAGCCGAGTAGACGACCGAGCGATCATTAACTAACGTGTCGCCACCGAATCGATTTGCATTCGCGAACCGTCAGGCGAGTCTCAGAGGTTTGGCTCGATTCCGCGCACGAAATTCCGCGGACATGTGAGAAATAAGCGGTGGCTATCAATGCGTGATGCATTCGATATTCTTTTATTCATAAACGCGTTTTGAGACTCGACGGAGGTACAATTTATCATTAATCGTTCGAGATTGATTTCAGTGGAAAATGGAGTGCTCCAGGAACGAACTTTTATATAGTGCACTTTTATTTCCTTTTTTAGTTGGCTTTAACTGGCGAGTTGTTTATAATTTTCTTTTTTTTTATAAGAAATTGTTATAGAGCTCGGTACAAGAGAAAATTATTTTATTAGGAAATACCGATTATTCTGCATTATTCTTTTTATATTAAGTAATACTATCTAATGTCTTTTTTATTTCTATCGTTAATGATATTAGGTAGAAATATTTGGATAGTTACGGGCTGCTTAAATAAGCAAAGTAAAGATAATAAGCCGAGCTTTCGTCACTGGCCGCCGTTACAAACTGGTCGATTTTAATTTTAGAAGTGCGTAACGTCGAGGATGCGTGTTTACCGTCGCGGTTGCCTTTCACTTGACGAAAAAGCCAGTAATGAGAAAGAGAATAATGCCGTCGTCCTCGAGCGAATTCGTCAACGGCGAGCGTTCTTCCCCGCACGATTTACAGGCTATCGAACTCGCAGCCTTAACCTTTAGCGTCTCGAATCATTCGGCGATATTTGTTTCCAGATTGTACCGACGAGCCAGCCACGCTGCTACGTTACATTAATTTTTTCTTGTCGCATTTAATTCCGTCGCGTCGAGAGAGAGAGAGAGAGAGAGAGAGGAGAGAGAGAGAACTGTCTGGCAGCGACGCGAGTAACGACGACATTGATTTTCTCGTCGAGAAAAAGAAAAATATTGATGCAATGTCATATCCGTATAAATGAATAAAAATAATGTGCATGTATAATTTTATCTTTAAATGACATTATTTTAACATTCGCTCTCACCGCGTCAAGGACACGAAGCAACAGGAAAAAAAAGAGCATCGCTATCGTCGTGGAATCGCGCGATGCCAAGTAAAGAATGGTTAAAAGCTTTGGGATTCCCTGTCGTTCCTGTCCCCTGCCCCTCCTCCCTTCCCCCTTCTTCTTCATCCCTGCTCCGCTTCTTTTCTTTTCATTGAAAAATGAGACCTGTTTTCTCGTTCCTGTTCTAATGCGAGATCACATCAGAGCCACGTTCACTCTCTTTCTTTCCCAGCGTCGTTCGAATGCAAAAGTTTCGCAAGTACAAAAGGGCGCGGGAATAAAAGCGCACGGTTAAAAGGACGACGGGATGATCCTCCTGTAGCTGCTCGTAACGTAACGCGGACCTGTGCCATATCGCGTGCACGACTTGCCATGATTTTAATATCGCTTCATTCCAATAGCACTCGCCAGATCACAATGCGGCACGAACCGAAACCTCTCGTTCCTCCGAACGTTATCTCCAAAGTTATCGTCTTGTTAAAGCCCCCGGTATTTCCGTTTTGCGATTGTGCAATCACGTGCTCACTTGATTATCTCTTGAATTGTCCCTCGAATCGAAACACTGAAAAGTATTCTTTGAATAGTGTACACAAATTTCCAATACATCATTTGTATCATTAATATTACATATCGCAACAATATTAATGTACGATGATATCTAACGCAACATAAAAAACATAATAACGAAGCTTGAAATCTCGAAGATTCTCAGATCACCGCAGCGGTGCCTAACACATCGCGATAATTAAGGGGGGAGCCTGCTTTAGAACGTTGAAAATAAGGTATATAATCTTACGAATTTTTTTGGAGAAACTATACAGCGGATCATTATAAAACTTTTATGCATTTATTAGTACATGTTTAAAGATAAAAAAAATTATTTTTTTATTTGAATATATCGCCTGTAGAGGTCGTCCTGGAGGCGTCTTAGTGCAGCCGGCATTGTAAATTGGTGAGCATTCTCCTGCCTCCAAATTTCATCCAAACTGAAAAATTGAAATATTTTCTCGTTAGTTATGAATTCCCATCGTCGATGAACCTTTAATATTCATAAAAACATTAAGTTAAACAATTATTTTTGCATGAAAAAGTTCAAAAACTTTGCCTAAAAATCGTACTTTTGTGTTCTAAGCTCCACCATTTTGGCACTTTTCAACTTTTTTCTTCTCTCTTTGGTTCATCGACGATGGGAATTCATAAATAACGAGAACATATTTCAATTTTTCGGTTTAGACGAAATTCGGAGGCAGGAGAATGCTCACCAATTTGCAATGCCGGCGACGCGGCTGCACTAAGATTTCTCCAGGACGACCTCTACAAGCGATATATTCAAATAAAAAAATAATTTTTTTTATCTTTAAACATGTACTAATAAATGCATCAAAGTTTTATAATGATCCGCTGTATAGTTTCTCCAAAAACAATTCGTAAAATATACCTTATTTTCAGCGTTCTAAAGCAGGCTCCCCCCTTAATCGGTGCAGTGTGCCGTCCGTTTCGAAATCCACGTTTGCCCAAAGACGTTCGGTTTAATGATCGCATTGCGTTTTCGCTGGTCGACGATATCGTCGATTCCGCTTCGTAACGAGCGACGGACGGAATCGCGCCGGTGGTCTCGCGGCTCCTTGACACGATACCGCTACCATCGCGATACGCCGCCCACGATATTAGCGAGCGGAGGTATCGCGCTTCTCTCCTGCAGGAGGTCAAGAACAAAAAGAGAAAGATCTACGTGCAATCTCCCTGCTTCCCACCTCGATACCGACTACGAGGGTTACGTAGCGGCGGAGCTGGCGCTTTTCGCCAAGAAACGCGGCCAAGAGACTGTCGATCGATAGACGACGACGACGACGACGACGACAAGGACGCTGCGCCGAAGCTTCTTGCAACGAAAAGTTTGAGTCCGAGTCTGCAACGAAATGAATGAAGGAAGAAATTGCCGGTTATAAATCTAACGCGGCCGTGAAGCCACGCGCTAGTATACATCGTGCGCCTTCTTTCGATCGTCCCTATCTCGCATGCATCGCGAGATAAATCAACTGATTCATCGAGCGACGCTCTTCCCGATAATTCATGGATTCAATTGAGCAGCTGTGAAAGATCAAAGTGCCCGTATTTAATAATTTTCAGTGAACTCTTTCTAGGACGTCATGAACAATTGCCTCGGTCGATGGATTATTATGGTGGATGGTATTATTATTAAAGAGAGAGCGTCTTTTTTAATTAAAATGCGACAGATATGTAATAAATATTTGCAATTTTAAATGGACGCGTAATTGTGTTACGTTTACAGCCAATGCTGCGAAAATAAAATTGTCTGGAAATATTCTGTCATCTACGTTTACCTTTATAATTAAATTTATTGATACACTTAATGCATTTAAATTTTGATATTCGGAACATTTTAGTATGACATTTATTTTCATGATTAATTGATTTGATAAATTTAGCGTAATTTTTCCGGAAATGAAAATACATCGAAAGCTGAAATATTTTGAAACGCGAAATTTATTATATATCAGTTTTGAGATTCTTGAAAAATGTCAAGGAAATTAATATGCAAAGATGAAATCAACGAAAATGGCTCGATGGTCATGGCTGGTTCCGCCCACACGGACAGAACCACCGAAAACGTGTGCGTTAATGTAACCGGCGATAAAAAAACATCTTCCGTCTATGAACATATTTAAACGCACTCACTTCACATAAGCTGCGTCATTCGATATTGCTACCTCATCAAGCAAATTAATGTATCTTATTACTCCATCGCGAACGATATTTGTCTCGAGAATATGAAATTAATAACATGAAACTGATCATTACGTTACCAACCGACTGTTATAAAATCCAAGGAAATATCGCATGATTGTAAAGCAATAATAATCATGTATGTTACTGTCACCCGCCGTAAAGTAATTAACAGATCTTGAATCGTACAATATACCTATTTACATCTGTGAAATTAAACATAATTTCAAAAGTTTATCAACACTCTGCGTTGCAAATAAGTCTATTAACTCCGCGGAGAGCCAAGCCAGCACAATGAGCGTGCGAAAAAAGCTTCTTTTGCAGGATGCACTTTTTGTTTTTATCGATAAGCACGCGGAACGTTGCGTTCCTGTTCAAAGAGCACACCCGGTAGAACGATCGGTGCGTGCTTCCGCGATATGACCGTGCGCAGACCGCGTACATCCTCGCTCCATTATTAATTTCAGACCGACGCGGAGAGTGCACGTGCACTCGTCCACGTGTGGGTGCAGTCGAATGCATGCATGTGCGATACCAGGCGAGCTCATACAAATATAAAAAGAAATTTTTTAAATTAATATTTATGATTCTATCATTTGCGCTCTCAACTTTACTTATGTAGATCTCGCTTTATCACGATTATCGTTCGGTGTTCATCATTATCATTTGCCAATGTTACACGGATAACAAATACGAACAGGGAGATATTGTATTGCTCATTTGCAGCTGCGGAATGCGAGCAATGAAAGCAAGGTTAATCCCAAGGAGATTGCGTATGATAATTCCTGATCGATTATACGCGCGCGCTCCAGTTTCCCCTGGCTCGCAAATTTTTCGACACTTCTTTTTGCTGGCGCTGCCCGAGTGAAAGTCCCACTATATACGACGTTTTTCGCATGCCAGATAGAAGTCCTGCTCGAACAATTCGGGTTTCCGCGATATTTCTCCGCGTCATTCAAGAGGTCAGTCGATCCGTTTCGTAATCGATAGTGAAACTAAATATAATATCATGACAGTTATTAAAATAATTGGTACCCAAGCACCCTCCTGCATTACTTTGCTTCTTTGTATAAAACGACCACTGTAGGATGATGCCTTTTTCATGAATAAAATAGCATTTCTATCGACTTGACGCCAAGTATTAAGTACTCCGATCCACGCAGAGTTTTCTAGAAAATCTACACTTATCAGCTATCAGCCTTTAGTCTTTATAAACGCGAAGTGAATAATATATCCTCGCGCGTATCAGCTATTTGTACGCGAGTGGAAGAATAGTTTAACGAGATACCGGCGTAAACTACCACGGACTGTGCGCCGCGGCTGCAATTAATGTGCGATTGATGATGATTTAGTCAAAGGTCGGCGAAGTCAGGAGCCAAGCGGGTATCAGAATTATTATATCATAGAACGATAGAGTTTATTGGGCAATCTAGCGGGGGGGCTTACGGTCAGCCGAGACCAGAAAAATCGGCGGAGCCGATGCGCGGATATTGTGCGGAGATAAGAGCGCGATGTGGAACTGAAGGAATCCCGAGGACGCGTGTGATCTTTGACTCGCGACACCGTTGGCTCCTGCTTTCAGGGATCATTAATTTCGTGCGATTCGACCCCGCCGGGGATGGAAAATCGACGGTAGCCTCTCGGGCCACATCGCGGCTGCGCTGCGCCTATCGTAAAACGCCACGATTGAGCCATCGCTTCCTCGGCGATTTTTCGAATTCCGCTTTTTGCGGATAATTATCGACTACCGTTCGGCCGGATTCCGCCGGCAACAATCTCTCGCACACGTCTCGCCTTTTTCAAGCGTCGGGCATAAATCAATGCGCGGGTTATTAACGTTTACGCGGTACGGGAGGTAGGCCGTGGCGAAACCGCTAAACTCCATTTCATTCCGGAGGCAACAAGTTTCGTAACAATTCCTTTAGTACTATTATCGTCTCCAATGTACACATCGTCTCTCGCATACCTGTATTGTGCGCTCTGATACGCGGAACATCAAGATTTAATTATTATCAGTGCAATATCATCATTTTCGTTCACAGCTCTGCGATATAACAACGTAACAATCACATACCCTAAAAATTCGATGGATCAACGACGACTCACTTTCAGCTGAACTTGCAATTTCACAAGTTACGTCATTACGTAACTCGTGCGTGGGACGTGTTGCCCGTCCGATTTCCGCTCTCCGAAATAAATCTCGCTCTGTGACGGAGAACGAAGGCGCTAGGCAGCAAGACAACTGAATCCGGCCTCATGTCTAAAGGGGGAAAAGAAGGTACGAGCCGACCCGGTCTGATAGTTTGCTCCCGAGGCTCACTCGCTCGTACGCACATGCACGTACCGCGCATTTCTCGCAACCAACGACTGTTCGCGTACGAGAGCGGCGAAGGAGCCGCTCACACTTTAATAACGGTACAAAACGCGGAAGCGATCGGCACGCGACTCGCCTTATCTCGGCGCGCGATCCGCGATATCCGCGTGTGTGGATTATCCTTTTATTGAGTTATTTCTCTAATATCTGCCGTTTATAGAATACTTGCATCGTTCATTGTTCCCGAGATTTACGATTGATCAAAATTTGAAAAATTGACTGAGCGAGCCAGTGATACGTACTCGATGTCATTTGATTTTACGTAAGAAATCTGAACTCTGGTCTGTCCTTTCTTACGATGCTAAATATGATTTTGCCAGTGTTCGTTATGTTTTTCTTCTCGATAGCATTTTATCAACTCTTATCTCGGAGCCTTCTTTCTGTATACACTACCCGTGTCGTTACCAACTTCAATCAGTTTAATACCTCGCCTAGGAAGGTTCGATAAACTCGTCTTGAGAATTTTAAAAGTGAAAAAGTGTAAAAGTGCATAAATAAATGAATAAATCTATTGATTGTAATTTGATTAAAACCTTACAATAACAGCCGTAATCTTTCTACTTACACTTGCTCTCTAACATTGATTTATTGTTATATTTAATAAAGGGACTGTTGCTATATATACCTTTTTAGAAAACTGAATGATCCGGGATCCGAATCTTCTTCCGTACAATTCACACACACACACACACACACATATATACACATAGCGGGTATATTTACTCCTGTATCTCTACGAGACGACAATGCCTTTTATACAATATTCCGACAATATTTCGGACGTAGCGTGTACGTACCTACCTTCCTTCTACCTACCTTCCTACCTATCTACCTACCTACCCACCTATCTATCTGTCTATACGCGGACCGTACATATACAAGGTGCGTCATGAAATTCCAAAAAGCCTATCAAACGTGCAGCTGCATCGGGTACGCGCTATGATTCTTTCGTATAAACGGGACAACCGCGGATCTTCTCGTTCCCTTCGTCTCGTCTACGTTGTCGTGGTCGTCTTTGAAAGCGTGGGTGCCTTTTCTCTCACACCCTAGCATTTCACCCCGCACCTTCACTGAATCTCTTCTTTCAGGGCCGACAGATGTTTTTCACAATCATGATCGACTTCCCTTCCCGTATTCCCACCCTCCCGCCCGCCCTTTCACCCCGCAGAAGATCCTGGGGATGAATCTCCTCGTGTGTGTAACAATGCGGGCCTGAAATTGTCCTGAGATACTGCGGTTCTTACGGCCCTGATGCCGTTTATCGTCGCCGTTGCGCAGTAGGTCATTGAACTCTGCCGCTTTCTTTCTCTTTCTCTCAAATCTGTCTCTCCCCATCTCTCTCTCTGTCTCTCTGTCTACCTGCCTCCGTCACATACCATCTTTCCTCGTTTATCACCTTTCTTTGTGACGGAGATGCATCGGTTGCCGAAAGAAATTCGAGGTAGGTAAACGGACCCGAATTTCAACCGACTTTGAGCCGAGTCGTTTAGAGAATGAAAAGCCTGTGAAGAAGACACGTGCACATTTCGAGAAGCATTCGCGGTCATTAGTCTCATCGATGCCAAACTGGACTAACCTGGCTAACCGATCCAGGTATCGAGAGCATAGCCGAGTCACGACGTCTCTCCAAAGTATTTTCCATTTTTCTCAGAAGATTTTCCCCAAAATTCGCTGAAACGCTGCAACGGTATAGTAACGTACCGCCGAGGTTTTCCCTCGTGGACCACACTTCCCTTGAGCAGGAAGCGTCATGTAACACCTGTTACAAATCAAAACGTACAGGTTCGCGATAAAAGACAGAACGTAACGACCGTTCTTTTCTCGCGGCCCGGCGGCCGATACCGCGATACCGCTCTAATCGAAACGTTTCGAGGGCGGCTTATGCGCGTCGATATCGCGGTCTTTAACGCCTCTCAACATTGTACCAGAGATTTATGGAGACCGTTAGCTCGCTACTTGTAATCAGTCGTAGTCGAGCAGATAGGAGGCCAAAGCGTTGCGCGGTAGGCGGCTCGCGCTCGCCGTAAGAAAGAAATTATGGTTTCTCGGGGCGCGTTTTCTCGCGCGGCGGCCACTCCTTTCGCGGCTCCCTACCTGCTGCTGCTCTCCTAAGGACGCATTTACATAAGTAAACCTTCTAGCGCGTGCAATCAATGACAGGTGTACGGAACAACAATCGCGAGCCGAGGAAACGGTGGAACGCGCGGCGTCGCCTTGTATGGAAAATCCGCCCACCGCACCGGGGAGAATGTGCCCCGGGAAAACTAGGGAAAACTAGGGATCAGAGAGATCAAGAGAAGACTAAAAGCAGTATCGCGCTTTCTTTGAGAGTTCAGCTTTAAAATGATGCTTTTTACAGCCCGAATCTCCTCTCTGCTTTGATACTTACGGTATTGCAAAACTTGAACAATTAATTTCAATCTGTGCTCCCTGCTGGTAGAAGAGCGACACCAATGCGTGTACGCGCGTCCTCGAGTCCACCTTTCACCTCTGGCTGTTACACAAAGTTACGCTTTGACAAACGCACCGTACTCTTCCGCGGAAGATTTTCGCAACGTTTCGCAAGCGGCTCGCCGCGCCGGCCGGCCGAAGACGTTCGTCCGTTGTTGAAAAGCAAAGGTGCTCTCGCAACACTCGTTTCGTCGCTCGATAAGGCTGGCTAACTCCCGATGAAAAGAAGGAGCCTGTTCCACGTCCCTGAAGGTCTTCCTCGTCGGCCTCGGCTTCGCGAAGCGAGTCACTCGATCGACCGGCCCGTCTTTTTCTCACGGCCGTGGATCGGCCGCGGCCGACATACCTAAAGCTTCCATCAACAGCTGGCCAATCCCTTTAGGGACCAGCTGCGCTTCCCGTCCCGACGCAAGTCATATACGTACACTGGAACTTCTCTTTTTCTCTCTCTCCCTCTCTCGTTCTCTATCTCTTTTTTTTCACATCCGAAATCATATGGGGATCCTCACAAATATTACCCTAGATCAAGTACCAGGCAGCAATTTCTGTGTGCATGCGTGTGCATTCCGCTTACCAAGCAGTTTTGTAGCAATTTATTGAAACATGGTGTAACAGGAAACTTTATCAGAAATCGTGCTGTGACGGAGCACAAGAACAAGAATTGGTAATCGTAATTGTGTCTGCAATTGCGAGACTCCGACAAAGTGTATGACGGTTGTTCATCCGTTTGTTACAAATGACAAAACGACGCGAGCGGAATTGCTATTTTTTAAATGAATTTTCTCTGGCTTTTGTACGTGTGTTCATGTATTAAAATTGAAGGTTAAAAAAATAGCCGATGGCCGATGCGGCAAATTGCATTTCGAATGTCCCACTCCGCAACTTGCTTTGACTTTTTTGCTTCAGGGACGTGCGAAAGTCCCAATTAGGGTAATGGACATGTGTAATTTGTCCATTCAGGAGAAAATTGTTACGTCAGCGATACCTCGCAGCGTTAACATAAACAGTTTTTGAGCATAAAACAGTCGTGTCAAAGTTTTTTTATATAATTTAAAAGTACTCTGAGATATGGGTAAAAAAAGATTAAATTACTCCAGAGATATTATATTGGCAAGGCTACCGATTTAATATGATGATTATATTCCTCGTTAACCAGAGCTGCGAATGACGGGAGCATAAAAGACAAGGTGTGAAAAATGTTATATTTTTTATATCATAATGGTCGTGATCATTGATGCATTGTGTTTGAGCAATAATCTGCTATTTTTCAATGTATTCATTTAAACGTTTAATTAATCGTATCAAATCGGACGGCCTGACACAGCAATTTTCGCAGAGCGCAGGATGAAAATAACGGAACAAATTTCTGTTACGCAATATCGGTCAGTTTTACGATGATCGACAAAATTCAGGCATTGTACGATATCGAGGCATTTATCGAGTACTGTTACAACGCGGGAAAACGTCATAAACCCCCTCCGGGAATCTTTGCGGTTAATGGTATGGATAAAGTCCCGGGTTCGCATATCCGTCGTAAAATCATGGAAATTCCATGCGTTACCATGAAACGCGACGCGAGCCGTCATCATACCGCCTAGTCATCGGCCAGTAATATCGAGCGATTTCTTTTGAAATTACGCTTATCCGTCGGGACGAGATTAAATTATATGTACACGGCAAAAAGATGCATGAATAAAGAGCGACGGCGTTTTGTATCGCATGCTCCACGAGAGCGCGAAATAAACGCTGGCAATGATGTCTCAATAAGCTAGCCCGATGTACTCCCCGGAAATTGCGTAGATATTTTATAATCAAATCAGTGTTAACACGTTTTTACGATTTATCGGAGCGTGAAGAGGAGGTTGTCCTTTTCATCGATTTTCTTCATCGAGTTACTCGATGGTAAACCTGTTTGGGCATCCGTAACTCTGCGAAAATGATTTGCTCGTTCGATTAGCACCTCGATTCGGTCATTTCTCGAACCTTTCTCTGATTCCGTTGAAGTTACAGTCAGCAATGATTCATCGGAATATCGTTTCAGGATTTCTCGCGTGGCTTCCGCACGCCTCATTCACCGTCCTCCTCTCCGCTTTTCAACCGTCGTCCTGGAAACTTTTGGCGATACTGTACGCGCAGGTATAGGCCTCCTATATCTAGGTGAACGGAATTGAAAGGGAAGAGGAAAGGTAAAGGGCAGGTGCGACTATACGTACCTATGTACGGTCGCTGCACGCAGTTGCGCCCCTCGGCACACGAGGCGAACCGAGGCTATATCCAATTATTAAAATTAGAGGCTCTGTCGCCTTCGGTGAAACACTCTGGTAAGCGATCCTGCTGCAACTCGACTCCTCGTCATCATCGTCTCTTCTTCTTCTTCTTCTCGTTCTTCTAACGTTGCTGTTTTCCGTTTTGTACGCTGTCCCTGCGGTTTTCCTCGGGACGTTTTTCTCCTGCCGCAATGCTCGTCCTTTTATTACTTCTCTTTCGTCCTGTTTCACGTAAGCCGATCTCTTCATGTATTTCAGTCTCCCTTGAACTCATTTTTTCAATGGATTCGTGTTCTTTCTATTTTAAGCGTCGATGGAATTTGGAAAAAACTATTGGTGTATCAGCTTTAAAAAGATGATCACATTTTAGGAGTACATTTAAATTTAAATAATGTCTCTCTTTTTCTTCCTATTCTCTCTTTTTTTTGCGTAAATGACACACATTTTCAGGAAACGTTCTGTCCGGCTTTTAAAAGTGCAACTTTTTCGGTTTAGGCAGGAATTATGCATATTATTCGTACATAAAGTGACCATTCCACTCAACTTGAAGGAGACACAGAACGAGTAGTTTTTTGAAGAGACGGAGCTCCGGATTCCTGAACGAGTAGTTTTTCGAAGGTACGGAGCTCCGAATTCCTGAAAAGAATATTTCATAAGTCGCATGGGTCTAAAATGTAAAAGATTTCCGATAAGCTACCGCACGGTGGAGGAAAGGAAAGGAAGGCAGACACGGACCGAAGTATTCCCCCATCTCTGATTCTCGCGTGGCCTCACTGGTCAGACCTGACAAAAGCCGACCTTCGGACTGACATTCACTTCGCATCTGAGCCTCTTCGCCTTCTGCTGCCTCCGTCTTCTTTCGTCCGGCCGTTTTCCGTCGGGCTCTTGCCCTCTCTTTTTTATTTCTCGCGCTGGACTCCGGCTAACGTTATCCTCTCTCAGTCGTCCTGCCTGAACGGACGACCGCTGGGTCCGACCGACCTGTGCCGAGCACAAAGACTCGTCATTCCAGTCAACTCCGTGTCCTTCCTTTTCTACTTGGCCGCCGCCACCACATCGCGCAGGCGAAGCCTCGAGAGGAAGAACCGTCGTGTCCCTCTTCTCGCAAAGGAAATACCCGCGGATGAAGTACCTGGACGCGCCACTTGTTAGACAGGAATTGCACGTGTCATGTGTAGAGCTTTCAGCAAGATATTTATCGATCAACGCGAATGCGCGCTATTATGAATTCTTAATTAATAGGTGGAAAGAGAGAAAGACAGAAAGAGACACAAGATGTGTGGAACACACAAGTCATTTGCAAGATAAAATGTTTACCTTTCAGGCTTTTTGAAGCTACTTTGTCATTCAAGATGTGCATTAATTTTCATGATTCTATTCGGCTTTTTAACGGGATTTTTAATTATCCCCATGCTTCCGATTCTATTATCTCGTGCGACATTATGATATAATTATCTTGCTCGTTTCAACGGGCGGGAATTAAATTCTCCGGAATTTTTCTGTCTTCTTATATGACGTGTGCATTGATTGCATAAAGGTTTTAATTTTGCCGAGACATTGTATCACTCTTCTTATTTAGTATTTTTGAATAATGTTTCACGTAATCCTCCATCGATCCTCCATCAAGCAACTAGATTGTTCGCAGACAATATCAACTTCATTTGTTCGCACAAAGCTTCCTTCGAGGAAAAAAGAAAATGAGATTGCAAGCGAGCAAACTAATTATACGAAGGTAATTCTTAATTTATTTTCTCAGAAGTTTAATTTTGCGCGTGCAATACGTCATTCCAAGTCAAAGAGATCCGTAGGAAAGACTCCGTCGAATCGTCATGACTTTGAAATTCTTTTTCCTCTTCTCTTGCGTGATCTATCGATATCAATCGATCGATTTTGACATGTCGTTAAATATACCTAAATTATTTTGCCCTAGTGCTTGGACGTTCTCCACAGTTCTTTTATCTTTTCTTTCTCTCCAGCTTTCCCTATATTTGTCATTCCGTTTGATTGTCCTGGTGTATGACTTTTTCTTTACTTTGAGAAAGGGCCTTTTTGGACGGCTTGGGGCTTCCTTTCATTCAGCCTGTCCTAAAAACGTTTGTCCGTTTGTAACGGACGCATATGTAGATGGAGCTTGCTTTGGAATTTTTGCTAGTAGGAACCACCGTTTATTTGTCACCAAAAATGTCCAGTAGCGAAAGAGAAAGAAATACATTATAGCGTATCGTTCTCGCTGAAGTGGAACGAGACCTTTTACAAGTACGTAATTGAGTGGTGGCGTAAATGATGTAGCAAACTGTCTTACTGTGTTGGCAATAATTGGATGCTATTACAAGAACCTTGTTTCAACGTGTCCTTAAAATCAGAAGGACTAACTTGATAGTGACCATTATGACAAACAAGCAATTTAAATGCATAAAATGTTTTGTCACACACAAACGAGTGCACAGATTCACAGATTGTGTCAGTAGAAAAGTCAATTTCAAATTGACATCTACAACATGATCATATCTTTGTTGAACAGCCTCAACTGCAAAAGCGGTTTACGAGAAATGTCTGAAAAAAAGTTTAGAACAAAGTTTAGAATACACATGTGCATGTGTCTAATCTCGAATGAGTCCGCAAAAGGCACGGTCTTTAACGAATCTTGCCAGTTATCGATTTCTCATATATCTCAACGACTGTCACGACTACTTCAGTTGCTTTTCTGATGCTCTCGTTCTTCCTCTTCTTTCATCCTCTTCTCTTTTCTTCTCGCTCCATCCCTCTGTCTTTTCTTCCTCTCTTCTTCGAGTTTTAAACAACTATTAACTATTAATTGGTCGAGGTATTGGCAACGCATGCAATGCTTTTTCGGAGATAATTCCATGTCCGACCGAGCGACCGGCTGGTAGGTTCAGGGATAGGTCTGCGAAACCCCACTATACAAGGGAGAGAGAACGCTGGTGCTCTCCTCAAACGCGTTCCTCGTCTGTCTCTGTTTTACTTGTGGTCGTTCTCTCTCTTTCTCCCCTCCTCTCTTACCCCTAGTCACTCTCTTTCTCTCCCGTTTGCTCCTTCTCTCTCTCTGTTTCTCTCTCTCCCTCTCCCTCTCTCTCTTTCTCTATCTCTGGCGATACAGTCCCCTCGATAAACGTTTCAGTGCTAGGTAGGCTTAGGCATAGGCGTGGGTTTGCGAGGAGTCTAGTTCCAATAGCTAGCTAGACGGTCATGACGAATGTTCAGTTGAGAGAAATGCCGTCAGGTGCTATATTTAGGGTTGTACAAATGCACGTGCTATTGAAAAGTGCCGCAGAGCCTCTGACTTATTTATATTGTCTTACTGTGTTCTATTTTTTTCAGAGAGTTGCTCTATGGACGGTAAACTTTATTTGCACGTGACGCGACGTTGACACTTGTTTAAATAGCGAGGCACGCGATAGCGTAACAGCACCGTCATTGAAATCGCGGGATATGCATTCGCCGTACAAGGATTACATGTTTCCTGTTTGCACGGCGTGGTCGTTATACCTGGACGTAGCTCGAAAAATGATATTTTATTGATGAAGCGTGATATTGTTTGAGGAGGAAAATACGCCACGAGACGGTATTGTATGCTTTAAGTCCCTTTAAATTACGGATCTAGTTACAATGCCGCGCGATGTGCAATAAACTGTGCAATAAACTTTCCTACCGCCGCCTTAAGACACCGTAAGGCCAAAGGTCATACAAAATTATGAAACTGCTGCTAGAACATAATAACACCTAAACTCAAAGACTACAATAGTTATGCAATCACGGATTACATAATTTACGCGAGGACCAACCGCGGATTGTGCAATTTTGACGTTTCCACGTAATCATCATCATCACGTCGGGATCCCAAAATTTCATTAATTTCACTGATTTTATCAATCGGTCATCAATCAAATGCTCACCTTGAGACAACAAAGTACCTGAGAAAGATCATAATAATAATCTTTTCTTCGTGAAACAATTTCCACACACGTCGGCACGAGCGTTACGCCAATGCCGACTGCACACGAGCGTTCACACGGGGTGCCCCACACGAGCCCCACATGACTGTACCCACCCTCCCGCGTCCCGCTCAATCACCGCCACCCCTCACCCACCGCTCGATGCATGTTGGGCGTCGCGGCCTCAGTCGTCGTTGGAACGTCGCCGAGGTCGTGTCTCCTCTTCGCCTGGCATATCGGCGCCGCTTGATCTGCGTACGGGAGAGCTCGCGCGCGCGAGCACGCCGCACATACGTACATACACACACACACACACACACACACATACTACGCACCATGCGACCGGCTAACGATTCACACTGTGTCACGCGGTAAAACAAACGAACCGGTGCCGCTGCTTGGTGAAATCGCACGGATAAGTCTGCAAGAGGGATCACGACGAAGACGACGACGCGACAACGAACGCTGGTGTGCCGCGGTTGTCGTTGGCCAAGTGCATGTGCGCGAACAGTGTGCGATATTACCCCGTTGTCCGTGCCTCGTTACGCGCGCCTCCTGCTGTCAAGGGGGACAGCGGTGACCCCCCAAACGTGCAGGACTGTTAGCTGCTACCGGACCGGACCAAACACGGGAGGCAACGTGACAGACCTGGTGTGCACGTCGCGCGAGATCGAGATATGGATTGGTCGCTGAAGGCCCGCCGAACGTAAGTTCCTGCGGACTTGGAGCGCGAAGTGACGAGTCGAAAGAGTTACCTGGTCTTATCCTGCGCTTCGAAAGGGTCCGAGAGCCCATCAACGAGTCCGCGCCGAGTCGCGTAACTGCTTCTCCTTCGACGAGATCGTTCTCCGGAAGGAAGCCTTCCCCTCGAGGAGAGTCGCTCGTCGCAGCGATGCGCGACGTCACAGTTCGCGTTTTTCGACGGCGTTTTCCGAAAGTGCTCTCACCAAGCGCGAGTCGGAGTCTCCTTCCCACATCGGTGTCACGATCGAGTGCCAAGACGGCCAAAACGGATGAGGGGAACCCACAGTCAGGGTCGTGGTCGCTCCCGGGATGGCGCCGGAGCTAGTGACGGGTCTCGTACGTCACGGACGAGACCGTGCCGGGAACACCCAGTGCCGTTGATTTGTTACGTTCGTGGGGAGAAGTAACTCGGACCTCGAGGTCCGATCGTGAGATTCGGTTCTCGAGGTCGGTGCTGCATCGGTGTCCGCTCGTTTGATCGAACTAACCGGGATACTACACGTAATGCCCGCGCGTAATCACGCGCCCATCAATGGATCGTGAGAATCGGCGGAGGCGATGAGATCAGCACGAATTCCCGTAGCGTTGCGGAGCAATCGCAGAGCCGTCTCGCTCTGAAACCCGCCCGCGAACTGTCGGGACTGTTTAAAGGACGGATTCGAGACGATTGGAGTTCTGGTGAACGCATCTTTCGCGAACAGTCGCGCGGTGCTGTAAATACGGAAAATGTATTTTTGCATACATGTTCAGCATCGAGGTCGCAATTGATCATGCGTGCGTTCCGTGCCGGTTCCAATCTTGGCTTGAACTTTCCAAAATTGCTTGCGACACCGTCCTCATCATTGCTGATGAATAGTGATGCATCGGATACATGGGCGCCCTCTATATTTGCATTTCCAGAATTTCCAAGAGCACCGTCATCGTGGCCAATTATGTTAATCGAAATATCAGTCTCTCGGATTAAATCGATGATGAAAGGTTTTCATCGAGAGCGGACTCTTGCGAGTCCAAAGATCCTGAAAATTCTTTGTCGGTCTTTAGACCATTCCCACGAATGTTCCATCGCGATGCACAAAATATAATACACGATAAAACATGACGAAGCGCGGAAGAGCGTAATTTTGCTCCTGCGAAAGTCTCTGTATTACAATGAAGCGCCGAACAATGTGATTGTGATACGATTACTGGCACAAGTAGTCCCGGAAAAACTTTTGTCGACTAAACATTTTTATTTTAATTTTCCATGTTATTGTAAATATTACTTTTGTGAATTGTAATGTAACTACGAACATTCGTAAGAGCTTTTCTCAATATCACGTTTTAAACGGGTATTATCTTGGTGGAGAACCCTGGCAAAAGTGTACACAGGCTGGCCTTTCTCTCATTCATTATTCGTGTCGATTCCTTGCGTTTACTCGTACTTATGACCACGTTCTGGGTTGCATAATAACATGCATCGTAAGCCAACAATGTTGTCGCGTAATCAAATGGCACAGACGTTTGTTCCATCTGCGAACAGTGATGCGCATTGTTTTCCGTCAATAAAATTTTCACTAAATGAAGAGAGATTGCACAATTACAAATGGCAATCAATATATAATATTTTCGTCCTGACACAAATCTCTTTAAAGTATACGCGAACGATATTACAAGGATAAAATAAAATAAATATAATATTAGTGATAATAACTATGAATGATGAAATGCGATACATAAATGGATACAGAAATAGATACCAACGATATCAGTAGCATCATTGTATGGAAATGAATATAAAAGTCATTAATATGTAGATAAATGACAACAATATTAAATTTATATTGGCGCCCACGTAATAATGTGTTATGTTTCACAATTATAACTAAAATGAGATGGGAAATTAATTCAAAGACATTATGGTATTTAATAACAATCGTGCCTGTGCATTAGATAATATGATCAACCAACAGATCGCGAACTGGCAATCGAATCGTGAGGCTAATTTCGTGCATGTATGGCTTGGAATAACAAAACGTTCTGCATATATTCCGCGTAAGGTGGATATGTGTAAAATCGTTACATATGTCAGCTGATCAATTTGATCGACATGTATATAGTCACGATAATAGCGTCTATAAATTGCATTACTATTGGAACGCTTTATCATGTAATTAATTTTTCTGAAAGTTTTTCGATTTGTATAATTGGAGAGAATGAAATTGTGTGTGTGTGTGTGACAAATTTAATTTCAAATTCATCTACTTGCTAGACATGTTAAATTTATCTAAAAATTCATAACCCCATAGTTCTGAATAATGTAAATTTATGATGAGGTTGGTATTATGTTCTGGTATAACTGATTTTTGATAATATCTAGTTAATTTAGAATGAATTTTGTAAAGTGAATTTAAATCAGATTGTTATTTGGCTCTTTATATCATCTGCTTTTAAAGTTTCGTAACAATGGCGATAACAGTTGAAATGGGTGCAACACTCTCACAGTGACTTGTAATATTATTATAATAGCAATTACCACATTGTCTGTTATTTCTCTATCCGACGCTTTTGTGTCAGAAATTTCACGTGCTCACCATCACGTTTCTCTGTTCACGATGCTCACCGCTTCGACAATTATTTTTGTTTCTTTCGTATATAGTATCTTGCAGAAAAGTTTGTCTGGCGTAAACGAGCTTAGTTTTGTAGACCTGGTTGTGCTTGTAGTAGTTAATTGAAATTGAGTGCCTCCCACTCTCTTCTCCTATTCATATAGATTCGATAATCTCTATATTCAGATGCTCAGTCGCAATACCCCGTTACCCAAATTTACTTACGTTACTTACTCAATCATCTTGAATGTTACTCAAGTAACTTGCGTATCCAAAATTGCAAGTAATAGCAAACTATTAGAATACTTAGAATTACTTATTTCTAATCAGGTGTGTTTGTTCGGAAGCTTCTGTCCATTATACTAAAATTATATTAAAATTCATTATACTGTAAATTATCAATAATATTTGAGTGTGTAACAGTCACGTAAAAATACTCTAGCTACTCATTAAATTGTCTATAAGAAGTGTCTTAAACAACAGCATTGCATTTTATGATAATTATATGAAAATGAAATCGATGTAATGTATAGCTGGATACATATATCGATTTACATACTGTTACATTCCGACTTGTGTCTTCAGGTATAAGTATTTGTCTTTTCAATGTGTTTGCTTTTTCTATGCGCCTATTGTTTTCTTCTAAAAAACCGAAATAACAAAATAAGGAAAATTAAAGAGGTGGAGAGAGACAATATTATTACAGATATTGTTGAAATTTAAAAAAGACGAACGGAACACGTGGATACGGTTGAAAGAAAAGAAAAATAGGGGAAGAGGGCGGAGCAAGGAGCGATACAAGCGAGAATTTCATTGGCTCTGTTGCTACATAGTTCGAGTTTTTAGGAGAGAAATCTTTTAAGACAGTTCTTTCCAAGATTAGTGTCCGAGAGAACAGGGTTATAGTTACTTTGCTCACAGACAGTGACGAATACGAATACGAAGGCCATGTATAACTACTTTGTAAAATGGGGGTATGTACACGATACTTTTTTAATATACATACACATACATGCGCGTGCTTGCGTATGTGTATACAATATTTCTTATTATATAAGATAAGAATATAATATCTTGAAGTATATACAGGGTGTAACTTAAAAAGCGTCCACTAAGTACATAGCGTTATTCCTTATAGAAATTTGAGTCAAAAAATTCTGAACCATTTTTTTCTATAATGCTTAATAAAGCAGTAATTATTGAGTAAAGTCGCGTCAATCACCATCAACCTTTAGCCGCGCACACGTCAGTATATATATACATATATAATAATTATTATTATTAGTCAGTGTGTATGTGTGAATATACACACAAATATATATGTATCGGTTAAGATATACATGTATGTGTGTGTGTACTTAGCCGATATATTTATATTATATATTTGTGAAGATTTTACATAATTATTTATGAGGAGAAGCTACAAGGGAAAATTAAGTGCTCCTAGATTTTCGTCGAGAGAAAATTGACATCAGACCAATTAAAGCATATGTAGAAGCATTGGCCATACTTCTAGCATATCATGTGTAACCGGAAAGCGATATTTATTTCACCACGTGTTCGGTAACGCCGGCTTCTTGTTAACAGAACGCTCGATGAAAGAAGACTTCTCTTGTTTCCTCTTCGACTGCGTTTTTGCTTTCCCAACAAACTGATCGCCTTTATTCCGTTAAATATCTTTTTTAACAAGTTGATGAAAATATTTATTCATTCGATTGATAATTCGGCGAATAACGAATAATCGATTATTATGGTGGATTATAATCGATTACCATCTTTTACAAGTAACACATTAAATTTATTTATATTAAGTTTACAGAGAAAATGTTCGATATTTTCTTAAATTACACAGAATAGTGAAATATTGTATAATCATGAAAAAATTTTGATACTGAGAAAAACAATTATCTATGCGATTTATTTTAAGTAATTTTCCAGTGTGATTGTTCATTGTAAATTTCCACAAATTTTGTCGCGATGCAAGTCGCATAATACAAGATTATAAGTCTATAAAAGCTAGTTTAAAATTATTAGATATATAAAAAATGATTATTCTTTTATTTTTTTCTTTCAGAGTGGACCGTTTCGTAGCGAGCAAAAATGAAGACACGAGGTACAGATCTTTTATCATTTATAAAATTACGATTTTTATAGATCGATTCTTACAGTTGAACTCTAACTTACAATTCTGCTGTTGATACTTGAATACCTCTGATATTTCGAATATTGCATGGATACTCAATTTATTTAAAAATTCGCTAACAAGGTGTAATTCTAATTTTTGCTGTTATTATTTGTTATGTGTAAAAGTGTCACTCACGTCACTCATCGCCTTTTTATCGTCACGAATAAATTTTACGGTTTTATTTCTTTCAAATATAAACGCGACAAAATAACATCGGATACATTAATTAATGCTTCTAGTTAACGTAAATTTCTCAATTAAAAATGTCGTGTGTAAATATGAAGCTACAATTCAGAATTTTGTAATAACGATAAGATTTGAAGAAAATTCAATTAAGGTTTCATTTGAGAGAAAAGTCCCGTTCCCATCTTCCGTCCCATGTTAGATGGGCTTCAATAGTCGTGAACGTAACGCAATGGTGCTTTAGTCTGGACTAAACGCGCTTTTAGACCATGTCGTCATCAAGTAGCAGCTGTTTTCATTCAGCCTCGCCCTTCTTAGTTGGCGACTTCCTCTGCAGCACTTTTAATTAATGCGCGCAAGGCACGCTTCCTATTTCATCCGCCTCTCGTTCTCGTTTCTTTCTCGTGAACAATTTGTGTACCGAGTGAACTCGGAGCTGTCTCATTGTCAGTCGATGTTGAACAACTAGGTAATTCACATTGCGATATTTAAATCAATGTTTTTCTTTTAGACTACTTATAGCCTCCTCATTTCATTACTTATAGGCTACTTACTTTCTTCGTTTTATACTCAAAGATCCATCTTATCATTTTTGCGCAACATACACAGGCGGCATACCATCCTTCGTCTCTTCATATCCTTATTTCTTTTTTCCGCAAACCGAGACGAAAAGTCAACAAAAGGATGCTGACGAAATCTTGTCCCTCTCTACAAAATTGTTTTTCTGCCACATAGTTACGAGATTCGAATGATGTCTGCTTTGCGCATTAGCATCGACCGACCTTTTCGTTGGTTTCTACGTTGCTAAAGAGATCACGATCGGCGGCGATGCCCAGCATCGTGAGCTGATCTTGCTCGCGAATCGCGAAAGACTTGGCGCTATCGATTCTGGAGTAAAATAGCAGATGCACTCCGCTTTCGCTGTTCGCGTGAAAAGGTCATTGCGATGGATCCGCGCTCTGGTTTTGATCGATCCTTGGCAAAACGCACATCGACTGCCACGCCTCGCGCACGTCAAAATTTTGATGAACCAAATTGTTATCTCGGAAAAGATCGAACGATACCTCGCGTGCAGCTGATTTATTGAAGTTACGTCACGATATGTATCTCTTATGAAAAGTTCCTTCAGGAGTTGATTGGTGCGCAAATCCACTTTTAAAAATAATTTCAACAATAATATACGCGAGTATACCGCTATATTATCTCGATCTTGATCAATTATTGAAATTAAACTTGCATCAATTATCCTCAAAATGAACAAAGTTAACTCAGTTGAATATTGCAACTGAGATGAACTCACAGTCGGTTGCAAATTGTCGAAGTCGGCGAACGTGTCTTTCTTTTTTCGACGCCTGGTCTCGTGCGTGTTTTCGTAACACTGAGCTCAACGGTTCTTCGACAGGTTTCCTTTTGGATCCTTGGTCAAAGGTTTCTTTCGTTCGTCCTCTGTTACGAGCACTTTCGCAGTTTCACTGTGTTTGTCGTCGCAAACCGGATAGTTTGGCCGAATATCCGCGCGATTTCATAAATTTCAGCCACATATTCGCAGTGGCCAGGCTTTATACAATTAGTGAAAGGAGAACTCGGGGGGAAAACATTTCGACATATTGACTACAAAATGTATACGGGCGTCGTATCGACGGGAGAGAACCGCCTGCCTTCATCTCGCCTCTCGGGCTCTCGGCCGCGCCATGTTTCGAGCCAAGCTTCCGCGCCACAGGCTCGCCTTTCATATCGACTTTTACCAGTCGTAAAACCGTATCACTCGAAACCGTCGGTCGACCATTCCGGCGCGTTACGGTTAACAAAAAGGCAAGCATGCTCTACCCGGCCAGTCTTGTGATTCTTCACCGTTTAGATGACGTCTTTTATGACTTCACCGCTTTATCGTATTACGTGAATAAAAAAATGCAATCGCACGTGGACATTAGCGAGTTTCTTTATTAATGATAATATTAACAATGTAAAAGACGAAAGATTTATTCGTACATTGAAGGGAAACCAGAATAATATTAACAATGCATAAATGGCATTCTCATATATGGTGACTTGAATATCGATATTAACATTAAGTGGGTGCTTGTTGTACAAGTTGTTTTAAAATTAAATATATTTAGATTTCAGAGAGATTTCATTCAATATTATCATAATAAAATAATATATATATAATATTCGAAACAAAATATCTCTCAATATTTGGACAGGTATCGAAGAGGTATCGCATGAGCGCATGTGAGATCGCACAATGTCGACATTCTCCTCGGCGAGGCATCAACGAGCTCTTAACGTCATTCGCTGACATTCGCTAACGATGAGTCAAGACAATCATCAAGCGCAATAAACGCGATTTGCCGAGACGTCATTTCTTGTGGAAGCGCGATCTTTCGTCCCGATGCAAACGGATGGATGAACGAATATTACGAGTTCACTGTGTCCTCATTTCACTAGTTTCAGTCTCTTGAACTTGATCACACTTGTTTGTATATCGATAGGTATGTACTTATGAAGTTTCGAGGATACGACAAATCGTGTGCAACTGCAAACTGGAATCGATATTTTTTACTATTTTTTTTTTCTACAATGTTGAGAAGAAGAGACATTGAACATGCAATATTTGTAATATGCTCCGATTTGCATTAGATTATCCTTGATTGCAAAGCAGCAAAGTGTTCATCATAGCACGTCGTTAGCTGAACAAATGACTAGTTTCTGCGGAAAGAAACTGTTTATTAATTGCGCCTCGACTTACTAGAAAATAATTCCGATCAGAAAAAGAGGTATGCACGTGGTAAATCGCGAAACGGAAGATTACGTAAAATTCTCGCGGCCGCCATCTAATACTCAAAGCGTAAAAGTCGCGTTACATAATATTTCTTTGATCCTTCGACATATTCGTTTTCTGGATACATTACAACGCCGACTTTGTATCTCCTGAATTAATTTCTAATCAATTTCAACAAGATCCTGAGATAAAATTGATTACAAGATATTTAATACCGAAATGAACGCCAGAAAAAGCAACAATAATTTTAGAAGGAATCATTTGGCCATTATTCAACAGTAAGATCACGCGATTCATCGAATGCGCTTACTGCCGAACGCAGGACGTCTGGGTGTCTATTTATATCACGAAGAACGCTCATTATACTTAAGAGCATGTCTTACGAGATCGTTGCGCGATCGCGTCTGTCGCTCGCGCGACCGCGTCGAAAGCTGGAGAACGCGTCGCGACATTTCTCCCTCCGAAATTTGTCAGCTTCTTCAACGACTTTCCAACTTGTCCAGCGTGGTCTTGCATTATACCAGGACCGGAGACGTATCACCTCGAAGCTCATCTTGACCGCGCGTGCGAAAGACGACGACGAGAAGCGAGAAACATGGACGCGCACCGAACTCTCGTCCTTTTCGACCGGTCCAGTGGAACCAGAAGGGTCAGACCGGCCCAGCCGCCAGTTCCTCGGACAAAGAGGACAAAGGCCCAGTTCTGGGCGCGCCTCCACACGGCGATCGTCTCGGAAGAAGCGAGCGGCACGTATGAGAGACCGGCGCGAAATGATATACGTGCACGCGCGCCAAGCGAGTGCGCGCGTGTGTGCCTGCCCCGTCCATGAAATACTTTCACTGGTTTCACGGCCAGCAGACACGTTTACACGATGCTAATAATATACTTCACGGTGCTACGGTACCATTTACTTGGCTGCCTCGCGGTCGAGCGGATCGAGGAGAGAAAGAACGCAAGAACTTGATCCGAGGTAGTCCTTCGTCCTGTCCGCCTTGCTCGATGTATCGTTGACGATCGGTCGACGAACCTGGCGAAACTTTATCGCCCGATCACATTGAAGCTGCACTCTTGATATCGTGACAAGTAAAATACCGAAAGTCCGAAAGTTTACACGCGACGCTGTTGTAGCACCTCGCGTTGTCACGAGGCCGGGTACCACTATCACAAAGACTGGAAGATGTCCTCCTGATCATCGATCATCGATCTCGATGAAGATTAAGACTAATTAATGACGATTGACAACGTTAAGTGCTTGCACGATTAGCAATCATGTGTTTTAACGTTATTCGGGAGAAAAAAATAACACGAGTGAATTATTTTCGTATATTTTATTTGATCTTTGAGATCCATGATGTTTCTGAATAAAGGCGTGGTCGCCAAAATATTTTACGATGCTCGCGATGTTTGCATCAATTCTTGAAATGATAATGCGTTACGTAAACGTACGTGCGAGTTAAATGTCTTCTGGAAAGAGACATGCAGATTTTTCGCTCGCGATTGTCCTTGGCTTTTATCTCGGGAGAATATCTGGCGTGATTCCACAGATCAAAATTGAAATGTCAGGATACTCTTTCGTTTTTCCGTCTTTCTTTCGACTATGGAATAATTGGCGCGTACAACCAGGAAGAGGAGGGTGTCCACTATTGTTGTCTCACCGACAGGATGTGTCGACGACACGTTTCTGCCGCGCATCCGCCGGAAGAAGCTCCTCTTCGTCTTCGATAAGGCATTTGCTACCGTGTAGGAGACCCCGTGGACGAAAATTCAGTCGTCCACGTTCAACTGAAAAGACATGTATTTTTCAATTCGAATAAAGGTCACTGTATATAGATCCGCACGAACGTGTAGCGCTTTATCAATGTAACATTCGTTCCCGTGTGATTCAAAACATACTAAAAATGTTAAATTTCAGTAACACTGAATTCGATTAACGAATTTAACATGATTTTACTGAAGAAATATTAATAAACTAAAAGTGTAACTGTTTAAAATACATTAAAATAGTCTGTGCATGGGTCTACGAAGTGAGATTTCATTAGTTTCGACATTGTAAAATATAGACACGGCAACTTGCAATTAAGAAATCGAGCACGTTTCGGCTGGTATTACCAAACTCGCAACTCAAGGCGATCTGAACTTTCGTGCGATTGAAGCTCCGCGTGAAGAAGGATCACTGAGAGTTTGCAACTGACATCGGAACAAGGCGTCGTTTAAAGTTGGCGAGTTGCTACGGCTTCTCGCAACACGTTGCGACGTCAAAAGTCGATTAAAGGATGCGCCCGAGGAAGAGCGTCCCCGTTGTTTCTCCTTGAATTTCGAAATTCGCACGACGCAACCCGAGAGAGAAAGAGAAAACCGTACAACAGCATGAAATTCGACCGAACAAAGAGCTTTGTTCGCCACTAGTGACGGAAAGGATTCTCGTAGTGTTGGAATTGTCATGGATTTCTTAAAATCGGAATGCTCGGCGCTAACCACGCGCGCATAAAGAGCCTTTATTCGTTATGCGCTTCGGGTGCCGGTTCGAGCGATTACGTTGATACGTACACTAAGGTGCATTAATTCGCGTGGTAGCGAATATATATATTTATTAATATTAATATATATATTATATATATGTGTATATTATAATATTATATACATGTAATATATATGTATATATATAATATATATATTATTATATATAGTAATATTAATAAATATTAATATAAATATTTGCTACCACGCGAATCAATGCACCTTAGTGTACAAGGATACGGAAATATTTGCACAAGACGTTTCGCGACTTGTTATCGCCGTTGCTTTTGTTATGATTCCTTTCGCTGTTTCTCTATGCCTATTATATATATATATATATATCTCATCGGTAATTCACGTACCGGTTTCTATTTGTGTACACGCTAACGATGTTGTGCCTGTACTGAATTCAAAGTCGGATCATCCCGATCCATCATAATAACGTCAGTTGGTAGCCGACACGCGCTAGAGGAGCTGCCGATTCCGCGTCGAGCGATCTCGCGTCGCCTTGCGCGTTTCCGGCGCAACTGGTGCAAACACGGCGAGATCAGGGAGATCAGCAGCAAACTTCACTTCCAGTTTCTACCTCGCCGCGTCGTCCCAGCGCACTCGTGGATTTCTCGAAGTATCTTCTCCGCTGGAACACGTCCGTTCGCGGAGCTCGTGAGCGAGCTGTAAGCGCATTCGTGATTTCACGCCGATGGACGTGCTAACGAGCTATGAGGTATTCACCGACACGTGCTTGACGGTTTGCTCATTAAATTAGGTAACAATGACTGGACGAACGCGCCTGCCATCTCCACACTCTTGTACGTTCCCTCTCGGGTTTCTTTCTCTCGTTTCCTTTCCCTCCTTCCTCCCTGCACTCGTTCTCTCTCTCTCTCTCTCTCTGTCTTTCTTCATCCTTCGCCATCTCCTACCACATCATTCTGTATGGTGGGGTACCAAGGATATGTGCAAACCGATGCACACTATAGTGGGGTCTCGGGTACCAGACAAGGTCACGGCTACCACAAGCGTTGGGTCCTCTCTATCTCTCTTTTCTCTCTGTTCTCCGCGTAGTATTTCTTCTTCCTTCTTGCCCCTATCTCTTCCTATTATTCTCGACTATCCTATCTTTCTCTTGGTTCTTTTTTTCTACATCTCTTGAGGTCTCTCTTCCCTCGCCCTTTTTGCTCTCTTTGTCTCCCTTCTATTTTCCTCTCTCTCACTCTCTCGGCCGTAGCAACCACTCAGGAGAATGTGTAGCGTCATCGAACGCATCTAGAATAACAATAAATTATCTCCTCCGCTACCTCTCACAATTCATCCTCCTCCTCCCTCCTCCCCTCGCCCGTTTGCCATTCCGCAATCTACATGCCCGGCTCGATATCGCATCGCGTTGCGCGAAGAAACAAGGGATTTCCACCGCGAGCGCTGCGCGTAGTCGCTCTTCCGTCCGTTTCTCCGTTCCACGATTTTCCTCCGTTCCATTCCTCTCTTATCTGCTGTGCTGCATCTCGCGATGTCTCAATCCGAGCGCGCATGCACGTCTAGCTGCTTCTGCATCAATTTGTACAAGGCACAATGTGCTGCGAACGCACGTTATACGGTCGAGTCGACTCGAAAAGACGTGTTTCCACGTTATTAATATAATATACGAAATATTCAAGAACAATTGCTTCTATTTATGGATTCTTTGCGTGATCAGTTTGGAAGGTATATTTATACGTGACATACCTTGATAAAATGTTTCTTAAGAATTTGCTCTCGGGCAGAATGTGTTTCCTCCGAGTTCTTTATCAGCGTCTCGAGGGACGAAGAGATACGTCTCGAGATATCACAACAAAAAAAATAAATTCAAAAAGGGAGACATTTCCCTGGGTAGAAACAAAGTCTACAGCAAGCTCGAGCTAGTGGCAGAGATCTCCCGTCCTATCGTCATCGACCATCTTGAAAGGCAAATCTTTCTCGGTTACCTGAATCTCAAAGTGTCCCCTCGGTGTTCCTGGCTAAGTAACATTTTATTTGAATATTTTCGTTGACTTTATTGAAACATAGCACGTGGAAATGATTGAACAATTATATTTTTAGTCGTTTGGTAGGTAAACACTTTTAATAATGAATTTATATAATTTTTGGAGAGAGGTGAGAAACAGTTTCGTGTAAACTTGAGCAACTTTTTACAGTCTACTCCTCTCGAAGTATCCCGAAGTGCTCGCTTTACCGGCAAAGGACTGTGACGGCGGGGAACCTTAATCCGGGAGGGTAGAAACGGAAAACAATAGTGATTGTCTCGAAACGTTTACAGCCTAATTATGTGAACACGGGGCCCGAGCACGGTGGAGTAACAATGCTATAACTCGTAACAATGTACGATTGTTCATTGTCTGCCCGTGCCTCTCCGCGTTTTCTTCGTGCGCGCACGCAGGTTCGTAACCCTGCGCGCGTAGGGCCACACGCGGGAAATTGGGCTGCGGAGGGCCGTAAATGTTTTATCACCGGAGGAGGAAAGTATCCGTCGCGTATCTCATCCGTGATAACTCGACTTTGAGCGCATACGCGTTTGTAAGTTGAAGCAACTCCGTGTCGGGAGGCTCTCTTCTCTAAATATTATATTTACACGTAGACGATAATCCTCTACGTAAAAATTATATAAATTATTTCCTTGCTATCTGCGTAAAGAAAGAGAGAGAGCAGATAATACATAATCTACACCGAGAGATAACGCTCACGATAACGATAGCTGGACTGATCCGTTTCGGCGTTACACGAAGTCGATGGCGACCTCGAACTTTTCATAGGTTGCCGTCCCTCTCCCTCTCTCGCCCCGTCTCTCTTCCGCCGCAACACGAAACCTCTTTGTCAGTCTCGCAACATCCGGCCTGTCTTCCAAGGCCACGCAAGATCACACACAGAAATCGGGTCGTTGAACCGCCGCTGAAGCCCCTCGATACGCATTGCGCTGTAATAAGGCGCCAGCCCGAGATAAACGCACGTGCTTGATACGCTGCGTCCGTCATCCTCACTGTCTCGGTGTTCGATAAGAGATGATAAGGGTGACAGCTTTTCCAGACTGAGTTTTCCCCCGATAAACCGCTCTTTCTCTCCTCGAGAGCGCTTTTCCACGAGCAACCTTGCGGACAGTGGTCTCCGGTGCATCGCGCTTTTGCGAGGGTATCGTTCCCCAAGGACGTCATCTCGAGGAACCAGTCCTGTTCCCGCGAAAAACCGATGGCGAGATGTTTGCCGCGCGGTTGCCCTTTGCGCACAAGGAAAATGCGCACGTGCGCATTATCGCGCGGCTATGCGCGTGTGCGTGTGCGATGGAGAAGCCGCGAAACCGTGGATCCGCTCTCGTGCCTTTCGTTTTTCCTTCGGGGCTGCGGAACCTTGAGGAAATCTCGCTACCGTTCTCGATTCCGTCATCGAGATCGTCGTTGGCTCTCGCGCGAGTCGTGCGCGCTCGCGCATTCGCCGCACGTATCCGTGCGTTCGAAGGAGAAGGATCGGAAAGAGCGCGCCGCCACTCGCCGGCGCGACGCGCGGTACAGCGCTGATCTAGACCTTGGCGATGAACAAAGCAAGGAGCGGGAGTCCTCCGACTTACGTCGGCCGTGTTAAGGAGCAAGCAAGCGCACCGCCTCCACGCAGAACACGTATCATTACAGAGATACGAAGCTGTATAACAATAGGGAAAATTAAAAATTTCATTTCACAATTATATTAGATCGTCAATTGAGTAACCCGGGTCTGGATGACGATCCAGCTCAATGTGGCTATGTTTTGCAGAATTTCCTCCCTTGTTTTTGAAAGTTTACTTATTCTGCTATAAAATTAATACACGATAAGCTAGATTGTGCTGTCATAAGTATGCGTTTAGTTGATTCATTATCATGTAGACACGCGAGCCGAATTATTTAGTTAATGATCAAACATAATCGTGAAATTAGATCTTTAATTCGATTCACAATTGTATACGATAATTGTAATTGCAAAATCTCTCGGTGCAAGGAAGTTTCTTCGTTTCGTTTTACTCGGAATTATTACAGATCTGATGCTTTCGTTCTTAAGAATTAATTGCACGTTTTTGTACGTGAATGACTTTGCAGGCTGATCACGTAAGAAATACATCTCATGCGAAATGAAGCCGTAACGCTTCTAGCCACCCCGAGAGATGGTGTGCTGCTCGGCACGCGTGCAGACATCGTGAAATATCTTCTTCTAGCGAGTGTCGTTTATCTTCATACAACGCCTGTCGTTTATCCGCAACACGAGCCCGTCAGCACTGTGCATGCAACGGTATATACACCTTGTACGCTACTTTGCAACGAGAGAATGCGACTAGATATTATCTCTGGATCACAGATTATCTCTCATCTCGAAGTTTCGACTGAGATTTGCGCGGCCTTGTTTGCATAAATCAGCACATCCACGTGTAATCTTAACGAAGTTATTAAATCCCCGACTAAGCTATTTTAATAGACGCAACGAAGCTTAGGTTTCACTGCACTGATACTACTTGCGTGTATGACACAAGTTCCCACGTACTAAAGAGAAAGAGCGAGAAAGAGAAAAAGAGAGAATTGCTTTTATATGTAAAATAGCAACTTGTATTATATTCTTCAGCTAAATGCAGCTTATGTAATTTACAACGTACAATTTACAACATGAACAATATGAAAACAAGTTTCTGGAACTTTGGAATTTTTATTTCAATAGAATCCGGCGATTTTATTTTCAATTTCATGATAAGTAACAAGTGTACACCGTGAGTGACACCAAGTGATGTTTTACAAGCTGATGCGAAGGCAATAACATAAACGTGACGCAGCAATAATCATTTGTCATCTCTCCGTCTGCAAGTGCGTCGTTGTATATGGCTCGACATGAGCATCATCGTGTAAACGAGACTCGTCTGACCCACGTAATTCATCCTTAAACGCGTCTGCAAGACGGGGACCGATGTACTCGGCTAATAATCGACTTCGAGGAACTCTAGAATGAACGCGATGATTAAACGGAGCGCGTCTGTTACACGTGGACTCGTTGAAAAGTCAGCTAATTGAAACTGCCCGCATTCAGCGCGGAAGATTAAATTGTTCATGTAATTCAGCGGCAACAAACGCAAAGAAAGAAAAAAAGAGGGCGAGAGGGGGGAGAGAGAGAGAAATACATTTCTCTTACATTGCGATTTAAAATATGCGATCGGGCATCGATGAGCCACGTTGCGCGAGCACCAATGTTAAAGACCGATGCGTTGCCAAGCGAAATCGATGATCTCACCGCGAGGGTCAAGCCGAAAGCGGCCGTTAACGGCTGCCCCGATATTTGACTTCGATCAAATCGAGAGCCAGCCATTACGTCGGAATTCAGGGACGTGGTCTGGCCCTCTAATAACGGACGAATAGACGAATAAATGCGAGGCTGCGCTCGCCTTTCGGACGAGAAGGAACGCTCATTGTTGGTGCACCCTCAGAAAGGATTTCTGATAACAAGACGAAAAATATTCTTGACTAATTTAATCGTATTACAAGTATAAAAAATATGAAAATAAAACAATTTTTAATTTAAATCAGTAATTTCTATTCTCCTCTCTCGAATTAAATAAGATTGTCTTACTGTCTTGAGACAAGAGTAACATGTACAAATTTATGCTTATATATTCTTGTATGTAGAATAATTTGATATTAGCGCCACTTTATAGTAGGCTTTGTCCATGTCGACGCATCATTTTCTCACAGTCGCTCGTCGACTCGGCGCTTCTGCGTCCTTTATTCCGATAAAACGGCCAATATTTGTGTTGCAATCGAAAATCGGGAAAGTGTTTCTGTTATTTACAATGCAAGAAATATTAAAAGATATGGAAATGTAAGTAAGTATATACAATATACTTACTTGAGAAATAAGATTCGAGATAAGACATTTCCATATCTTGTAATATTTCTTGTAGAGTATTGCACTTATTCATTGTAAATAACAGAAACACAGAAACACTTTCCGGATTTTCGATTACAACACATAAATATTGGCCGTTTTGTGTAGATTCTACAAATTCTCTTACAAGAATAGAATAAGATGTCTTTTAGATCTCACAATATTTTGAACTTGCTACAAATTTGTATCTAAATCCTTCTGAGAAAATTAATGAGATAGCACGAAGATTATTTGAATCTAGATTTTCGAATTTTCTATTCAAGATTAAAATATGCTTCTTTTCAATAATAAATATGATTGTCGCTATAGCGATCTTATTTTATGATATTAAAGAGTAATAGCATTAAGTCCAGAAATCTTTTCTGTGGGTGTGATGATCCGGCGTCGTGTTGGCGTCAGGTTGATTTCGGCAAATTTATGAAATCACTCCTCGAGCGGGCACTATATGATACGATCCGATAGACGCGTTGCTGAAATAGCTGAATTGCGACTCGTCAGAATATCGATGCCTCGCATATTTCTCATGTTTTTATCCTGATATTGATATCCTGATATTTTATTCTAATTTATTTGGTTAAATGTTGTTAGAGGTTCAGTTCTCCTTGGTCTTGCGTGACATTAATGCACGTTGCTTGGCGAGCAATTGTCTATTGCGGTACTTCCGCGCTTTCTTCTACCCTTCAATGGAGTCGCGTTGAAACGAATAGCTCCGCGTGATCAAGACTACGTTTCATCAGGCGGGCACCGAAAAATCATTGTCCGTCTGGGCGGTTCGTTTCACACTGGCCGCAATAAAGCAACAAGTCGCTCGATTATAATGCACATGGCTCGCAAGCATGCTGGGGCCATTGTTTCTCGCGCTGGATCGTCGAGGTGTGGCACCGTTGGGAAAAATCTCGAAAACAGAAGCCGCACCGCAAGAATGTTCGAGGAGAGGAGACCCGACGAGAAGCACGACAAAAGCGCCCATTTTGTTGAGAAACTGTCGGTCTGTGCCAACGCGAACGTTTCTATCGAACTTTTATCGTCGCAGCTGGCGAACAGGTGTTAGCGGCTGGCTAAGTCGTCAGCTGTGCCATGCTAAGCCGACTGCTAAGTGTAAAATGGCCGTTATTAGTTGCCGGTCACGCTACGGGCCTTCGATTGAACGGAACCGGTAGTAGCTGTCGGCTTCTTGCCGGGCAGATCCAGATTCTCCGCGGAAACTCAAAATTGTCTCGCGCAATCAACGCTACTTGTCTCGTATAATTATTCCCAGGAAAGATACTCTCTCCAATCTCGAGATAAAACGAGCACAAGTTGATAAGACGTTGACATAATTAATATACTGAAATTTCCTGGTAATTTATCAAGACAATTTTCATCGAGCAACCGTTTTTCGTTCTCAATTATTTTCCTTTTTCTTACGATGCTTAAATATAATTTTTGGCTTGGCTCTTACGTCGTCACTCACGACGATGCGTTACACATCCCAGCATCATTGAACGCAATTGACATCTACATCGTTAGAGTTTATTAGTACCGGTTGGCAACTGGTTTGTCGATGGCTGGCGGTGCCGTGCGTGATGAGCCGCGCGATTTACACTCGACGTCCTCGACGATGTTTGATCGATCCATCCTGTTTCCATCCTGCCCGGTTTCCCGGTGCGCTTTCCGTACACGAAATCGCACCCCATCGCCGGGGAAAAGGCCGCCCGAAGGTATTCGCATCGCCATTGAGGATCTGTATTACGGATGTGCCGCCGCGCCGCGAGTCGTCGATAATGGTCGAAAAGTGTATCCCGTCTTTTTCAGTTGGATTCTGCAATCACGGAAGATTATGTTGAGCCACGCAACGTCGGTTGCAGCGAACGTATGAATGTGATTACTCGAAATTTATGCTCCCCGAACGCCGACGCGTTTGCAGTTTACGTACGTTTATCAATAAATGGTGATGCCGGAGGTTGCCATGCGCTCCGAGCGGCCTGGAGCTTGTCTGCAGCTGTGATGTAATGATGACGATTACTAAACTAGTGCTCCATAGTAATTTATAGCTAATGATCTTGCCCCTCGCTAGTTTGATTGTTACCATTACGTTTCAATGTTTCCTGCGTTCAGAAAGGCCGTTTGAAATTTTACAGGAACTTTTCGATTCAATTTTATATCGCATGGTACACTTGCATGTATTCAAGTACGGAATTGAAGAGATGAACGCGATAAGGAGCAGATTGCGCATTCATATTTATCAGGCAGAAATAATTTTCAGAAATGAATATTAATTGACAAATTAATCGGCGTAAGTGTGCTCGCGAATCATCACGAATCACTGTTGCAAGCGTGAAAACATGAATTCCACGACGCGTAGCGTAGTATTAAACTAAACGTTGCATGAAACGAAATACACATTGACGTACATGCTAAATATTTACTCAACCACGACGGAACGAGCGCGCGAGAATTTGTAAATTAACAATTAACGCGGCATCTCCGTCATCACGCTCGTCGCAAATATTTATTCCCCATACAGACGTGCGCGTTTGCAGGGTCTTAAAACAGTTGCAGTTGGAAAAACATGGGAGAGATGCATCTTCCCTCCCAAAGGTTCACTGGCAATAATTCTGAAAAAATGATATACCGCCAAATTCCGTGACTTAAAAGAAGCGTGACACATGTTGTGCCATATCATTCTCTTTACGTCACAATGGCAAGTTGTTCCACTATGAATTACAGTAATCTACAGTACTTTTATGGTAATCCAAATTGTTTCTCGAGTGTAGGGTACATTGGATCTATTTTCATAAACCGTTAAAACCAGACAGCTGATGCTTTTATGCTTCCATGCGAGCAAGTGTCTCGTGTGTCTGATGATTCAGAAATTAAACGCGAAAATTGAGTTCTTTTATCATCGCACGTGAGAACTTCAGCACGGAATTTCCCAGATTATTTTCGGTGATCTACTTTGCAGAAGAAGTTCGTGGTAGCGGCTGTTGGTCGTGAGGACTCGCGTGATGCGGGGATCTGAAGGGTAGGGCAGGGGCGGATTTGGAGGTTGGTCCCGTGTCGAGGTGGGGCAAAGGTGACCCCCGTGGATCAATACCGCCGCTGGTCGGGCGCCTCCATAGCGCTCGAACCACCGACCTTCTCGTATTTCGTCTCGAAATCAAACGCCGTTTGGTCCAGATCATTCGCGGAAATTATTTCCGAACGAATCCGCGAACGGATTATCTCTCTCGTGCAGAACATATTTTTTTTTGTAAAACATCTGGATTTTGTACGAGTCTTTTTTGTCTGTTTTGCGTATAGATTGAATATTTTAGGAATCTTGGAATATTGTTTTAATTGAATGATGAACTGTGGATGAGACAGTTTACGGAATTATTTATTAACGACAATGCTGTTATATTTATATATAATAGATATGTATAAAAAAAATGTATATTTATACGGGGGCGGGTTCCTGCAATTTTAAAGAAACGAACAGATTTGAATGGCAAATAACAAGCCTTTGATTACTTTTGTGGTATGTACTTTTGTCAAAATTCTCAGCAAATAAAATTGCTCCTAGAAACAGGTTCTGATAAAGAAAGTCACAGACGGTTGATGTATATATTGATAGAAAGCTTAAAATCTTTTCTCGTTATTTGTATTGTATTTAAACGCTTTATCCAACCAGAAAGCTTTATCTCAGAATTTTATCAATGTCGATAAAATGAAAGGAAATTCTAAAATACGAACATTGCCTATTACCGAAACTATATTCTTGTATAATCTTTACTGGGATCATCAAGGTAATTGGGTTGTTCGACGGTTATTTTTCGAAAATATTTTAATTCGCTGGATCGATTCGCAAACGGCGAGAGGAAGCAGATTTCAGTACTTTCTCTTCGTTCTCTTGGTCTCAAGGCGATATCGCTTCTACTGACGCCGTCCGGTGCGCTTAACGGAGATAAATACCATTAATGGACTTCAAATGAAACGCTTGCTATAGCGGTCAGCACCGTGACGACTGCCATGAACGGCCCCCGTGCAGCGCAAAGGGCATCTTACTCATTTACTTCCCGCGCGGCGGGAAATTAAATTCGCGGTTTCTCGACCGCGTTTCCTGTTCGCCGTGTGGCAACAATCGTAATGATTTATTCATTTGCCATTGCGATGATTAATTATGAATGTTTCACGATTATTTGGAAAGATTTGAAACTCGAGCTCGCGTAAACGGCCGGGCTACTTATTTGCTCGATGTCATCAATGTTACTAATTCACGAATGTTTGCACAGAGTTCTCGTCTCGAAATGCAGCAATTAATCAATATCGCGTTTTGCGAAAATTCACATGATTCAAGCAATACGTCACGTATTATTTTCGTTTCCTTAAAATACATTTATTGCACAAATACTTCGACGGGACCAGACCTGTTTCTTATTGCGCCTGCATCCACATGGCTTCTCTTCATTTGTCTTTGCGTTGTCTTGCGTTTCTTTTCCATTTCTCCGAGCAGAAAAATTTCCGAGAAATTTCTATTTTTGTTACTTCTCTGTCGCATATATTTCTGTTAAAAAGTTATTACGTTCTCATCGAGACACTTGTGCTCGTTAACTTTGGCTTCTTTTCTATTTAATCGCATTCTCAAGTAACAATAATGAAGAATAATAATAGATTTATAAGTAATAACGTTTGCACGTAAACTGTTTGCTTCGAAAATGACGTAACATTTTTTAAAACCATAAAATGAATAATACAAAGTTAACTTTGCATTAATCTGCATAGAATAATTGTGATACCGTAATCTAATCCAAATCATTGTATTTAAAAACCTTACATCGATTTCAAACTGCATAATTTAGACATTTGAATAACTGCTGAATTGCTCCCGATTATATACACTTGATTTTTGCATTATAAGGAACGGGGAAAGCATTATTATGTGGGAATGAACTTCAAGAAACCTTTCTTACCCGTTCGTGCTCGACATAACGTGATATGGCATAATTCTTTATCGCAAAATGCGGTCATTCGTAGAGATTTCGCTTTTGTCGTTTCGTGATTAATATTACAGATAATTTTAATGACGCAAATTGTAATAAGCGCCGAGAAGGCGTCGAAGTAGAAATAATTCAATTTTCCACCTTTTCATACATTTTTAACGACTCCAATCGTAATAGACTCGGAAATTTCTGTGACAACACATGTATTTACAAGAAGTTTGGTATGAACGAGCGATGTAAAAAATGGAAATAAAACAGAGATTGCAAGAACGTGATGAAAATGCTACTTCGCGTGTATTTCATTCGCTAGGAAGAATTAATTGCAGTTGCCGCAATTCGTCGCCTACGCCTGCATACTATATACACGAGCAATTCGTTCCGCAAAGCCTCGCAAATAGGAAAACGTGATTAATTGAGATTCTCTCGGATATGCTCTTTTTTTCTGGATTCGCGGGCGAGGCGAGGCGCGGATCACACGAATGCAAAAGCATATCTTCATCGAAATGATTTCACGTGCAAAAATTCGATGGATTCCTTTAGAACTGCAGAGATTTATCTGCCCTGATAGACAGTTTTCATCTGCGACTTTTTACACATAACGTTGAGAATTTAAATGGAGTCGTCATACAAACTCGGACTATATTTGATGTTACTCCGGGCGATAGATATTCTTTCGCCCATTTCATATTGTTACAGAACTTGTTACGTGTTTTTGTACAATGCATCAGGATAAAATCGACAGAAATCCGAAACTCTTTGTTTTCCATCTCTTTTGTTTTTGTAAGTACGCTCGAGGACGAGAAATGTGCTTTCGTCGTTAGAGAGAAGATTAAAGTTGACAAAAGAGGAGACCCAGATCCCGTAATTGCTCCAGAGACACTCATCAGGTACCGCACCGACGATGCATACCCACAAGTATTTAATGCAACAGTCTCGCGAGTTTGCCGACCGTGAAAATCATCCCCCCCCCCCAGTTGAAATCACTTTCCCCCTTCCTCGCGCATTCGATCGCAGCCCTCGTATCAATCTCTGTCTCCGTTTATCTATTCTTCTCCCTCTTCCTCCCTCTCTCCCCAATCGATAATCTCTCTCTCCCCACTCCCTCCTATCTCTCTTGTTTCCTCCCGCCAGAACACACAGAAATTAACATGCCCTCGTTCTGTTCTCGCATTGCAGGTATAAAGCGAATCGTTGCGTGAGCGGGGGTGGTAGCCGCGGAAACGGGGCGACTGGCGGTACCGGAGGCGGTTCGGGTACTGCGGGCGGTCGCAGCGGCGGGGGCGGTGGCAGCCCCGGTAGGGGTGGCGGAGGCGTCGGAGGAGGAGGAGGTGGCGGCGGGGGAGAGGGAATAGACGGTGGCGTGGTGTCTACTGCACCACCTAGTACTGGTCATCACCATCATCATCACCATCATCATCATCATCTCAGCACCACGACTACCACGACTACCACCACGAACAACACCACCACCACCTGCGGCACCAGACACCACAGGCACAAGTTGTCCGCCGGCAAGCAGTGCGCCGAACATCGTCACCACCCGCATCATCACCGGCATCACCCACACCATCGCTCCCACCACCGGGGCATGAACATGGGCCAAAAGATTTCAGGTCAGGCATTTAGACTGTACGAATATGCAGCCACGTGTCGAATATGAAACACGGCGTCACAAAGTTATGTGCGTGCATGTGCGCGCGCGCGCTCGTGTGTGTGAGATGTTCGTTTACTTAGTTAGATAGAAAAAATAGATTATTAAGTCAAATTGATAGATTAAATCAAAATCATCACTTGATCTTTTATAAATACTTTTTATTTTTATTTTCTGTAATGTCAGTCTGATGATCAATCCGTTAATTTGTTCAATTGTTCATTTTATTGCACTTTATCAAAACATTGTATCGCAAACCTGAGCAGTCTTTATTTTATTTTATTATTTTGAAATTATAGCATTTAACTTAAGCGATTATAAAGAACATAGTGCGAAAACTACTCATAATTATGTTTTGTTTTATTAATATCTTCGGGATTGAGTTGATATTGGAACATGACGATGCAAATTGCATGTACAAGATACAAGAATATGCACATTTTCTTATAAAATTCTTCAATTTCAAATAACACAGCGTTTCGCCAAAATAAAAATAAAATACTGTAAAATATATTATATATTTATCAATATACTTATATATTTATCATTAACATATCATACAAATGAATGAGACAGGAGAGTAATAATGTTTGTACTATACGTGCTATGTGTACACTTATAGTCGTATCATGAGTTGATGTCATCTTAGAGGACGATGAAGAGCTATGGACTGCTCAGGTGAGCCATCAAAAATCTTAAAAATTAACGGATTAGTATCAGAAAACCGTACTAGATGAGGAGGTTCGCAATCTCTGATTCGTCGACTGCGTTTGCGCAGCTTGATTACGGTCGCGTTATTCAACTGTATCAAAGGAGGCTGCGCCGGCGTATTGCGCCAGTACAGGCGCTGTTTAACTGTTTGGGGTATGTTATGTTTCGGTTTTCGTTCACTTTTGACTGCCTCGGATTAGTATTGGGGTTAAATAGAAATTTCTTGATCTCTCACCAGCAATTCCGGTTAGTGATCTACTATCTGTAAAAATGCTTTCAAGTTTCTCGAAAGGCATTGATTGCGGATAGCGCAATGAGCAAGCGCCTACAGAGTAGCGTTTCTCTTTATTAATATCTCTGGATGACGATCAATCCTCGTGTCGTTCGTGTCGATCAATCGACAATCGGTCGTGAAATTAATGATCTGCAATCGCATTGTGCTTAGCACGAATTGAAACAACTTGAAACGCCAAAGGTGACGCCCAAAAAGCAAGTCTAATGTGGATACGTAGGTGAGGAAGGGCTCATACGCACAAACACACACACGCACACCACAGACACTGTGAAAGGGCCTTCCTGTAGCTGCCCCTACCTTTTCAAGCACAAACGACCCTATAAAACCTCCGCCGGAATCTTAGGAGCCCTGGAGCGCGGGAACAGCTGCTGGAGCAAATAAACCAATGGTCCAAGGATATTGTGGGTTATCCAAACCTCCCAGAACCCTCTAGAAACTCGCCGCTGGAACCGCCATTACTTGGTTCTCCCTTTAGTCTTATTCCCTTGCTGCTTCTCTCTTTGCAAAATCTTCCGATCCGTCGCATTCCTAGCAGGTATCCAAGCGAGCTGGATCGCAGACAATATCTGAATCTCTAATGAGAATCTATCGAGGAAACGTTCTGCTGAAACATATGAGCTTTGTTCAGTGATATCCGTGTTGAATAGTCATTTTGCTGTTATTTTTTACATTGGGGAAGGTATCTTGCCTCAGAGATTGCTGTTGGCGCAAGGCCATGCATACATGGTATCCTCACCTTTCCAAGTATACCATGTCAAAAGTACTACATGTGTATTATATCACGTATCCTAGATACTATGTATTACGTTAGTATACTTGCGCTAAAGTTTTGCGTGTGGATTTCCGACTTGATGTATTGCAATATATAATTATAGCAGATTGAGTGACCGAATCTGTTAATAGACATTTGGCTATTGTGGTACTGAATGATTAAACGAATGCAAAATTTTATTCTGCTCGGTACTGATTTCGTCTTCCTTTTTCAGGCGGTGTGAAGAGCATGAGCCGGGAGAGCGGAGCCGGAGCCGGCGGTGGCGTCGGCGTTGGCGGTGGCAACAACACGACGTATACACGATCCGTGGTGCCGCGTGAGTTGGCGCAAGACTTCTCGAGACCGGCGCGTCTCGATGTACTTCTTGACATGCCACCTGCCTCGCGGGAGACGCAGGTCCATCATAGCTGGAATGCTAACGATCGTAGCTTAAACATATTTGTCAAGGTACTGATGAATGTTAAAATATCGATAAACTAACAACTATTTAATAAATCACGTTGAGCTGTAAGAAATGAGTTTCTTGATTCAGATTCTGTAGAAGGCTCGTTCCAAATTTACATGGACATTGATTTCTTTGGTCGAAGCAGATACAAGACGGTTACTTTTTCCAGGAGGACGATAAGCTGACGTTTCATCGGCATCCCGTCGCACAGAGTACAGATTGCATACGAGGGAAGGTGGGATACACTAAAGGAATGCACGTATGGGAACTTTATTGGAGTACAAGGCAACGAGGTACGCACGCTGTGGTAGGAGTCGCGACGGCAGACGCACCCCTTCATAGTGTCGGTTACCAGAGTCTGGTCGGTAACAACGAGCTTAGTTGGGGTTGGGACCTTGGTAGAAACAAACTCTATCACGATTCGAAGAACAACAACGGGGTTACGTATCCAGCACTTCTCAAGCCCGATGAGACGTTCATTGTTCCTGATAAATTCCTAGGTAAGCGATTCTTGCGTCCCTGCGCATAACATTTCTACACAAATTTATAAACTGTCACGCAAAACGTACGATGTTAACCGACAAAAGTGTTCCTTTGCGAACGAAGGAGAAGGGCGATAATCATCACATCGAATTTATCTTGTTCAATTTTTCTTATAGTGGTCCTCGATATGGATGAAGGTACGTTAGCATTCGTAGTGGATGGTCAGTATCTTGGAATAGCCTTCAGGGGGCTCAAAGGCAGAAAATTGCATCCTATTGTATCTGCTGTCTGGGGACACTGCGAGATCACGATGAAATATATTGGTGGACTTGACCGTAAGTAATAATCACTTTAAAGATGCTTACCGTCATTTTTTATTACAAAGAAAATTCGCAAAGTTTTACTGAATAGATACGAGAATATTGTGCGAGCAAGTACGATATCCCTTAAATCTTGCTGCGATCATGATGATCGAGGTGCTTTCCTTTTGAATGAAACGCTCGTCTTTTGTTCCGACAGCTGAACCTCTGCCTCTGATGGATCTCTGTAGGAGAGTGATTCGACAGCGGATCGGCAAGAACAGATTGGAAGAGAGAATCAACGAACTGAATTTGCCGCAAACGATGAAGACTTATCTCCTCTACCGTGATAGAAGGTAACCACACCGAGTGAATCTTCTCAAGATGCCACCACGATTATGACTGCTAATATCACCGTGCTGCAACGTTGCCACTACGACGTTCAGGCGACCGTCCGCTATCTGCTTGCATGCCACTAATGACCGCAATACCTTATCCGCGCGTCTCCGTTTATGAAGCGCACGATGATCAATATAGACTGACACGCGTCATGCGACGACGCGCTGAGACACGCCTAGGAGTACCTTGAGAGAGCACGCTGAGAGAGAAATCGATGCCGAAATCTATCATGTGCATTAATGACGCCTCCTTAACAGGACAGATCGCGAAGATCGGGATTAGCATCGTCATTATTGATATATATATCAATATATCCATGAACATACAGCTACATGGCGATGTGACAAAAGGAAAAAACAGACAAAAAGGAGTTTTAATGACATTTAGAAGAAAAATTCTTTATTTAGGGTAATAGCTCTTGATTTAGCATAATTCTTGATGATTTAGGTGATATTGTTGTTTTACCATTTGTTGTCTGTACAATTCTATCTCGTAAAATCACGAAATATTTATTATTAGAATTGTGCTGATCGATGCGACAGGTGTGATTAAACGATTGTCGCAACCAGTAAGCGCGCGCACATTACGCGGTCTTTTTCTTCGATATTTCTTGCAAATGAGCAGTTGCGCATGTAGCGAATGGCGCAGAATTGCGCAAAGCGACGGCAATACAGTTAAATGATTAGTGCGAATTCGGAGACGCATGGTTAAAGAGGGAAAGTAAAGAGGATCAGGCAAGGACACGAGAATACGAGAAGAACCTACGGCGCTTCACAGTTGGCCAGTAAAAAAAAAGTTAGACTTAGTCAAGCCGGGAGGCTGATACGGGCGTGTCGCTTGCTTACAACAGTTGATCGATAGTGGACAGCGGGCTTGCTCTAGTCCGGCCACAGCAAAAAAAGAAAAAAAACGAAAAAAGAAAACAGTAGAGCAAGAGGAAGGAAAATCGAGGAAAGCAGATAGGATATGCCTCTCACTGATTCGTTGGAAGGTTTTCTACGACGAAGAACGATTACCCAGCGAGAAATGTGACTTCGATCGCACAATTGTGGAACGATTAATTGAATTTGGAAGAAGTGTGTATAGTGTTGGATACCGGGCAGCCAACTTCCAATAGACTCATTTTTCAAGTATTTTCTAAGCATGCTAGGTCTAATAAAGTATAGTGGTGTGTGCGTGTATATCTCGTGGATGGAATATATTAGAGGGGGAAAACGGGAATGGCGTGAAGAAGAGAGAAAAAGAAAAAAAGACACGAACCCTGCCATAATCTTCCCTTTAGCAGTGTTCGAAATATAGACTACAATTGCGGATTCTGCGGGGAAGAAATCTGAGTGAGGAACGCAAGGAAGAAGAAGGGGTAAGCAGCAATGAAATTCGCGCTATAACGTGGATCTAGTTATTCGGTAAAGGACCTCTAAGTAAATTGATTGATAGCGCAAGAAGCATGATGACATTGGAATTAATAAATCACGTACATCCGATTGATTTCCCTGAGAGTGATCGAAAAACGTTCGCGGCAGTTGCATGTATTAAACTAATGTTAAGGTGAGAAGCGCGTTCGACACGGGCATTGGTACAATCCTAACGCGAATTAAAACTGCGATGGAGAGCCGTCGCGTAATAAATATACTCCGATGAGAAGACAAAACGGGAGGTTGACATCGGATTATATTTATTGCGGTTCATTCGTCACGGACAATTATATCGGACTACTAATTATAATAGTTACAATGCTGACAGTGAACGACGAATGAGTAATGACTATATCGGGTATGTACGCTACTACGCTATTAGCACAAGGAATCTTATACGACTGGTCCCTAATATCTCTTTACTTTTACGTTTTTCGCTTAGGTTAACAAATAATAAACGCCATCGTCATCGGCTAGGTCGAATTGTACATAGGCATATCGATAATAACGCACGACGACGTACGTGAACGTATCGTGAACGACGATTGTATCCGTAATCGCGGAGCAGGCAGACCGAATGCAACGGTAACACCTTTGTCATTTCATCCGAGCAGGGCAGTTTTGTCTCGCGCCTCGTCGGGCCTCCGTTTCGGTGTATTCTTGTTTTCTAACGCGCGCGAGTCCCGTACAGCGTGATTCGATCATCACCTCGATTGTTAATCGCTGATACAACACGCATCGTTGTTTGCACCTCCAGCTTGAGCTCGAGCCTTCGAGAGAGACTCGAATCGTATCGCGTCTTCCACATTATCGTCAACCAAGCTCGCGAATCTATCTGAACATCGCCTCTGAGCCTCTTCGCAGTCACTTGGACGAGTGAATCGCGTTTGCTCCCGCGTCTGTACCCGGTCACCCTTCCCCACCCGGGTGCAATCTCCGATGGTCCAGGTCTTTGGGTAAACCTATTGCTCGCGGGAAGAATCGTTGCTCAACACTGTGGGAGAACGATTTCCGCTGCAGCTGGTTGATCTCATTGATCGTGCAGTACTGTGCTCCCAAATAGATGCGACACGTGTTCGAGAACACTGTAATTTATCCTGCAGATGTTTGTCCTCGTAACCGTTCGCTGTCGCAAAATTGATCATAGAATCGCATATGAATCGTACAGCGACACGAACGAAACGACGGATGCAAGGATAATTCAGACTTTTCGTGAAACGCGTTGTCTCGACGTTGGTGGCCCGGCACCGGACATCGGAAGTAGGTACACCTAGTAAGTTGTCTTTACCGCACGATGGTGAAATCACCTTAAGAAGGTAAAGGCAATGAAAGGATTTTGTTCGGTGGAACTGATTCCTGCACACGATGGTGAATCGATCCCATGCGAAATGCGCATGAGGGAGCATACCCGAGGACGCTTACTGAGCGAGATGCTTTGATCTAATATGCATTGATCTGTACACGTCGTATTCGTGTATCATTAAACACGTGCAAGAAAATGAAGAAACAATGTACGCGCGCGCCCACACACATACACGCATCCTCGAACGAGATTTTCCGCAGGCATTCTTACTGCTACCCTCCCATTGATCCGATACTGTTTTATATGAATTATTAATTATTGCCTATATAAAATGTGCGTGTCACACACAAGCCGAGCATGAGAGAGGACAAATAGAGTTAGAATATTGTATAAAATTATTATTAACGATTAATATTAATACGATTAATGTGTGTATCCCGATAGTTTAATTATTCGGTCGTCATTATTATCGTAAACTCGGACATTTACGGATAATTGTGGTTTCAGTTTTCCTTTGTTTTGTCGGTATAACAAGGAGAAAGAAATATGCGATCGATCGATATGACGATTGACGATTGAGACGCAGTTGCAATTATTCTTGATTTGATTGATGATTTAAATCAATTTAGTATTGTCACTTATGGATGACTTCTAACGGTTCAATGAAATTTGACAGGGATAAACATAACTGGGCACAATTGTTTCAAAAGTTTCTGTATTTGTGATCCGTAACTCTGTGTATATATTTTCATCTTGACTTAGAAATTAAATTTCTAACGAACTTTACCTGAAAGAAGGTAAAATTATGCAATTCTGTTTTAATGATAACTATGTTTGGATAAATTAATTCTTAAAAAAGATTTATTTAGGAATTATCACTCTTAAATGAAATATCGTTACATTATTTGTAAATTATTACTTATTTCTATTTTTTTTTAATTTAAGAATATTTAATCATCCTTTTAACGTGCAAATTTTCTTTTCTTCTATATTTTTTTATGATTGTTGTTATTATTTGTGGACCAGTCAAAACTCGATTTGATTGGAATTTTGAATTCAATATATTATAATTTATTATTCTTTCCGTTTTCAATTTTATATTTTTATTAATGTAAATCTTGAAGTTTTTCCTAAAACAAAAATTATTTCTTTTCTTTATGTTCGGTGTCATCCAAAGTGGTCGTATGATTGAAACTATAATAATCGATACGATGAAAGGAAAAAGTAATGCAAAGCATGCATCACAGATATTAGAGTGATCCAATTTTAGTAATCAATCTTGTTTTACTTTGTGAAAGGGCAAATTAAAACAAATCAAATAAATTACATTTGAAAAATGTAATAATTTGTATTGATTGTAACAAATTGATACTACGTAATTGTTATATAATGAATTTTAATATTTGACGATTCCACAAGTTTTCCTATCTTTCATTGAAAAAATTGTTACGGGCATACGTTTTATTTTATTTTTTTCGATGTTGTACGAGTAAACTACTCATCTGTTTCGAGAAAACTGAGATTCGACAGAATTATCCTGTTTTTCACGTATATCGATCGATTGTACGCACCAATGAGATGCAGACGAGGTAGTTTCTAACAATGAGATCACGATTGCATCCGATTCGTTCGCACGCGCTGCGGAAAATATTCCAGCAAAATTCGCGTAACTGTTGCGAGGATTGATTTCCACGAACTGCCTGCCCACCTGCCCTTGCACACTACGTTGACAAATGAGTCTAATTTATTGATGATGCGTTACTTAGTAAGTTATTAGTTTAATTAAATGTGTGCTAGAGTAATCTACGAGAAAAACGTATGTAAGAATGAGAGCGTGAACGTTTGTATATGTGATCGAATATACATAGCATGCATGCGCTTTAGACATTCGATATATTCATCATTAATTTTTTCCTTTCACGTTTTCATTCGCAGGTTGTTGTTCGTTCGATTTTTAATTTTGTCGTACTACCGTGATCCATGTGGTCCAGAAGTAAACTTCGTTTTTTTTCATAACGATAGCTCAACAGTTGCTGTAGATTACGTGCATTGTTCCGAATAACATGTGTAACATGTACCATTATATATCGCAATTCAATGTCTGTACTTGAAATTTATGCCAATTGTATTATATTCCTCGTTAGTGCCAATTGCAGGAATAAATAAATGGAGAAAAAAGATTTTTATAGAGATATTATTATTTCACGTAACTTTACACGCTTAAAGAACACACTGAAACTGCATATGAATCTAATAGAATATTCCACCAGAGAGTAAATACTCGATGCACAATGCAATCTTATTTAAAGAAAAGAGTTGTAACGATAATGAAAATCTCACAAGGTTTTGATGACTGAAAAATTGGTAAACATTTCTTAACATTTCAAAAAGGATAATTTCTTAGAATAAAAAGCAGCGATCTGCCAGAATTTTAAATAGCTTGTGTTTGATATGTTATAACTGTAGAATTAAAGTGTATCAAATATTCACGAAATTTACATAAATAATTTTTTAAAGATGTATTATTTTAAGTATTTATTTACTTGTTGCTTCTGATTTAAAAAATTATACTTTTCTAAAGAGTTAACTTTCATAAATTTATAAATAATATAAAGCATTTTTTCTTATCTTGATATCTTTTTAAGGATAAAAAGTTTTTAGAAGATAAGAATAATTATGTAAATACTTATGGTTATGTTGTAAATATAGATATTACATATAAGTATTTTTGTAAATAAATTATTAGTTAAGTTTTGCAAATAATTATACAATATTACAAATTATTTAGTGTCACATGTACAGTCAGAATATGGACCAATACCATTATCGTTATGTATCGTAATAAGTATTATAATTCTATGCGCATTGTTATTACATTATTACTATTATTATTATTAGCATATTCATTACTTATTAATTTCTTTGATCAAGAGTTACATTAAGTTTGTTATTTCTGCTATTACTTTTTGTTTTTACTAGTATCTTATCGCTAATATTACGTCTTAACAATTTATAATTGGCTTTTCTGTTGGTAGAAAATAAATTATTTTTTGTTGGATAGGCAAAGGACTATTCGCGTAATAAGGTGTAAATAGAACTATTTTAATGAACAATATATTAACGAGCAATATTTCTTTTTGCACATTAGCAAATTATCCTTTACCAAAGGATTGATCGGTCAAAAAAGAAATAATGAACAAAATATTAAATTATATAATGTGAGTAGTATAATAATAGAATCAGCTGGTGATCACACAATTGGCGTTAAAATTATAAGCATATATAAAATTAAATAAATCAATAATATATATAATATATAACAGTATAATATAATATAGAAATTATAGATATAAAACAAATTATACAAACGTGCAAAATTATAAATTTCAAAATTTTATATACGCATAGATATCTCCAATCGTGTAGTTTACTTTTGATTTCAAATTTCTTTAGTTAATAAAATATTTAAGTAATAAATGAACTTGATCGATTAATAAAGCGCACAAAGAGTTCTGCTTTCGACTTTAAGGTATTGAATTGTTTTTTAATTTGTACATATGTAATGAAGTAACGATGAAATTATCACTAGTTATTTTCGTTGTGTTTAGAAAATTTCGAAAAATTGCTCCAACAAAACTCCAAGATAAAATAAAAGCTTTCTATTATTTATACAGATTACAGAAAAACTGTTTTAAAAAAGCATAATTTAATTAATCATGTTAAAAGATTAGGTTTTTAAAACTATTTTTTTTTAACTTTTGGTACATTTTAATTTTATGATTATTACAGTTATAGTCAAATGTGTGATTAAAATTCTGGGGAATAATTCTTAAAAAGTAACATTTCTTAGAATGTCTGAAATGGTATTACAAAGTGCATTCATACACGTTCATAACAATCCGTGAATTAGCAAAGTAATTATAATATACGCAATATATTAGCTTATTTTGAATTTGATATTGATTTGATGAGTTTGAAACTGACTCTAAATTCCAGTAATCTCATATAATTCATTCTTGATTGGTTTTGCGTTGAGAAATTTCTTTTCTGGATGGAACTCGGCACAGATTGTTTGTAATCGGAAACTCTCCATATGGTAACTCGATCTCATAATCGAGACACTAATAGTTTAAAACCAAACTGTAAAGAATAATTATTTGGTGATCTGCAGACAGAATATTATTTGGTACAATTTCCTGAGTATAAACAGAATAGATGTTATTGTAAAAGGAACATTATCGAAGACTGAAAAGAATGTAAAGCTGTGTGATAAACGTTTGGCACATACAGCTCAACGAAAAAGTTTCGGTGTTTTCTACGGTAACTGTTGTCTACAAATGTGTGAGGAAGATTGATAAGTAAACTATTAATTAGTAAAGTTATTCTTACGTAAAGTTACAATTATTTAGCATTGGAAGTAAAAACTCGAAGTTTATTTCTGAACGACATAATAACGACTTTTGCGTGAAACATCTCGTATATGTGTGTGTGAGATAGTATCAGCTTTACCTATCTTTCAATTCCACATTTTAATTCGTACAACTACATACTTATTCGGCTTTTAAGACGACAAAACGAAAAAGGGAGTTCTTCGTTGGCTGCCAAGACTACTTCGAATTTCACACAACTGCGTAGATGTGTATCATGATGCGTACTTCTCTTTTGTCTTTTTTTTTATGGCAGCGGGTCTATTCTAAAAATAAAAGTAAAACGCGAACAATGTTTAATAAATGAAAATAAAGATAAAACGAGAGAGTGAGAGAGAGAGAGAGCGAAAGAATAAGTAGGATACGCGAAATGATAAACTGAATGAAAATGTGAAACCTGTTATAGATAATAATTCATTTTTATATTAAACGATTCATGCGAAACGACCTAAAAATTAGAATATTAGAATGAAAATTAGGACAAAGGGCTCATTTTTATTGCAAAATCAAACTAAAACTCATCGGAGTTCGGTCAGCGAGCTGAATGACATTACTGGTTATTAAGGCAAACGTTTGTGATTTATTTTTCTGTTTTAATAATATATATATTTTTTAAATTTGGAGTGTGAGTTATATTTCAATCTATGATGAAGCCATTTTCAGCTCGACTGTAATGGAACAATAAAGGGGAAGTGAAATAAAATTTCTCTTTATTGTTATTTACTTTAGTTTGATTTAATAATTGCGTAATCGAAAAACAATTCGTGATCACATTACAATGTTTTATGATGCCCTACTGCTGGTGTTTACTGACATTACTTTATCGTTACTTTATGTAACGTGAACGTTAAGCACCGGTGAAACAAACGCATCAATAACTGCGTTCTGGTGGTTTGCTAAATGCGTAATTGGTATATTAAATATATACAAATTAAATGTATCATCTCTGCGTTAAGATGCATTTACGCAAGGTGAGACCGTGAAGCATGCATTACGAGCCCTCTTGAAACGTGTGTTACCGTTGTAGCGCATGTGTTAAACGAAAACTAAACACAAGAAATTTTTCATATTTCTGGTTTACCCAGTCTTGCAGTATCATAATAAAATAAATGTTAAAGCGGCACCTTTTCCATAAATTCTCCGAAGGCGCGTGCACTCGGTGCCTTCCTTCTTTTCTCTTTCGTATAGTTGTAATGCATATGTTAAAAAGTTACAGGATAAGCCCGCTGAGCTGCACTCCAAAATTCTGCTCCAGCCAATTTTCTATACAGCAACGGTAAAAGAGTAATGATAAGAAAATCGCTTAGGCCCGTTCTACAATAAGTCGTATGTCGGAATTGGATGTCGCGAATCGTTTGTCGTATTCCGAAGTATCGAATACGACTTGTCATTCTACAATCAGTCGTGGTTATATGCACAGATTAATATAATCTGTACGTAGCAATGGAAACCGGAAAGTTCATAAATTCCTGCGTTTTGCCTGCTATCATATGGGTATGCCTATGCCATTGAAATGTCACGACTATCGGCCGATTCTAGCTAAATTGGACATGCTATCCCTGCTTAAAAGAAGAAATTTAAATGATCTTGTTTTTATCTTTAAGTTGCTAAATTATAAAATTGATTGTCCAAGTTTGCTAGAGTTAATATGATTAAACGTTCTGCCTAAATCTTTGATACACCCTCCTATTTTTTATGTTGATTGTCATAGAACTTTATATGGTTTAAATTCCAGTGTACACAGATTATTCTCTGCTGCTAACTCGGTTTCTACATCGGTGGATTTGTTTTTCATGGAAGTGTTAATTTTTTTAAACTGAATGTTATTTGTGCGATCTCATAATCAGTGATTATTTTTTATTTATTTATATATTCCGCGCTATGCCTAAACTTATGTATATTAAAGGGTGCTACCCGTTAATAAAGTTTACTATTATTAATGTTGGAAATATATTTAAAATTGTTATCAATATGGGCGACAAGTCGGAGTCGCATATCGGGCGAATGCCTATTGTGTTGTTGGTTTCATATGAAGCTGTTGCAAGTCGATTGTCGCAATCGAAACAAGAGATGGTCCCATCTCTCGATTTTTACGATTACGACTGGCAATAATTAATAATCTGTTTTATTATTCTTTAACATAGAATCAATAAATATAGATGAAATAATGATTGATTTTGTGCGTGAAAATCATTGTTTATATGACAAACGCGATGTGGATTTTAAAAATAGTATAAAAAATGATTTGTGGTGAAAACTTTCCGAAAGTTTGAAAAATTTAAATATGTCAGGTAAATTTTTTGTTTCTTTAAATTATTAGCAATATAATACAAAAAATACTTTTAATAATGTAAAATTATTTTTGTAGCTGAAAGTATCGAAAAATGATTCGCGACATCCGACTCCGGCATATGACTTATTGTAGAACGGGCCTTAACGACTTGAAACAGAAAACGATAATGCCGGAATTTCCAAATTATATTCCCGACATTTGATTATACGGACGTACGAAATACAATATGTATAATAATAATAAAAATATGTATAATAAAACAAATTGGTATTCTAGCTGGCACTCGAATACAAATCTAAATTTCGTGTGAAACTACTGAGAAAGTTGTGTCTTAGAAGCAGGGATCTTGCCTTCGACTACGTTGTATCTCGATTTTGGTAGCGAAGGGATTCCACTCGTGCAGCACGTTATTTCGAAACAACTTTGCTGTAAAATAGAATTTTGGACTGCAGTTCTGGACTATTGTAACGAGCGATCTCACGTCTATTTAAGTGTAAGTTTAGCGTGTTATGTAACAGATACGATATAACAGCGATTGAGACACAAAACTTATAAGCATATAATGCCTTAATGCTAACGATAATATTGGATGCGTTATTGTATAATTAGCTGAGGGGAAGGGACGATACTTACAGAAGAAGGAGAATGAAAAGAAGCCAACACAGAAAATGCTGAAGGCGCGATCGATGTCTCCATTTTGTTCGCGATATTTGATATTTTCTTATAATTCCGAAAAAAAGAATAAAAGCGAATAAAGAATAAAGCCCGAACAGCTAAGCTCTAAACTAGTTCAAGTTAGATATCGATGTTTGTAGAAGATAATGAACAAAACAGCATATTGTAATTAAAATTAAAAAGTCATTAATATTGCCAGTCTTTTTATTTACCCGTCCTGTTATCATAAGCTCATAATGCAGTAAACAAAATGTCACAAAATGAATTTTATTTAATTAATTTAATTATATCAATTACTTAACATCAGCGTTACATTCTTTTGTTAAAAGCGTATATTACAATTACTAATTCGCTACGATAATTTGCTAATCTAAGTAAAATAGCAAGTACTATACAATTTAATACACAGACACATTTCCTAAAAAAAAAACAAACCTATACATATATTAAAAATAGCGTTTTACAATTTTTTATAGTTAACGAGTTGAATTAAAGTTATCGCAATTTTTCATGTCGAAACGTTATCCGAGATTGCATGCACTTTTCTTGTCACAGAAACGTCACAATCTCTATAAAGCACATTACAATCCTCGCCTCGAATACCCGCTGCACCCGCATCCCTTACGAGACGATCCCATCCTGAAGATGACTTTAATGACTTTTCTATATCCTTCCTACGAAATAATACGATATGAATTCTTGATGACTACGCCCGGATAATGGGTGCTGTTAAAAATAATAGTTGAGCTTACGTCAAATACTTTGCCAACAATGCACCGGGTGCGCCCAAGTCTCGGAAGAGTTTGCGATTTTCAAGACAGATCGTTCTTTGTATGCATCGTACTCTGGCATCGCTATTAAGAATCTCTTCTTCCACCGGGGTCTGAAAGTTTACGGAAAGTCTTAATCTACCGGCGGCAGAAAAATTTTTGCCGGATGGACTGGATTTCATGATTTATTCTAGCAATCCTGTTCAGCCAGCGGGAACGTAATGCTTCATCACGGTAAGTAAGTTCCGAAGTCTCCAGCAAATTCGCTCGGGTAAATTCGCGACTGAATTACTTCTCGCACGAGTCATAAAAAAAGGATAAAATGTCTAACTTTCCGCGTTTAGTTTTAATTGCGGGAGACTCTCTTAAAAGAAATTAATGTTCCTTTATATAGATTTGTTTTAAGCTATCTCTCTATATGAAAATATATGAATTTAAACAGGCTCAAGAAATGCAATTTAATACGTTCATTGACTTGTTTTCTGATTGTATCATTAAAATTAACAAAGTTGAATATCATAATCTTATATTTTATATTATACTATATAAAATTTATATTATATACTCTTTTAAACAGTTAATTTATTTTAAAATAATAATTTATATATATATATATATATATAATTATAACATATATGTAATAAAAAGTTATTTTAATAACTAGTTTAATAATAAGTTGCTGATACATGAAAAATGTGACGTACCACGGAGTGAAAATCATGTATAGCATAAACATCCCGTTTGTGCCTGGAGGACAGTAAATCCATTATTGCATCTTTCCGCTTGACAGCACTGAGCGTATTTTGTATAATAGCCAGGAGCAATAGGAGGCCGATGAAACTGACTATTACAAGTTGTTTCGAGGGAACCATAGAGTGTTCCATCGAGTGTGCCACTGGATATCCGATATTAGAGTATTCGTATCCAAAGGGTATGCCCTCGCTCCTATGGCGCAGAAACGCTCGTTGCGGCACTGAAACAGTTTTTCGAGAGAAGGACATGTATCAAAATAATTTCTGGGCTTTGAGACGTTAACGTGACGATTGAAGCGCGACGCATCGAGCTAGATTATAGTCGCGCATAAAGGATAAAGATGATCAAACGACGCCGTCTTAGCGTAACTAAAATAGAAAAATCTTTACCGGGGAAAAAGTAATCCGAGGGCAGCATCGGCTGCGGCTGCGGCTGCGGCTGCAGTTGCGGCTGTGGTTGCAGCTGCGGCTGTACGAAGGTCGCAAGGACCGTCCCCCGAGTCATATCCGGTTGAGGTACCGGCTCGACTTTACTTCCCATCTCCAAAGACGAGCCATTTCCGCTAGGCGGGAACACCACGGTTTTCGTATCCTGGCCAGCGATTAAGACAGCGAACGCGCCAAGCACCGGAAGCACTTTCATTTTCTCTCTACGGGGAAATGGCACTCTCTTCTCCTCGACTCGAGATGGCGGTCTCACGACTCACCGAATCTGCGATCGAGCTTTTATACAGGTTTCTTCAAGTGGAATCGCCGGGAGTGCCATGCGACTCGACAACGCGCGACGATAGTAATCGCAAATTGACGAGATGTCGTGAATCTAAACCGTCATGAGCAAATTCTGTGGCGCAGTCACAGTCGAGAGATAATAAAAAAAAGCATGAATAATTTCACGGGGACAGCCAAAGTTATCATTCGGCTCGTTGAGTTGTCTGACGAGTTTACGGACCGCGACTACTGCATTGAGTTGGTATACTTTATTCAATTGTGCTAGAGTTTTCCATTCTCGTCGAAGAAATAGCTCAATTATGTTATAGTTTAAAGACCGAAATCGTTTGCGGGAACAAATGGTGATCACAGGATGATTAATAATATTTCGCTGTCTCTAATTTAAGATAAAAATTAATGTTGAAATAAAATTATTCTACAAGACCAGTTATATATAGTAAAGAGTTAAAAACCCTGTCTTATACTATAGTTTTAAATAAATTGTTTTATATATTATACGGATTGCTGCGGAATTGTTTGTTCGAGAGAATATGCGCACTCGGGAAATGCTTAAAGATCTTTGCGCTATTTTTATTGATACTTTAGAATTTTCATTTGAACAATTTTAAAGAATCTGTCTGTCTATCGACAATGATTTATACTGCGAGAGATGTTCAGAGATGTCAAGAAGAATTTTGGCCTTGTTGTGAAACGACTGATGGAACTTTCACACCGCAATTTACCACTAAGCACTTAAAGCCTTCGCTACGACCTGATTAAATGCAAGGAGAGGGTAGAGTGAAACTATGTTATACGTATACATAGATACTCTCAGCAACGAGAAACGAGACAACACGAGGGGCAGATCGGTTGGTTAGACTAGCTGCTGAATGCAAGGGGTTGCTATGACGATGGGGCAGGCGGTGGAAAAAAGGAAGCCTGGAGGGTTTGTCTGTCTGTAGCCCCTCTAAAGGGAATGACGTTCTTTACGCTGTCTGTAATTTCTATCCACGTCATCACTCGTCGGACGTAACTTTGTTGACTCTAGATTTAAACTCCAGTTTACAAACGTGCAAGATGAAGTTTTTTTCTGTGCATGGGTATGTGTGTACGTGCGTGATTAATGTACATTTTCATTTTATTAATTTAAACGTTACAAGGATACCGCTTACTCGCTTATCGGCTACGCGTTTAGCCTTCGAGAATAAATTCCAGTTTCGTCGAACGTCTCGCGCGCTGTCCGTTGTCCACTTTATCATGGACAACAAAAGGCGGTGAGCTCTTTTTTCAGAGTCGACGAACATCGTGATTACATATCGGGGACACACCGATGAACATGTCGCGTGAACGAGCCGCAATTTTACGCCAACGCGACACGAGTAAACGTTGTATTTTTAGCCTGCTTTTGCACTGGCTGCCGCTGGTTGACACCTGCTGCTTTTTTATCAGCATCCAATGGCGAGCAGTTTCTCCTTAGAGCGGCAATCGGAGATTTATCACGCTCCATTATCCGCACCGGAGCGATGTCCGCGCCGCCAATTTTACACGTTATGTGCATTTTTCACGACTATGTCTATCCGGACACCTCGGGAGGGTAACGAGACCGCTCTCACATGCTCGATTAATTATAGAAAACTGTGAGCAGGAAGGTAAATACATACCAGTGGCACGTGTAGGATTTTATCGATTGCACTTCACTTGTCTACTTCTACTTATTGAATTTATAATTAGCTTAAAAAGTTTTCTAAATTAAGGAAAAGAAATCTGCAGAGGAAAGATGAGTATATATTATAAATATATTGAATATATATTGTAAAATATTGCACAAATAAAAATGTCCGCAAATCCTTAGATTCTCTTTTTATTGTTATTTATTTATATTGCATAGGCATGAAAAGGATTCAATCGGTTATTAAATATATTTTCGTATAAGTGTAAACAAGTACGGAGTTTCTTGGAATTTTTCCAAGCAGAAGATATGATATGTTTCAAGCAGAGGATAGACGGCGTAAAGCATTTAGCAATCACACAGTTCTATTTTTCAACGTTAACGAGAATAGCTTTCCTTATTCGCAGCACTTTGAAATCCAAGAAGAAATCAATATGCATTGGCAGCTGTAATTTTCCTCGTGTGCTCAAGGAGACATATTTTAATAAATATTCATTTTTACCATTTTCTTTTTCTACTTTTTCATCATTTTCTTTTTCTTCTCAGCATTTCTCACGATGAATTTTTGCTATTGTCACTAAATCGAGAATATTATCGTTCTTATAGGAAAGTCTGTCATTGTACACACGAGTTGTATTGTATTCACGAGTGATGTCCTCAGTCTTGTGCACACGTGCGCGTTTCCACCTACCTGCCACCCATATTATCGCCCTTCGAAACTGCACCACACTGACCTTGTTCTAGCTTCCAAGAAAAGCAGATTACGTGCAATTCGCAGCCTCCATCTACACAAAGTCTACACAAAATTTTTGTGTTAATCCTATGACTGTGCATAAAAATAATTCGCGATTATACATATATAACATTATCTTATCAAGTTTTCTTTTTCAATTTTTAAGTGAGACGTAAGAAGGTGGTTGATCATCGAAAATTATCGCGAGTCGAGACAGTCGAAAATTTTCTTGCGAAAAACATCATATTCTCATCCCCGTCTCTGCATTCTTGCCGTTTTTGAATACTCTAAGTCGTCACTATGTATTTCTTGAATAACTGTACGGAAAGGATACTCATGTTGCCCCATGCATAACTTGAACGTTCTAATATATACTCGCGAGCCAAGACAAGTTCTTATTTATGTCGGGTACTGTGCGCCGCTTTCATTCATTTTCTCACATCCATTTCTGCGAAAAATCTCGACCTACGTTCACGGCTCGCCATGAGGGTTGGTCGAGTCCCTCCTGAAAAGTATCTTTGGCAGAGGCGACTTCAGTGTTTTCCGTAGTCGACTCAAGAAAGGAGTCTCGACCTGTGTCTCCAGGAGTTCCTCAGGATGGATTATGATGGAGAAAAGTTTCAGCGTATATACAGTCGTGCTCACGGGGTATATGCGAATTACCCCTCTTTCTCACCCTTCTCGATCGTCGCCGCCGCTCTCTTCCATTCTGCGTCTCGCGTCCTCCTGTCCTCCTCGCTTCTACCCGTCTCCGACGTCATTTCTGTCTCGCTTTCGCGATGCACCCCCGCGCTCGCTCACCCGCCCTTAGCGCACCCTTCCACGCTCCTTCTCGCTCCCGTTGCTTCTCTCTTTTTCCCTTTCTCCGGCTCTCTCCGTGCATTTCGACCCCCGACCATCGACGTTCCGCGTTTATCGAACCATTGCGCGCGCAGCGATAACAGTAACGGGGCGTGCTACGTCTTGGTTGGCCGTAGACGTAGGTGGTGGACGCACGGCCGACCGACGACGACGAGGACGACGGCGGCGACGTCGACGTCGTCGAGGACGAGTATAGCAGACTGCCAGCGAAACTCACCGCACGACGGAGAGAAATAGTTTGCCTGTCGATTGAGTGGATCACTCATTCTCGCGACGTTCTCGGAGAAGCGCGCGGTGTTGTTACCAACAGTTTCCGAAGTCGGTCGCGAAGCAGCTATCCATACGCACATCACCAGGAGAGATCCTACGACTGCAGTTTTGAGGTGATTCCGAAGCCGCGGGAAAACGCAGTATTGACAGCCGAAGAGCCGAAAAAGAACAACAATAAGGCTGTGCGGGAAAAATCAAAGGGCTTCACGCCAGCGAGGGGGTAGCGTCGGTGTTGTCGATATTCGAAGACGTCGTGGAGCCTTTAAGAAGATTCGTCGCATTTCCGGATTGCGTGGACACACTGGTCCAATCACGTTGAGAGATAGTGCGGAGATAGTGTATCGAGAGTGTTCCGAAAGTGCAAAAATATAAGGGAAGAAAGAGAGAGAGAGAAAGAGAGGGAAAGAAAAAGGGTGCCAAGGATACGGCTGTCACGAAAGCAAACGGATAGAACACACCAAGGGCAAGAATCAGAATATCGAATAGGGTGGCTCGGCGCGTCGCTCCAGTGTTTTCGTTCACCTGGCTCATTCTCCCTTTGAGAAGCGGGAGGCGGTGAAGCATCGATCGCTCGCCATTTTGCGCGGCCGCCGACATCTTCTGCGCGCATCGACGACATTTTGTCGCGTGACATCTTCGGCGATACGGAAGAACGATACAACAATCGCGGAATCACGGTAAACGGAAGAGTCACAATATCCGTGTATTCAATTCTCGGGTGCATCTCGCTCTAAGCTCATCGATCGCTGTTAGGACTACTGTATTATTCAGAGCGCTCTCCCGTCGCGGAGAGGGTGTGTTTTCGTGAAATATTACGTAGTGCGACAAGAACAGACAAGATTGGCATAGAGAAAGAAGATATATTGATACTCAACATCGCGAGAAGAAGGAAAAGTAGTGTCCTTCAAGTCGAAGGTAGAAGTCAGCAGGCTGGGAGGTCGGTTGAGCGAAGTGGTGGGTCCCGTCGTGGAGGAGGCCATCGAGCCAGGGGATGCGACCCCGCTGACGGGACCCTCGAGGGAGTCCTCGGTTCCTCGAGCACCCCCGCCACTGCCGCAGCGTGTCACTACACCAAGTCCACCGAGACCACCACCCGCTACGTCTCAACAGCATCAGAACCCGGGTCATCCGACCCATAATCCGGGACATCAGTCCCAAAATTCCGGGCACTGTAACCCGGGTAATTCGCCCCACAACCCTGGTCACAACCCCGGTCACAATCCTGGTCACAACCACGGTAACAACCCCGGTCACCAAGCCTACAATCCGGGCAACCCAGGCCACAATCCGGGCAACCCAAGCCACAATCCGGGCAACCCAGGCCACAATCCGACCAATCCCGGCCACAACCCGGGTAATCCCGGCCACAACCCGGGTAATCCCGGCAACAACTCGGACAATCCCGGACACAATCCGGGTAATCCAGAACACAACCCAGGTAATCCGGGACATAACCCGGGTAACCCGGGCCACAACCCGGGTAATCCGGGCCACAATCCCGGTCAACAAAACCCGGATCAGAATCCCGCCGGTCAACCGACGCAAAACCCGGGCAATCCTGGTCACCCGACCAGTCCGGGCCGAGACTCCCAGAACGGTCAGAGCGTGAGTCGTCAACCGCAGAATCCAACACAACCGACACAGAGCAGAGAGCAGACACAACCAACGAGTCAACAACCACAACAGCCGCAACAACAACCGTCACAACCTCCGCAACCGCAACATCCAGAGCACCGTACCACCGGCAGCATGGGGACCGTACTGTCGTTTAGTCCGCGAGATCGTCGTGGATCCGTTTACCCACCAACGGGGCACCAGCATCCCGCTGACTTTACATTGAACAACTTCAATTACGAGCAGCTAAATAATGCAAAGAATCGCGAGAACAAGAGCACCGTCGCTACGGTGGCACCGGCGGCACCCACGAATCATCCACCAGCTAATAATAATGCGCTACAGAACAACAATATCAATTTAAACAATAACGACAACGCGAGAATTATCTCAGAAAAGAATGCTCTGGAGAAGAACCTGAAGAAGCACTCATTATTCATAAACGCCCTGTCGTGGAAGCGGTTCAGCACGGCGAACAACAATAAAAAGAAGCTTGACAACAAGAACAAGAATATCTCCTTCAGGCAGCCGCTTGATAATATACCTATTGTCGATAAGAATAAGAATATACAAACGCCGCAAGTGAGTATTCCTGTGTAAACAAGTTATTTTTCTTTTTCCTTTTCGGTATAAAACGCGGTTTGTTAACGATGAAATAAGTATATCTTTACAGTGGTAAATTTGCTGTACCGTCTAGAGAAGCCTAGAGAGTTACCATTAACACAACAAAGCAGTTTATAGTGTAAAGAATGAAATATGCAACGTGCTTTGACCCCAGATCGAAAGTCTATCGATCGTCTTGATGTTTTCTTTCGCGCGCCACTTATTCTGTTGCCAACAAACATGAGATTGAAAATTGTATTTAATATAAAGTATAATAAGAATATTTTATCTTACAAAAACGTTCTCTACCCATTGATATGTATGGGGTATCAAAAAAATTGTTTATTCAGAGATAATTGAAAGATATTTTTTGGGATTTTATCAGACAAAACCACCAGCGTCAAACAACAATCACACCACGCACAATCCGACGTGTGAGAAATTGGTGCAGAAATCTCTGTCTCTTGGACCAAGAAAAACCGTCATCCAGGCCTCCACCTCGGAATTGCTCAAGTGCCTCGGCGTCTTCCTGCACAGGAAATGCACCCGTTTAAGGGACTTCCAAGCTGGAGATGCTGTCATGTGGCTCAGGACTGTCGATAGAAGTCTCCTGCTTCAAGGCTGGCAGGTGAGTTAACACATCACTTAGTCGTTAGAACATGTTTTCTTAAATTACTGTTTAATCATTTTTCTCTTTTATGCGCTAATAAGTGTATTCAGGGCCTCTGAGAGGAAATTTATCAAAGAGTATCTTTCAGGTCCTTTTCGCTTTTCCATTAGTTATCCTGGTTTTATCTAGTATTGTTTTATGCTATAAGCTGTAGCCTGCACCATCATAGGTCTGAATGCATTCAATTTATTATTAACTGTATGTTTATATAAAATATAATATAAATTAAATATAAAATGTTTTTATTATTAAATGTATTTACTATTAAATGTATTGAGTTGACCTGAAAGGGCTGTACGGAGTTTTTGTAGCAAACTTCAAACGCAGAACTTTTCGGAAAAGGAATTTCGTTTTATAGCAAATATTGCATTCCATTTACTAGATAGTTGACAAGAGTATATTCGCCGATAATACAATTATTACAGGCACGATGCTATAATTAATACGTTACGGCCGCGGTTATTCTGTTATCGTGATAATTGAGTAATTAAGATACAGCATCAGCATGAGGCAATTAACTGTACTTGATTGAACCACGAGGCTTAACGCTGATATATCTAAGTATTCACGCAATCGTTGCTTATTAAATAGCAAGCACACACGTTAATAAAAAATTATTCTAACGATTCATATATATTACATATACATGTATCGTTAATTGACACATATTTATATTGTAAGAAACAAAACGAATTCGAATTCTTTATTATAATTATAAGCAGTTATAAGCTGCATAAAGTTAAAAACATGTAAACAATTATTTTTTGTTTTTATTTCCTCCAATAATTATAGAAAGTTTTATAAAATAGAGCGAGTTTATTCTAAACGTGTATTTAAAATATTATTTTTCTGAGAACGTAAATATTATTATATATAATATATTTATTCATATGTAACATATCTTTTACGCGAAAAAACTGTAAATCACATTAAAATTGACTTCTAAGAAGAATGTTTCATTTTCATAGCTTTCAGTGAAATCGATCGTTCTCTCCAAAACCAAATCACAATCAATCAAACTTTTGTACGCAGTCTCGATGCTGATTCTTGATTTGCTTATAAATTTAGCGTTTATGCTAATGAGACCATCGTGCACGATTGCTACCTATGCAAATTGCACAACCCCTATAAGACTCACCTTCTTTTGTGTGGAAGCTATCGATCAAACTAAAAATATTTTACTCCGATACTCAACTGACGTAGATGGCCGCCAACTTAAAAATACTATAGTGCTATTAATAATACAATGTGAAAATCTGCGTTGTTGTTTGTGACACTGTATGCATTGTGCATAGTATGTCACGAAATGTATCGATTTTTTTCTTCGTTAGAGATTTACTTACAAACATTAATTTATTCTATTTGCAAGCACTTCTTTGTATAGTCAGCGTATGCATAACGTGACACAGCCGCAGTCAAGTAAAATAGTAAAGCTACATGAGAAAACAAAGTATTAGTTTTTTATGTCACTCTCCAATAATACCTTCTACTTCAAAATCCAACGTTATAGTATGCGAGCAACTCGTAAAACTATCACAAACAGTTTCATCATTGCATTTGTTCATATTCCTATCAGTTTCGTCTGGCTGTTAAACAAGATCAAATCGGGTCGCATTACTGAAAATCTATTTAACAAGAAACCATACAGACGGGATCGAAAATTCCGTTCTTGTCACGTTTTTCGCACGTGACACGTGTTCCGTCATTACGTTGCACTCCTTCCTAATGAATCATCATCAAGGAATATTTAATCATTGGGGCTTATGGATCCAATTGGACACGAGCATATAATATGGAATTTGCACGTGATTTCCGCGAAGCCTGCGATCCTCTAAAAGCGAATATTTTATTAGTTCACGACACGTGCGGCATTCCACGTTCCTATTAATTTACAGAATCCAATTACACGAGTACAGCTCGCATAATTCACGTGGATTTGGGCCTGCAAAATTTTATCAGAGATGTATCCAAGTCGGTTAAATACGCGCTAGTGATCGCGATTAGCAGCTTCTTGCGTGCATATCGCTAATTTACCAAGCAACGAATTATCGCCTCCATTCGGGGAAATCGTTACCTGTACTCTTGGAAATTTAATTAAAATATTTACAAATCTACATACACGCGCGAATAACATAGAACTCGCGCGTTGAGGGTAGGCCGCTCACCCCTGGCGAATATCGACCGATCTGGAGGTATATACGCTCTCGCCGGGTATATTGGCACCCCCAATTGTGCTGCGTCGCGTCCTTCAGCCCTCGAGACTGTCGAGCCGCGTTATACCGTAATCGAGAGTCGCCACTCAGTCAGTCCAAGCACGTGGGAAACCCTAGTGAATCGTGCATGCGACGACGAAAACACAGCCTCTCTGCACTCTGCTAAATAATAAAGACTGACGCAGGCATTATTATTACAAGCAAGAACACTTGTCTATGCTTTTTTTACTTACTGCCTTTCTTGGCCAATTTGATTTTTTTACACTAACTGAAAAAATCTGATTGAATAAGAAATATCGCAAAAGAAAAAAAAAAAACTTCTACACATCAGGAATAAAAATCGCATAAGCTTTATTCTTTTGAGTAAAAATCGAAGGTATCTTAATGATAATGAACTGAAATTAGTTTTAGTATTCTTAAAAGAGAAAGAAAATAGGAAAGAGAAAAGATATAAGCAATTAAACAAGATGCAGGATGCAGTACCAAAATAAAATTGTTCATTCGAAATAACAATGGTTCACTGCCAGTGTAAAGAATTGCAACCTAAAGAGATTTTCTGGGGTGATTATATATAGATGAAACAGTATACAAAGCATTTATTATGATAACAAATCTGTTCTCTTTGTGCTAATAATCGACGCAACTTGAAAAACTGTACAATTCCAAACGAATCAAGTTTAAATTGCTACAAAGTTAGCATTATTTATCCAACATCAAATCATGAAAACTCATTTATTGTCCGAAAACAATTAGGTTATTTAACCAAAAATTGTCAAAAGCATAACGAGATGAGCAATCAGCGAGCAAGCTCTGTGCAAAGCGACACAGCAAAGCTCGCCGAACGCGGGGTTCTAAATAAAGTTCCCGATGTGTACTATTTCGCCCGTGCACCGCAGCCGTCAAAGGATAGCCGGCCGATCGCATTCACGACTCCTCGAGCAGGTCAAGAACGGATTAAGAACGAGTTTCCGCGAGAGGATCGGAGAGCAGGCTCTTCGCGCGTAGGCGCAACGACGACGCGCTCGCGTGAGGCGGCGGATCTCTTTTTCTTTCCGCTGCATTGTGCAAAGTAACACTGCTCCGATTATTTTCCGTATATTTATATCGCCGTACACGCGGGAACGTGTCGCGTCGTCCAAGAGTCGACGGCCCAGGCAGCCAGTACACACGACAGAGAAAGAAAAAGAGGGAGAGAGAGGGATGCATTCTAGCGTGAGCAAATTGCAAACGTGAGTGCGCACGGCGTAATGTGCATTAAGCGACGTAGCTAACGAGGAACAGGCCGACCGACTATACGGTGCGGTCAGTAAAAACGGCAGCAGTTGCCGATCATCGGGGGAAACGTATCGAGGGCATCGATCCTCCTGGGTCACTGTGTGGCCTCACCACATTTAATGCACCCACATGTGCGCCGGCCGAGCCTCATCGTGCACCGCGCTCTTACGAATCGATGCACCTACGCTCCTCTCATCGTAAGCCGATGCATCCATGCGCGCTAATGCGACTTGCTAATGCGCGTTAGCGTGTTAGCATTGCGAGCCGATGCGTACATACGGGTGTGCTTGAGATGTATTATAATATTGATAATGCTTACCGGCATCTTCCCCCATCTCCGCGTGACGGAATGAATTATACACGAACTGATGCGTGACAGGTCGATTGCACTGATGACAAAAATGAGACTGGCTCCGATTTGTCGTATTAGTTGAAGCGTGATGCTTTCTTTTAAGGTAATTTTTAAATAATACATGATGTAGTCAGATTAATTCCCAAGAAGTCTGGAAGACGCCTATGGACTGCTCTTTTGACATTTTTAGTGTCATACTAATAATAATATCGAAAAAATTATGACATTTTTGACACACAAGTGCGTATATGCAACGCACGGAAACTTTTGAAATTGTCACACGTAATAAATTAATATTACAGTTGTGTACATAAAAATATACTTGGTTGTACATCTTCTTTTATGGCTAACAGAGATCTTGTCAAGTCATAAATAGATCATCTATTTATACTCCTTACTTGTATCCGCACTAATTAACATCTGTGTGACTATATTTGTATCTAAAGCGCGCTTATGCGTTATATCGATATGCACACATGTGCCTGCATGTATACATGCCAATTAAAATTTCTATATCGGTCAGATCGGCTTAGATTATTGAATAAGAATTAACAATGACACTTTAATGGTATAGTTCTACTCCGTTTTATTTCGTTTTATTAGGACGTGCCCTTCATAAACCCTGCCAACGTAGTGTTCGTGTATATGCTGGTGAAGGAACTCGTCGATGGAGACGAGTCGTCTGAGAAGGAGCTTCAAGCGACGGTGCTGACCTGTCTCTACCTGAGCTACAGTTACATGGGCAACGAGATCAGCTACCCATTAAAGCCATTCCTCATTGAGGACAGCAAGGACAAGTTCTGGGACCGATGTCTCTTGATCGTCAACCGACTCAGCTCCGAGATGCTGCGAATCAACAGCGAGCCTGGATTCTTCACAGAGATCTTCACCGAACTGAAGGTATGGCCCACTTTTATCGATACGAGCATTGTGTCGCCGTAACCCCGAACTTTTCCAATAAATTATATACATAATGCGAGCCTTTCATATTTTGTTCAAACACAAATACTTTAAAAAGTTAATCGTAGTAAGATAAGAACAGGTCTGTTCCGATTTGTATTCTAACGTGTCCGATTTTGAGTAGGCTTGCGGTGCCAGTGAACGTGGAAGTTTGTCTGGCAGCGGCCTCGAACGGAGCCTCGTCGTCTCCGGAGTCGCGGTACCCACCAAGGCAGCTTGACGGAGCTACACACACCTGCTGGTGCGCATCGCCAGGCACGGCTGCGACGTCACGACGCTCTGACGATGGCCGTCGCGACGACGTGGAGCCGCGCTCGCAGCTTGACCCCATCGCATCGACCTCGACTTCGACGCCGCGCCAACAGCCGCGGTCTAGTCGCGATAGCGACATATTTTGTCCGTCATGCGGCCGACGGCGCCGCGAAGAGATCTCATGGATGATCGAAGACTTGGATGCCATCGAGCCGGCACCGCTAGAGTCGCAGAGGACGCCAACGAAGATCTGCAGCTGCGAGGTGGTCGACGTCACCAGCCGTAGAGAGCGCGGCGACCTCCGTAAGATTCAGAGCACCGATGTAAGATGGGGCACTGGCACCTTCTTGTCACCTGACGAAGCGATCTGGGATCTGAGGAGGCGCACCAGCGAAGGCACGGAATTCCGTTGGGAGCTTCATACCTCGAGCACCGATCTGGACCTTGCCAGGAAGGCCAGGTGCAGTTGCCATAGCCTAACCCCGGAAGTGAAGAAGCCGGAAGGCACGCAACGCGGCGATCTCCGGAAGCATCACAGTGCAGAGACGGACAAGTGGTCGGTCAGGCCGGAGAATCTACTGACGCCGATGCACGACCTAAGGAAGCACAGCAGTGACGACACCAGATTCGCAAGGGAGGCCAGATGGCTGCAGGTGCCGGATGTGATGCCCAATCCGAAGCCCAGGTGCACCTGTCCCAAGGTAAAGACTCCAGCGCCCGCGTCGCCGATGGAGCCAAAGCCTCCTGTGCAGGAACCAGAGAAGCCGGAGAGGCAGAAAGAAGAGAAAAAATTGTATTACTCGAAGTCGTTGGTGCCCGAGGAGACGGCCGTGCCATGGGAGAAGCCTGAGATAAAGAGGCAAGTCAGTGAGGATCCGAGAGCAGCCAAGAAGCAGCCAAGAAGCAGCATCGAAAAGTTGAGAGAGCGACCCAAGTTGGAGCGCTCTGCGCAGGTGAGAAGCGAAAGTTCAAAAAAATGGGGCTTCAAGGAGAAGGAGAAGGAGAAGGAGAAAGAAAAGATCAGCAGTCCAGCGCGAAGCAAGAAGTCGTTACGAGCGAGGTGGGCCATGAAGGCGCACGTGTCCCTGCCGGCCGAGAAGAAGGCGCCGAAGTGGTACAGGAGCCAGGATGAAACGAAGAGCAAGAGTCTGCGGGAACGGCCCAAGTACAGCATACGCAGGAGCATGTCGCCGGAACCGGATCCGCGGCAGATGAGCAAGCTGGAGAACAGGATCGTACGGCGTCTGATCTCGCCAGAGATCACCATCACGAGCACGAAGTGGGTACCGTACGAGGATTCCTCGCCGTTACCGACAATCGGGATGAAGAAGCGCGGGCAGAAGCACATCAGCGAGATCAAGTGGACGCCGTACGACGAGTCGCCGAGCGATATCCCGGTCGAGGTAATCGACGACTCGAAATGGTCACCGTTTGAAAACGTCACACCCCCGCATTGTCCGCCGCCGGAGCCAGCGTCATCTCCCAAGAGCGACGACGAGGAATTCCGTATGAGAATGCTCAATCTGGTCGCGCCGTTTCCCCTTTACCAGGGCGGCTGGAAGGACGAGTCGCCGGAAAAGACGCCACCAAAGGTCACCACGCCGGACGACCTGTCGCCGCCGGTCTGGTCACCGATGCCCACTACACCCATCATCAAGCGAAAGAGCATCGCGCAACCGGAATACTCTCCGGAATACTCGCCGCCGGAACACAAACCCAAAACTCGGCTCATGCGGAGAGGAGCGATCAGGTATGCGAAATCCGTAGCCCCTACTACCCATCCTCTGGAGGACAGGTTGCCCCAGGCCGGGTCTCCACCGACTATGATGGTACGCGCTGCCAGCGAGGACCCTAGGCGACTGAGGCCGCAGTTGATGAGAGCAAAAGCCTTGTTGGAGGTACCCGGAATGGACGCGACGAAGAGATCGTTGAGCGAGGAAGGTCCACGAATGCGGTCTCGCGAACGCACCAGAGTCCCGCCCGAGAGAGCTCGCAGCGAAGAAGTGTCCAAGTATGACGACCCTTGGTTCAGATCCGACTCCCCGGAAATGCGCGAATACGTCACGACTGTGTAATTGTTGCTTCCAGATACCGTCGCCGATACCATCGGGATGATCGGTAGTAGCTTCCTTATTTCGTGACCGACGCGGTTATCACCGGCAATTCAGCGTCGCGCGAAATGCATGAGCCGAGCTCGCGCAGCTTGTACAGCTTCTCGTGACCACGAAATCATTATTTTCTGGTATCGCTTATCGTCGTTTTGTAAAAAGTTACTGGCTAACACTGGGATCGAGCTAAAATGGCGATTGTCCAAATTGAAGAAAAGTTATTTGGAGAAGGAGGCATCCTATGGCAGAGCGCGCTTGGTTTTCCTCACAAGGGCCTCACGAAGAGTACATCTTCAAAACTACTACCTAAAAACCGACATGGCAGGGCACAACATTAACGAAGACGAAAATTGACGAGGTCGAACGACGCAGGAATGGAGATTCTAATGCGACCGTCCGCGTGGACGTTGAAAACTTCGTTGGCCTACACGAAGACTACGATGGAAATTACCACGGAGGAAACTAACTCACTTGGAAGATTCGCGACACATTTGACTTGGATCATTCCCACCAAAGAAACAAGTCTAAGAAATGAGCGGAAAGTCGAGGCGAGGGGTCAAGGACTGATTATTATTTAAATAGCGTATTATACGTGTGCATTTTGCTGCGCTCGCGAGGAAACGAGGATGTTTTCCTCGGAGCGTGGCATTTAAATGTTCTCAGCTCAAGATGAAATGTACGGTCGCGCGCGACCGGGCGGACATCCGGCGAACTCTACGGAGGAGGTGCAAGGAGATGCCAGTCGTCGCCCGGTGTATGAGAATGAGGCGACAGTTCATGTAGCGCGTTTTGATCGATAGCTCTAACGTAATTCATGTACACATATATATGTATATATAATATATAATAAATAATAATATATATTATATATATAGATATATATATGTATAACGTTAACGATTATTAAAGTACCGATTAGAGCGATAATAATGACATAAATCTAGTGATATGATTGTAAGAGCGCGATTCATTGATTCGCGGAGAATGCGCGGATCTGCGAAGAAATCATAGAGATACAGGGTGCGTCCGTGGGAGATCAAGCGATCCGCTCGATCCCGGATACGCGCGGAACTATAATTGTATATGTACGCCGTGTGTGTACGCACACGCATAAATATCTAGTATTTATAATGTTCGCGAGCAACAAGTATATAAGAAAAGAGGTAATAAGAGGAGAGAAAGGAGAAAGGGAGGATAAAGAGGGTATGCATAATGCAATCGCGGATTCAAGATCGCATATGCGCGATCAAGAGGAACGTCTCGTTCCAGAGGCAAGCGGATCCCAAAGTCCGTTCGATTGAGACGAGGTGCGCCTCTCTTTGTTAATCGTTCTTACTTTTTCTTTTTTATATATATACATATACGTGATATCCAGTAAGAGGGGGATCAGCAGCGTCGCGATCGACGGTCGGGCGCGCGCCTTCTGATCCCTGACTTGCGACGATCCATTTCGTTCGTATTCCGATGGGCGACAATGCAGCGGCCAATTAACGCCAATCGTTTACGGCGCTGCATACATAGCCCCGTGTGCCGGTGCGTGCAATATTAATCAATTAAGGCGTCGGTGGACAACCGCGTGAATATGGGGTACTAAGGGATAAAACCTGACAGGTATATCCAAGGGGGGCGATTGGCTGCGCGTACTCGATCATTTCTCCCCTCATCCTCGGTGCAGTGTAGCTTACGTCGTATTCTCGATTGACCCGCCGTGTCTCGTTTCGCTGCTCATGCGTTGTCACTCGGGTGCTACCTGTTTTCTTTCTCCTGGCTGAAGGAACGCTCAGGGTGAGTCACCCTTGATCTTTCTCATAATTCGTGCGGGCGTTGCGAGGATGACGGGATTCAGTGTTCTGCGTGGCTGATACCAGACAACGTGACACGTGGAGGATTCCCCATTAGTCGGGTATACACGTCCGTGTATGCAAGCGGATAGCCGGCCGTTGTACGTTAACAGGGGTGCGTTAGTCGCATCCGAGTGCGCTCGAGTGACGACGCTGATTAGCTAGCGACCATCCGTGGCTGCAGCTGAACACCAGCTCTTACTTTAGCTCCTCGGCGGATATGTTCGATCTCACGTCGCGCAAACAGTCGCCATCGCTTAGCCATTGCATAATTCGTTTTTTATAGGGTAGTCCCGTGCCGCGTAATCGGTCATTCGATTATTTCACGCGCGACTCACGCGCGTGCCTTCGTACGTTTAAGTCCCTTCGCCGCGTTCCTTTCCGAACCGATGCTGAAGATTCTCTTTCATTCCATCCCTAATTTCTCATCGACGTCTATAACCGTACCCGAACGCGATCGACGAACGATTAGCGATTAGTTACTATTAGCGATACGATAAAAAAAAGTTAACTCGAGTACTCTCGTAGCGAGATGTCCGCAGCGAGGGGAGGCTGTTACGTTCGTTCACTCTTGTGCTCCGCTGTTTGTACTCTACCTTTTCCGAGCGTCGCGCGACCGAGCGCAACCGTCGGCTGAAACCGTTTCGTGGGTTTTTCATGAGATCGGAGAAAGATGCGATGGTGTCGAGGGTCGCTGTAGTTAGTTGCAATAACCGCGGTGACTTTCACTTTCGTGAGAGACAGCAGACGTTTCTCTTAGACCGTAATATTGATGACTTAGGATGATGACTATCCGCCTTCCATTATCTCACAGGTTTACCTGCGGCACATCTGATGCGGCGCTCACGATTTGCTGCGACTTTCGCTTCGGAAAAGAAATAAAAAAAAAAAATAAGAAGGATGAGAAAATAAGAAAACGCACAGGATCGAGCGAAGCGGAAGAGGAAACGTGTTGCATTCGAGCGAACGCGCGGCTCGTCGCGTGGTTCCGTCGTGATTCCTCGGTGGTGATCCTTGCGAGTGAGCAGCGTGCGCTTTCATTTCCGGTCGCTTGCGTCGACGACGATCCGCGAGATCGGCAGCCACCGGTTGGCGGTGCAACCAATGCCGGATAATTTCGGGATGGTCGTTGCGCTTATCGGGATGTCGGATTCGTTATTCTCGCACCGACACGCTAAATGCAGCGTCCGTCGGCCAGACATTGGGGTGGCGCATGGCCACCAGGGGGTTGCCGTTCGTATTACACATGCATATATACATAATTACGCGTTACATTGCGATTCGTTTCGCCACGAATTACACACACATATACGTATATACATAAAAAACATAAAGATACAAATATATATACATATAAATATATATAGTTTCCTCTCCCTCTCGTAGTGCGTACACATAGGGGTTTATTACGGCGTCATTGCGTACTGTATGATATTATACATAACATATACAAAAACGAGACTTATATATTGCATACCGCATCAATCGAAGGGACGCCCATACCGCGTTATGTCAGGTTGCTATTTGCGCACGTGGCCGTCGCTGGATGAGGCGTGCATGACTCGAGGAACGCGTTCGTTCGAATAGTAGAGCAAGATGATGAGTAGGAGACATTGAGGAAGCTATTACAAGTATAAAAACAAAATTGTACCCGTGCTGCCATTAACGTTAAAGCGGAGAGGAAGCGGAGAGGTGCAGTAAGATATTGAAAACAAGCCAAAGTACATAGTTAACGAAGATACACACGAATTTATGTCCATCAAGAGACATACACACTTGTACGTGTAGAGAGAAAGGAGAGAGAGAGAGAGTGTGTGTGTGTGAGAGAGAGAGCGAAAGGGAGAGAATGATTACGTATCAAGAGCGCATGCATACTCGCATACATACGCTTAGTTGCGTAAATCCGTGTATAGATAAAGAAAATGTGGCGAATGAGAGGAAAGGTTCCGCAAACGCTCTCCTTGGTTTCCGATTTCGACAGTGAGCAACGTAGGCGAAAAAAAGCATAATTGAAGTAGAGTCTAGAGAGTTTGTTTAATTCCACGCGTTGTTCGATTATATCGCGAGATATCGCCGAGCAATGACTGTTTGTGATCTCGTAAAATTTCGTACAATGGTACTCCCATCGTCGTCGACACGCGACGGGGAATGTAATAGATTTGTTACTGTCGAAGAATCGTCTTTACACACTCGTCTATATTTTCCTTAAGCTTATACAGAGTTGCGCGATTAAGTACACGAATTGCCGATCGATACCGATCGACGAGCATCTTAGTCCCCGGAGTGAATTCGTTTCGCGGCACGAGAGAATAAGTTTAGGAACCTTCGTGTTGAATAATTAGCAGTCTCATCCTATGTATCGTATAATCAAGAAATCGAGCGACCGTGAGCAGTATGTATCTAGCGGTATAAAAGACACAAGAGAGACAACTATATGGTGAATAAGTGAATTTGAGTTATAGCGACTTGTAGCGTATACTGTTTTCGAATGTGATCGATCTGTTGCCTGAGTTTCCGAGCTGTTGTTACGTTTGCGCTTATTAGTATCATTTCCCTTCTCACGCGAACGAGTTATTATTATTATTATTATTACTATTATTATTATTATTATGTTTATTACGATTACACTGTAAGTACATTAGAAAGAATTAATACTATTTAAAATATTACATTGTGATAACGTGACGTTCCGTTTCTAGTTCAATTCTTCTAGTCTCGTTAATTATTCTGTCGATACTCAGTCTATCCCCCCTCTTTCCCCTGTCCACGACTGTAATAATTTATCAAACTATACGACGCGTTGCGGGATACGTAGATCTCGCGTATAGAAAGGTGCATCCTCTGTGCAACACAAATACAGTATACAATCCGTAAATATGAGGTCAATGTTGATTTGTTTAAATAAATGTAAGTTTGAAAACCCATCGTAGCATTTTATTTGCATGACGCGCAGAGCGTTATTCCTTGCATTTATATTATAAATTATACGAAAGAATATATTCTCACCTTCATTGATCCAGCATTCCCATAATTCAGATTTAAATTTGAGTCTTACAACAGAATCACATTAAAACGTACTGTCCTACCTATAAGAGACACAAAATCATTTGCGAATCATTATTAAAAATCATCAAGATACAAGAAACAGTACAAATCAAGATACTATACAAATTTATAAGAATACATGACCACTGCGATCCGGGCACGCCAAGTACTTCAATGTCGTCATGTAATAAGAGAGTATGCATGGAAACGTTTGGGTAAAATACTCAAACTGCTTCTAGATACTTGGTAAGTTAATTATTGATTTCATATTTAGTTTTGAGTTTTGACAAGTTGAGAGGTTTTATGTACTTGGCGTATATACTTTTTCTTTTTTTAAAAAGGTCTTTTAGGGTCCTTTAGATTTAGAAATGAAAAAGTTATCGAGCTTGAAAGATTTTTCTTTTCCGAGGAATTCTGTGATATTTATATTGTTAGGTGGTATATTGCCTAGAGTCCTCGTCTATTGAAAATCCTTTAAACACACAAATGAAAAAGTTCTAGTCCTTAGAAATTTTTTCTTTTTCCGAGTAGTTCTGAGACTTTTATATTGTTAATTGGCATATTGCCAAGATTTCTCGACTATTGCAAATCCTTCAGATTTAGAAATGAAAAAGTTTTCGAGCTTAAAAGATTTTTCTTTTCCGAGGTGTGATATTAATATTGTTAGTTGGCATATTGCCTAGAGTCCTCGACTATTGAAAATCCTTTAAACACACAAATGAAAAGTTCTAGCCCTTAGAAATTTTTTCTTTTCCGAGAAGTTCTGAGTTGATGATATCATTATTTTTTATATTGCCTAGAGTTCTCTGCTACTGAAAATACTGTAAAGTCAGAAATGAAAAAGTTCTCGAGTTTAAAATTTTTTTCTTCTGAGAGTTCTGAGTTGATGATATTATTATTTTTTATATTGCCTAGAGTTCTCTACTATTGAAAATACCATAAATTCAGAAATGAAAAAGTTCTCGAGTTTAAAATTTTTTTCTTCTGAGAGGAGTTCTGAGTTGATGATATCATTATTTTTTATATTGCCTAGAGTTCTCTGCTACTGAAAATACTGTAAAGTCAGAAATGAAAAAGTTCTCGAGTTTAAAATTTTTTTCTTCTGAGAGGAGTTCTGAGTTGATGATATCATTATTTTTTATATTGCCTAGAGTTCTCTGCTACTGAAAATACTGTAAAGTCAGAAATGAAAAAGTTCTCGAGTTTAAAATTTTTTTCTTCTGAGAGGAGTTCTGAGTTGATGATATCATTAATTTTTATATTGCCTAGAGTTCTCTGCTATTGAAAATACCATAAATTCAGAAATGAAAAAGTTCTCGAGTTTAAAATTTTTTTCTTCTCAGAGAAGTTCTGAGTTGATGATATCATTAATTTTTATATTGCCTAGAGTTTTCTGCTATTGAAAATCCTGTAAAACAAGAAATGAAAAAGTTCTAGCCCATAGAAATTTATTTATTATTATGCGATCTACTTTATATAATTCCAAACAGAATTAAGAAATTTTTACATTGTTTTGAATCGGAACCTTATATAAAATAGAGATCAAATATGCGAATAATTATATCACTTGGAAAAAATATTGCAACACGTAGTTTCGATTAAAACTGCATAAATAATATAGAAATTAACCAGAAAATCTATTACTTTATTATTACTCTTTGGCCGATATTATCATTGTTGATTCTGATTTAAGACCATCTTAAGTACAATCATAAGATATTTGAAACCAATCACACAGTCGTATTAGCATCTTAAGACATTACTTCAGATCGTCTGGAAATAAGACCGGACTATGAATACTGGCCTTGGATATTAAAAAATAAAAATAATAATATTAAGCAGATATTTTTATACGAATTTTTATGCGAATAAATATTTTAATACATATAAATATATTTATTAATACAAATAAGTGTTTTTTCAAAATACTTGAGTAATAATAAAGTAATAGATTTTCTGGTTTGCATAAGTACCCATTGTAGTTGGCGCAATTTGATCATATCATTAGTTTTGTAGCGTCCTTTTTTGAAAGAACTTCAGGCGCGTATACTTGGCGCTTTTTTGTACCTTTTTTTAAAAAGGTAATTTTGTTGTGATTTCACACATTTTGTAGTGCGAAGTATGCGGTTCTCGCTTGCGTATGTCTGGCGCACGCGAGAAAACCAATATTAGCTGCTGCCATCTCGTTGAAAAGATCGAACAACGATGACTGTACAAACGACGATGACGTTTCTTAAATGAAATTTGCCAATTTCAGAATTTGCATCGCCATATCTCCGCTCGTAGGACACGTAGAAGAAAAATGAAAACACTTTTATTACATAATTCGACCCCAAGCTTTCCATTGAGCCTACTCTGAACTTGATCCGTTCAGCGGTTATTGAGATCTAATAATCTGAGTGTCTGCGAAAGCGTCGCTTCGCGTAAAAGTGTCACGGTGAGGTCTCGCTACGCGTATACTTGGCGCGAGACACTATCGTGTCTCTTGATATTAAAATTGGCTAAATTACCGTTAAGTTATTATATTCCCGTCTTCAAAAATTAGATGTGGCAGATTTCAAGCAAAGGAATAGGCACACTAGAATTAATTACTAATTAATTGCTCCAAACTATTACAAAGAATACTGGAAAAATGTTGAAAATGTACAACAAATCTCAAATAAAAAATTGGCAATATTATTATAATACTTAAATGTTTTCTGTCACAAATAAATTTGAAATATATGAATCTTCAATAAATTGTTAAGAAAGACGAATAGTAATCAGTAGATTACGTCTAGAATTGAGCGGTGCCAAAAATGCGAAATTCGAGCGAGAGTAAGAGACAGAAAATCATATGTTTGTCTCCTTCTACTTCCCGAAATTGCCCGATATCTCGAGCGCACACGGACACGACACGTTATGATTGTGTGCGTCATAAGACCATCTCCTACATGTTACCCGGCTATCAAGCTCGAGATTCTGGCATCACTGCAACTGAGTCGTCGAAAATCTCGAAAATTGAAATCTCAGGAACAGAAGAGCATGCAAGCTAAGAGGTGATACAATTATTTTTTTCAACTCTGTCGATAAATTATCTACTTATAAGAAATAGATGTTAAAACATATGTTGGTACAGTTCATGTTGTTGGTACATCTCCTACCGAAGGAAATGATTACGATATCGATGGTAGAATTACAGAAAATGGTTAACGGTGGTTAACGGTGGTTAACGGCGATACCAGAGAGGAACCTGAAGGCAATAATTAGGGCACTTGTTTTTTCTTGAAACATTTATACGTCGCTGATTGCTAACTACGTTTATTCTTCGGCTCTTTAGAATTTAATTGTACATTTCATTTTACTGCCGGTAGAATCATTATTTGATACATTCATTTGTCCACGATGGGAGCATGTTTCGTGTTTATTCTAACTAAAAATGTTTTTCTTCCAATTGTCATTTAAATATAGCTGAAAATAAAATACACGTATTTCATGAGTTAATTTCGTATTAATGAATTAAAAACCATTGCTTGTGCTTCTTTCTAATCGAATAACGCGAGAGCAATGAGAGATATAAAAAAAGTTTTAAAGAATAGTCTTTTGGCTTTTAAGATGTGCTTTGTAAAGATATTAGATTTTTGAAAAATCTAACATTTTTATAATTCTTTTCACTCAATCCCTTATAAAAATGCTTAAATTTTTAGGAATAATAAGAAAGCTTTCAATTTTGTATTTAAGCACGCATATCAAACTTATTTTTCAAAAAATTCATTTTCCTTTCCATTTTCCATTTTCATTTTCCAAGATTACAAATTTGAATCATCGCTACACATGTTGAAGTCATATGCATAAAATGCTATAAGACGGCGTGAGTCGCTCGGTATTAAAGCATTTTTTACTGGATGCAAGAAAATATTAGAAATAAATGTTCACAGTTTGGCTATAAGAAGTTTTATATTATTGCATCTAGTGCTGCAGTACCGCCAGAGCAATTACCATCAATACTGTTACCGACAGAGCTTGTGAATTTATGCTACCTTTTCCCCTCACATGTTCTCCTGCTTTTAAAACTTTAATTTCCAACGCCTCGGCATTCACATGGCACGCATCCTTCCATTATCACATTCTATTCTACGTGACAGCAATAATTAATATAAAGTAAATTCAAGTTGTCCTATATACTTTTATTGCGTCAAATCTTTTCTTAGGCTTCACCTTTTATTCTGAAAATAAAAGATTGCTACATTTTTAGTACAAAACATACATATTTTACTATAGAAATTATTACTTTCGCCAGCAAATCATTCAAATTGCTAACTGGCAATCATCTCGATGTTCAGATGGTGAAATAAAGTTATACATATTTTAGTCAATCCGCGCGATACACATTTTTCATCATGTTCTCTTTCTTATCAATATATTTATAACAGATATAAATATTTTGTGCACTTTTATCACGTTTTATGATTTTTTATAATTCCTTTATTCTTAAAATCAGAATTGTTGAATAAAATTCAACAAGACAATATATATATTTTCGTCGATTTAATCGAACGATCCGCATGTTGTGTAACATCTCGTCATACATATCCGATTTTATCTATACATTAATAATAAATTTTAATGTAATTGTAAACGTATTATGCATTTTTATTGCATTTTGTGATTTTTGAGATTATACATTAGATTATTTTGGTTTATTTTTACTGTTGGTAACAATAGAATGAAAATCGATATTAGTACACAACGAGATCTGCATCATGCTGCATAACAAAATTAAATTATTAAACAAAATTAAATAACATATGCTATGGAATAACAATAATTTGAAGAATCGATTAAGTATCGACATAAATCATTATATTTTTCAAATATAAGTCTGGTTTTAATCAAACGATATTGATTGTATCAGATCTTGTTGAATCTTGCCGGATGTAAAGGAAAGTTAAGGGGATCCTGAAGTCGTCTGTATTACCGACGAAATTAGTGATTTTTCAAACAATGGATCTCTTTATTAAATTCACAGATGAAAAATCCTTTTGCACGATGAAAGTACACACAATAATATAGTGTGGAAAACAAGACTTTACTTTCCAAGCGGGGAAAAAAATCGAAAATTACAGTTATCTTATGAGCTTGTGGCGAATGTCGTACAACAATAAAAATTTGGCACTGTGTACATACGAAATGACTATTATCCATACTGGGGACACAATAAACAAATACGAGGATGCTTTTAGAAGTGAATTTAGGAGTGTAATAAAAAAGATTCATTTCTTTGAACATTACACGTCTGCAATCATGGCCAAGCGTGCCAACAGAGCACAAGATTAGATCCTTGATATCAAAAGGATTTCTTTCATCGTGCAAAAGGACTTTTTATTCTGCGCAACCAATGAAAAGATTTATTTAAAAAACTCATTTATTCCGTCGGTAATACAGACGACTCCAGGATCCCCTTAAGAAAAGACTGATGAAGATTAGACTTGTAAAACAAAGTGTATAATTTTTCTTTCTGCTTGTTTATATCCTAAAATATCTTAATATTGAACAGTTCGCTACGTTATTTATTTTACTATTTAGATAGATATAAATGATAGATATGTTTTCTTGCATTATGTTTATACAGAAATGTTAATTTTCTTTTTTCATTTTTCTATTTCAATCTTATTTGATCATTTCTCGAGCCATCTCCACACTCGTATTTACCGTCTAATAAAATGTGTAATACGATCACGAATAAATATTTCACGCAGTGGTTTTAACCCCGCGGTATACTTGTACATATATATATGTACCGTCTCCGTCAACGAGAGATCAACCCGACTCCGATTCACCCGTCTGAAAACCTTGCTCTTTTACGCAATTTTAGCGTTTATTAAAGTTTGCTCGCAAATGAAACGAAACCCATATTACCTACCTAATTTAGCGAGTAGCGTTTTCGAGTGGGTGCCACTTCAGGAGAGGAGGAGAGGCCGGGTTCTATTGACAGCGGTTATTGCCTAACTGCGTGCCTCCACCTAATATGCCCGCTCGGGGATTCGCTCCATCCCCAGGGCCGCTCGAACGAAAACTGCGAAATACACCCGCGAATCTTTAATTCTCCCCCCCGTAATCCGCCGGCTCTACGGCCACTTTTAAGCGTACGTTGCCGCGCGGATTTTCGCTTGACCGTCTGCCGAAAAATCGCACCGTGTATATGCATTGCATCTGTACTAAACTTTTTTGCATTTATGTAGGTATATATATCTGTCATTAATGTTTATCACTGTAATTGCTCCATTGTGCTAGTGATATCGTTTAGATACAATACTTTTCACATCCAAATCTGTTTTATTTTACTGAACGACATTATTCTTTAGGCAGATTTAGTGCAATATATTTTTGAGAAACGTGTCTGCTCTAATTATTTTACTTAAAAGTTATATATACAGCAAAATAAATTGCATTACGCAGGGTATCATCGCCAACACGTAATATAATAAATTTTACATTGAGATTTTCGAGAAAATGTATTACCGCTGTACTACTTCTTTTAGATTCTTTTATTTATCTTTTATACTCTTAAAAAATCAATTCTATTCTTATCTTTTATACTCTTAAAAAAATCAATTCTATTCTTGATTTTATGGCGACCGGGTCACGTTGCGAGGAGGGAAAAGCAAGAATTCATGTTACTCCGAGATAATTACGGATGAAAGCTGATGTTAGTCAAGCCTTCATTTCTGCCGATTCTGGCTCAACGATTTAACGCGGCGAATCATCATGCGGATCGCATCACGATACGTCATTACGATTGAAATCTTCCAGCTACGCGGGGGCCCGGGTTTATCCTTTTTTCATTGCTCCGCGATACCTCGACGTACGTGTAGCACGCTCGCAAACGGATGCGGGCAAATAACGGCCCTGCCTGCATTTGAAACTCTATTAACTCTCCGAATATTAGCTCGTCGAGCGAGATTAACCTCATTGTGCCCCGTTGAAAATGATGACATCACTATTAAACTCCCGTCGGCTTACGGAAATTGATTAAACTATCAAATTAGCTCTACTAATATCAACACATCAACTCCGCGAGACCGTGCTTCGCTCCGGCCTCGAGGTTCAATCCTAAATGACGTGAATTCGCCGGGTACGTACTGATCGTTCGGCGGGCATTCATCGCCACGACTACGTGCATTTCTCTTCCACCCCCCGGTCCCGGGAGGTACGCAGCCACGACGCACGCTGGAGAGTAACGCGGTGACTCTGTGTCACCCCCTTTGTCGGCGTGCTTCGATTTTAAAACGGGGCGCCGGGTTGACCGGCGCGCATTAACTCTGAAATGTGTCCATAATCGCGGGGTGATCGAGTACTTTTTCGTTTCTTCCCTTGGTGATGCACACTGATAAGTGCATCCCCGGGTGATACGACATCTATTCTACGTGTCGGATTCTAATTGTAAGAATCCGAGAATAGCGGGGCGCTGCTTCGCCCCTTTTCGCAGTCATCCCTTCCAGCCAGCGTTCAGGAACTACGGAGCGTTAGACGTACTGTCAAGGGAAGTGTGAACAATTTCGTGCATTGTCGTGACTATAATATGGATGGCTGGCAGGATAATTATTGGAGGCCGTTTGAATCTAACTGTTTCCTTCATTAGCAGTCTCAGTTCGCCCGTTTACCTCCCTCTCTCCCTGCCTCTCCGTCTCTGTCTCTTTCCCTGAAACGCTCCTTCGTCCTCAGTCACCCGGCTTCTCTCGCTCTCTTGTTCGCTCTCTCTCTCTTTCTCCCTCTCTTGCTCTCTATCTGAATTTTGTGCAGAATTACCCGCCATTATCATAATTGCGCTATTACCGATAATATCTACGACTCCGCTTCGAAACTGTACCTCGATGCTCTTAATCCATTTTCTATTTGGACAGCGGGCGGGGGGCTTAGGTGGACGAGAAGTCGCGAATTCCGTTGCGTAATTTCCGCCCCATTGAATCGTCCCCTCTGCCTTCTCGCGCGGGATTATATATTTTGCAGCAACAGAGCGGATAGCGTAACGAAAAACGAAACGCATGTCAGATCTCGCTATCCACGGCAGCGCGAATTGCCGCAATGATCTTTATTCCGCGAGCGGAGTCCGCTCATCGTAGGCCGAGCCTCTCGTTTTTTCATTCACGCTCCTTTTCGGTAATGGTTACGCCATTAATCGACTCCGCATTACGCAGAAATGCAGTTGATGAATATAACAATTCTCGTTACATACGCAAGACTATATTGTTTGTTACAATAAAACCAATAACTGAAAAGTGACATAAGGGAATTTTGAGTAATGTAAAATAAAATAATACAAATGATAAAATAAATGCTATATAATATGGAAAGTTATATAATAGAGTTCTGAATGAAACATAAAGGAAGATAATACAGATAATAAAATAAATACAATACAATATAGATAATATGTACTTAATATAACATAAAAAGAAGAAGAAAAAAGAGTTAAGAAAAAAGAAAAAAGACTGCTGAAGAGAAAAGAGTCGAAATCGCGTTTGCAAACTTTCGACACTTTGACGTTTGCTCCCCGCGTCCGCAATTAGGTCAGATGGCAGGTGGTGCACTGAACATGACAGTTTTTAGAAGGGTGGAAGGATGGAGGGCTACCTCAACGCCGCACATAAATTCCATATACATTATCCATTATTATGAGCGACGGTCAGTCCTTTCACAAGCGTGGTATCGGGGTATATCCTGGGGAGTACTTTTTATATCATGTTATCCCTTTTCTCTATTTAGCCTCAATTTTCTTTAGCAAATTCTTTTTTCAAGTTTTTCCGCTATATATAAATGCGGGGTTAACTATGCATGCTGCAAAGTGGCGTAAGCTAATAATAGTTAATGCTAACTTGATAACAATGGAATACGGAATCTTAATAGAATCCGTTTATATTTTATACTGAAATCCTAAAAAAACTTACACACACTGATATATCGTTTAACTCATCTCTACAAGTGTACAATACATATATGTTAACTGCAATGCAAAGAGAAGCAAGAGATACCAGTTAACTAGTCAGACAGAAATCACTGTGCTCCACGTGCTTTGTTTATCTTGTTTATTCCTCAATAATTTGTTCGTTCGTAATTATTTCAATCACATTGCTAGGTAATAAAGATGAAAACCCCGAGGGCGACCGTCCGGCGCGAATCTGTTCCGTTTACGACGAAACCATCGTCGGATTTTTCTTAGCAGCTGACACAATAAAAAGATAAAAATGAAACAGAGCAAAAAGAAAGATAAAAGAGGACAGATATCGCGATGACAACTTATCTCGTTAAATCTCGTTCTCTTCGACAGGAGGACGAAGGTAACGAAGGAGTAAGAGACGGGCTCTCCCCGGTCGTGGCAGGAGAGGAACGGGAGGGAGGAGGAACGACCGAGGGCGGTAGGTGGGGGATGTGGCATAATTACGAATATTAATTGCGTTTCCAACGAGCTGCTAGAACCGGAGCTGCTGAGTGCAGATGTCAACCTATTATCATCCCCTGCCTTACAATGGGCGAGATCTCGCTTTCTCTCTGTGCTGCTTTATCCCTCTTCCTTCCATTCTCCGCTCGCGCCGTCCCACCACGCCACCCCCGTGATGTTACCCTCCCTACCTTCTCCCTGGCGCACCCTGCCCTCCTGTATCGCAAAGTTAACAATGTTACTCGCTCGTGAATAGCTGCGGAGTATCATTATCAACGTGTCATCAGCAGGGCGGGGTCCGTGTACCTTTATAAAGTAAGATACTGTGCAAAACGGATGCGGGGCGCGTTCTCGCGAGACATTATGACTGCTTTGAGGAAAAATCTCCCGGCCGAGGTACTCCGGGCTATCTCGCTGTTACCTCGAAAATTACGTTCCTTCACCGTTCGCGCAACGGTCTTTCCATTTTACTTTCGTGCAACTCAAGCGAGTTTTAGCGCACACGCTAATTAAGAAGAATCACATTTACTTCGTGAATATGTTTTAAGCTCTCCCACTTTTTAGGTCGGAAATTAATATGCAGTAATATGCATTAATTAACAATATAAAATACTATAATGCCTGTAAGAAAAATATTGGATAAATATTAAACATGAAAAATTACGGAGAAAACTACGAATATTCAAAGAACCGTAAGAGTAATTGCGGGCGATATCCTGACTTTAATGCAAAGCTTGATATCTGCTAATGCGTGAAGATCAAGAGCAAGATAATTATCGTTCATCGAAACGGTGCGCCTGACTCAAAAGTTTTTGCGCCATGTGTAATATTGCATCTCGAGGTAAGTGTTGAAACGGAAAAGTATTCGAGGACGGGGGTAGAGGCGGCTGACTGGAGTAAGAGGGGGACGAGGAGGGACGGTCAGAGAGCCGCGCGCGTTTAATAAAAGTATGAATATCGTCAATGGCTCGGCGCTCGTTCCCGAATAATTTCCACTCTATCGGAAAATAATTATACTTTATCGGGCCGGATCTGTCTCCCTCTACCTCTGTCCCCACCCCCTCCACCCCCTTACCACGCCCGCGACGGCGTCTCAAATCGCTCAATTATATTTCCTCCCCATTCTTCTGGCCATTGTCTCCCGAATCGCGCACTGCGGCGTCACCCGCCGGAGAAATCCCTTCGAGAACGATCATCCCCTCTCGTCGAGTGGCCGAGAGATCCTCCGCCTTCTGCTTTCTCCATCGGCTAGTTCCCCCAAACGCATAATCGGCGTTCGCGGATTCTGCTTCTATCCTGTCCGATTAAGCCGCTAAAAGGCATCGACCAATCTTGCAAAATGTCATTCGTAAGTACAGTGACCGGATATCCTGGTTTCTGAAGAACGCGCTCGCTTTCTGGGGTATCCGCTTCCGATGTCCTCCCGTGTTTCTTGCATCTGTTCCAGGTTACGCGATTTTGCAATTATTTACAATTACAGTTAAAATGTGATTTAGAATTAAAAAGTTGGTTTTGATTAAAGCTTTAGGATAAAAAAATTCTGTACTGTATAGTATCTTAATTGATTTAAACAACGAAATTTGGAACTAGTAAATAAGTGAACTGAATATTTCTACCGCAGAATATAATGTCGACGTGACATTATTTGTTCTTGCTACTTCCGACGTGTCACTCTATCGGAATTGTGATTTCACACCTTCAACATCACAGTGATGTAATAAGTTTTGCTTATTTAAAGATTTTATTGCTCTGCAGCTTCAGATATGATTTATTATTATTATTAAATCTATACGTTGATCGTGTGTGTTGCAATACTTCACTTGAGAATATTGGAAAGAGGCCAAATCAAGCGATTCAATCCACGTAATCGTAATTTAATAGGACTCACCGCGGCAATTTCGCATGCTTCAAAGGGCAATTAGCATGCGACAATGGAGAGAGCGACGTCGGACGCGTTCGAGATAATTGACTAGGATGATTCGTTGTTACTCCGCGCGACTAAAAGGAGACCGAACGAGCACGGGAAAAAAGGGAGGAGAAGCGCCGGGGCCGATGATGGTCGTCGAGTGGGCTTGATCATTTCGGGGATTACGCGCTGAAAGAAGAGAGAAGGACCATCTATCGTCCACCAAAAGAGCAGGAAGAAGAGACGGTGCAGACAGTGACGGATTGTAGTCTTTGAAGGCCCAAGGCGCGAGCAGATCCTCAGTCTCTTTCTCGAAGAAACTGAAATGAATCCTAAATCAGGAAAATTGTAAATATCATCAGTATAAAATATTACTATTTTTTAATAATTATCAAAACTTGAAAAAATCGAAATCGACGTTTTTCATGATACTACGAGTTCGCAGACGATACCTTTATACGTCTGTTTCGTAATCCACCGTTGGGACGTGGGGGATGGAGAGAGAGAGAGAGAAAGGTAGTAAGAGCTCTCTCGACGTGCGTAGGGGCGCAGGATCGTCTGTGGCACGCGTGAATGCCCCTTTATAAAGAGCAGCCAGTGAATTGATATAAGTGAGCGGTTATTTCGCGATCATTTGGAATTCCCCGTGAATGCGAAGGGAGGGCAGGCGACGGTAGCGGGTGGCGGCTGCAAAGAGAGGCGAAGAGGACGCCGGAGTCGGCGCGGTACCGAGGATGGGGAGTATTCAGCCACGTGCGTGATGCTGTGTCCGCATAACGGATCAAAGCCGATGGTCCCGATCGGACTTCCGAGTGTTTCGATGTCGGTGTCTAATATAACATGTCCTGCCCGGTCTCGTCCAATCTTGCACGGCAATTTAATTCTGGCAACGAAAAAGTTCTCTTAGTCACGGAGTCCCCATCGAGTTCTTTTCTCTTCGCACGTTTCTCTCAATGAAGATTTGTCGAGTTTCGCTCAATTAACAGTGGATTCCGTCAAATGTCTTGCAATGTTTCGTTTCAACATCACGTCTCCTCACTTGTCTGAACCCCGTCCAACTTACGGATCGACATTTCGTCCATCCGTAATAAATGCCGTGCGAGAGCAAACCGACGAGAAATGAAAGAATTACCTCGACGTTTCGTGTGAGGTGACGCACAGCGGTCTGATAAAAATGGGCGTTGTGATGCGAAGAGACGTCGGCGCGACGAGAGGGAGCCGTTTCGAGGGACGAGCCAGCGGCAAAGAAATAAACCGGGCACAAACACAATAATTACTATCTCTTTATTTGGCTGTTTGTTGGGGTCGAGGTCTGCTCCGTTTTCTCTCTACTCCGAGAGCGAAATGCGCGGCGCGCCGCCGTTGTGCAGAAGTTAATAAAATCCCCGCAGTCACGCCGGGGTGTGCAGTAACCCCCTTCCTGCTCATCCCCCGGACTACTGTACCAGAGAGGAGGCTTCAGTTTATTTAGCAGCGACGTGGCAGTCGGCGTTCGTTGCGCCCGATCTCTCCTCTTTGTCGATCTCCTGTATGTCTGCCCGCGTGTTTCCTTCGAGCGTTTTTGCATGCGAGACTCCGTATTTTCTATTTTTCAGGCTCAGATTCAACGTGTCATTATTACCATCCTTTTATCTGTTTTTTACGCGCGTATTAATTCGCGGTCTGCCTTTTGTCTAAGCGGAGGTACTTCTTTACTATTATATTATTTGGAAGGCAGGTATTAATTTTTTTTATTAATTATGTATTAATTAGATCGACGGGACTGTATATCATTTTTTCTAAGAAGACTTGACTTGACTTCATACGACTTGAATGTTATCTTTGATATCAATTTAAATATTATGATACTAACTACCACAATTCGTTTAAGCGTAAGGGTTACTCAAGATGTCTTTACACATCAAATTGTATCTCATTTCAGTGTTTTGCTTGAAAAATAATTTTTCCAGCATTAATGTTAAGAGAAACCGCGTCTCGGCAAAATCACTTTTGTTCGTTTATCCGGATAGATGTGATCGGGAAAAGGGAGATGGACAGGGAAGGCAGGTATCCCTTTGACGTTGGCGATCTCTTCGTGCAGGGGTGATAACTCATAATTGTTACATCATGGATACGAGGAGGACGAATAAACGGCGCTTCACCAGAAGCGACGAAAGGAGAGGAATGACAGCGATGCAGGAAGGAGATGGGTGGAAGGAAGGTATGCAAGACATCACTGGTGCCCTACAATAGGCGGCATTAAATCTGCAAAAGAGAGGCGGCTCTCGCGCAGCTCGCGGCGGCGCGGAAAGCGACGAGGTGGAGCGGAATCGGGGCGCAAAGGAAGCAGATACAATTCACAATGGGCTCGGCGAACCGGCGCCGAGATCAAACGCCACCCCAACGGGAATTACCAACGTCCATAACCGACGTGAAACGGTGAGTGTTAAAAGTTAGATCGCCCCGTACGTCCCGATCGCATCCGCGCGCGCATTCTCGTCGAGGCACACCGCGAGGCGACGATTCCGTTCTTTCTCAGCTACACCGATGTGTCGGATCGTTAGCTTGTCGTTATCTTTCTTCTTCTATTTTTATTTTTATAACGACAGACTTAATTTTGATCGACGGGGATTACGCTACTGCCGGGAGCGGAAAAGTGAAATTAGGGTGGAATAATTTGCGTTGTCGTCGTCGAATCGCCCGTAAACGTCGAAGCGCATGCATAATTGATTTTATGAGTGAAAAACACACGACGAGTATTCACGCGTCGCTGTCTCTTTCTCTCTGATTCTCGATCCGAACTTCGCAATGGTCAATTATATAAAACCCCCAACATTTGATGGGGAATGAGAGTTAGATAAACGGCGTAGATAAATATTCGAGGGTAGGTATATTCGCGAATAGTTGCGTCGTTTCGACGATTGCCTCTCCGTATCATCTCGGCCAGATCTACTAATCGTTCCGTACGCACATTTCCGGAATTATATGATCGATCGAGACACACATGACAGAGACGTGAGTAACAAAGTTAATACCCAGCGGTGTAACACGACGGGATTAATGCGTGCCTCAAATTGATGCGAGTTTTCTTCCTTTCTCTCTCTCACTCTCACTCTCATTCTCTTCCTCTCTTTCAGCAACAGAAAGGGGAATAAATCTCAACGCTGATTCTCTAAGGGGGTAGACTGGGTATCAAGGACGACGTTATTGGCCCCCGAGGCCATGCCGCGTATTGTTGCCGCCGGATGAAACGAAGAATCACTGAATTTTATGAGATAAACGAGGCGAAGACCAGCGCGGATAAGTGATCCGTGTGGTTTAGATTTCGACGGCGAGGAGGGAATAAAGAGCTCAAAAGGCAGCACGTGAGCATAAACGATGTAATTAGAAACGAATATAAAATAAGAACCGTTGATCTCATTGATAACTGAAGTCATCAATTATAATTATGACGATAAATATATAATATGTAAGATAAATGTATAAGGTATCAAAATGCTAATTATCCCCATTGATATCGAATAAAATTATTGAATCATGAAGTTTATTAGTTTATTAGCGTCGTACGAAAATAGAAATCTCTCTTGAGCTCTCATAGTTTTAGCGATCTAATGCCACTCGATCGTTGATTTGATCGAGTACGATGTGCCTTCTCAGAATGCGTTAAAGCCTCCGCAGCGTATTACCACGCAGACTTATTTGTCTACTTCCACTTCGCTTTTATCAGAGTCGCCCAGCGAAAGCATCCTTTGCGATAGATTTCCGTAGACGACTGATTGTCGCTGTTTTTTCCCGTCGCCACGAGGTGGATCCCTTTCGAGGATGACACAACGCGATTTAGCAGACACGGGAAGGTCGCCACGTGACGGAGGTAAGGGGGTGGCAAACGGGGTTTGCGCTGTCTTTTGTGGTTGTATATCAGGGGCGTCGCGTTATTGGCCCCCGAGGCGCAACCGAGCTTTGTCGACTGGCACGCCGCGCGCCAGATAAACCGAGTTCCAAGAACTGCTGACTTTTGTGTGATAAACGGAGTGAAGACTATCTCTCTCTCTCTCGTGTAAATGTGTACGAACGGCATTTATAGCGGGCTGTGCCGGATGTATCTCTATATGGATCTACGTTACGAGCCTGTTACGGGTCTAGGGATGTACTTAGGCGGTGACACAGGTTGAAGATTTCAAGATCCTAAGACGAGAAGATCTGTCTTATGGTGTTTAGCGGGCCAGTCGAATTTAGCCTGCGAATATCCGATTTTCGGACTCCAGACGAATACCCGGATCAGCGAGATAACCATTACGGTAAAATCCACAACAGCTCTGTTTAGCCATTAAACGGAGAGACCTGCGAAGTCCCCGGAAGTTTCCCGCTTCTTTGGATTTTGTTATTCTCCGCTCATCGGATTTTCATTTAGTACAAGATTTCTATTTCTTTAGTCTTTCCTTATTCTTAATAGGAAGGACAAATATAGCTTTGTTTAAACTATTCTTTAGACGAAACGAATTATAAGTGCATATGCAATCGAACAGAAATGGAACGTCAATAGATATTATTTTTATACTTGCTATGGTGTATGCATCTTGCAAAAGTAAAATTAAATTTAACAGCGAAAACTTATATATTTGCTGCTTTTTCATTTATTTGTCCAAATATATCATACGCAACTATCGCTTTTACAAATTAGTCTTTGATAATAGTGTATGATAATTCGTGCTATCTTGTAAATATTTTTTGCTAGACTTTGTCTTTACTTAGGTTAGACTTTTACTTTACTATGATTTATAAGAAGAGTATATAAAAAAATGAAATTGTTTTATAATGTTGGATATATATTTATATAATAATCTTAAAAAAATCTTAAACTATCTTAAAAAATAACTTTCGCACGTACACTACATAAGAGAAAGGATGAGTTTTATTTATGCGTTTTATATTATTGTGATGCTTCAAGATTGACATCGTGTTTTCTTGTGGTTTTCTCGGCACTTTTATTAGTTATATCGCAGTAGCACTTTGAGAAATCTACTTTTTATCGTTACTACAATCGAGTATCGATACCATATTTGCATGATAAAGCCGTCTATGAGGCAAACAGGGATGAGATCAAACACCCACGCCTTTATACAGATGGCGGCGAACATTTTGTACGATTAAATTAATTCAGAGGTTTGATACCTCGTTCTAGCTACCCAAGCGCATGAATTCACGACAAAACAAGTTCTTAATAATCTATTAGAAAGCGATTATCGGAAAACTGTTTATACTGTATTTTTATTTTACTATATATTCTGCTATTGTGTTGATAATTGGATAGAAAATCATCACTGTCTACCAACGTTACCCTTAATAACATTTTTTCGGTTACAGTAGCTTTACAGTAGCTACCAGTTTACAGTATTAAGAAAAGAAACGAAATCTCATAGCGGCAGTTAAGTGCATGGTCTTAGGATTAGGATATTGATTTAGGATGCCCAGCATGCGTCCGAAAATGCTGTTCTTAAAATTAGCATGAGCACGGGGGTGAGACAATCATTATCGTGACGGCTTTCTGTACAGAATTGCGCTACATTCTGTGGTCTTGTTTTTCGCAAATCTCTCGGATAAGACAACTACCCAAACTTTTCTCTTCGCTTCTTTAGAGTCATTATTATTAGCCATCTTATAACCATTTGTGCGTCACGACGCTTAATCCGAGGCGTCTCGACGGTACCTTCTACATTAAGTCTGGCGTCTAGACGTGTCTAGATTTTCGTCCCTTAAAATTTCGGGAAAACTTGTGACGGGATCGAGAAACGGTATTAGCGAAATTGCACATTCCCGCAGCATGAATTTTGTTAACTAAACTGTTTTTGCCATTTATTTAGTATGCAAATGTCACATGCAGGTAAATGCGCGCACATGATTTTAGGTATATTTGGATTGCATGTGTGTCTAATATTATTCTGTATACATAATACAAAATACATAAGCGTATCATATATAAGCATGTAATTTACGAGCACCATACAAAATCAATCTTAATTACATTTTGATCGTGTGGTCAATCATTCCGGCCTGGATCGCATAATCGATTCACTTGAACATTTTCCAGGAACCTCTCCAATGAGCGGTGTGGAAATAATTTTGTACATTGAAACAGCAAAATCTACGTAAGATCCACAAAAAAGCAATACAGAGTTGCGATACGACAAAGTTATCATCAAATCATACGTAACCATCGAAATTTCGCGCCCCACAGAAGAAAGGGGCGAAGGGGTGAACACGCGAGAAGGCGACGGATAGGAAAAACATACGTTGGAACAGATGAGAGGTCAGGGAACAGAGAAAGAAAGTGATACTCAAGCAGAGCGCGGGAAGGGGTAGAAGATGAGGGGGATGTAAGGAAGGAAGATGAAAGGAATGAGGAAAAAGAGGCGCATGTGTAGGCCGACGGATTGAATGTAGAGGGACAGGAAACGATTGGAAGGGCGAAAAGAGACGGTAAGAGGGCGGGCGGACAGGGAGGGAGGGGACGGGGGTAGGGGAGCCAGAAAAAATCCGGGGATTTACGCGGAAAGGGCAAAATATTCCCCGCCCAGGCTTCATTCAGCCTCCGACTACGGGGTGGCTTTGGGTGAAAAGCACGCGCCCTCATTGGCCGAGGGGCTAATATGGCGGTGTTAGGGGTTGCGAGGTGGGGCGGGTGTACGCGATATTAAGGGCTGCTTTCATGTCCGACGAGCCAGTTCGTGGTGCGCCGTCGATTGACGCATTTTCCGTCGAGAAGGTGGAGAACAAAACGTGGAGAGCGTTCGACGTCCTCTCTCTTTTTCTCTCTCTTTTTCTCTCTCTCTTTCTCTCCGTCTGCCCGTCTCCCTGTCTCTCTCCGTCGTCCTCGCCACTCTCCATCCTTTCCTCTCGTTTTTTCGGTTTTATCTCGCGTATCTTTCTTGCCGCTGGACCACCACACTCGCCGGTGGCACACGCTGCTCTCACGGCGGGAGATTCGATTTGCGCCCGTGCCACTCAGGAATTTATGATTCGCCAGTGATTGTCGTGGGTCAAGGACCGTTCCGTTTTCCCGTATTAATTTACGGATCGCGAGATATACGTCAGTGATCCTTGGAAGAGCCAACACCGGACGATTTCCACCTTAAATATGGCCCAAACTTATAATCAGAAGAGAAATGTGTACAGCATTGACCAGATACTGGGTCACGGCAAAGATGAAGGTACGACAAAGTGTTTCCTTCCTTTTTTTTCCTGAAAAATATGCAGATGATAAGCTTTTTTATAAGAGAAAGAGAGAGAAATAGATAAGAGAGGAACAAGTTCAGTGCGTTATGTTGCGTCGTTACAATTATCATTTTTCTTTTTATTATAAAAAGATTCTCTATTTTAGAGACAGACAGAGACAGAGAGAGAGAGAGAGAGAGGGAGGGAGGGAGGGAGAATAAGTACATGCATGCATACACATTTTATATTTGGAATAATCATACTTTTGTTCATGAAATGATGTACGATCGATCGCTTCACTCGTTCTCGTTTACGTTCGCGGAAGCCTTGATCAATCGCCAACTAGGAAGTCCGTTACAGCTTTTATTACCTCGATACTGATCGATCGTGATACGATAACGGAGCGGGCACGCTTTCTCTCTGTTTTTTTTTCATTCTCATTGTAACACACACAAAGTGGGTTATCTGAGGCGACACTATCGCGAGTCAAATGCGAGCATTATCTGATAAGGCGTTTAATTATTCGATAATTTCCCAACTGACAAAAAAATAGTCGGCTTTTCGAGTCATTAATGTGACTAGTCGCTGATTTTAATAGCCGTGACTAGAGATAACGTCATAGATATTATGTACTGTTACAGGTACGTTCTATTAGAGGTTTGCTCACCTCAGAAGTGAGGTGAATTAACCAAGTTACTTGTAACTTACGGTACACAGATACAGAAATTATTAAGATACATATTTACTCAACAAACGCGTGCAAACATCTCACTTATAAACTCCAGAGAATTTTTAACTGCAACACTTTCTTAGATCCTCCCTATTTTTCTCTGACTGACCCCTAATTATTAAATTAATAGAAAACTGTAAGTTTCTTCAGAACTTGTTGCTTGTAAAAGAAAAAGAAAATACTTGTTGTAATAACAAATAAAAAAAAGTTGGCAAATACACATGCAGACTTACTGTCGGTGTCGTTCGATAAATCCTCAGAAATACACACACACACACACACACACACACACACAAATTATCATGTCAATTTGATATTAATGCCGCCATCTGATATATTTTCTAAGGACTTGTCAAACGACCCTCGTATTTGTCTTAATTAAAAGAATCGAGCGGTACGTGTTAACGAGCAATTGCCAGTTTGGCAATGGGGAAGAGATACATATCTTGAGAAATACGTTGGCGACTTTAGGCGTGCGCGATTAAAGGCTACGTAACGTAATTAGGTCGACGCGAGTTACGAATCTGTGGCGACGATCGGTGTAACGTGAATTTACAGTATGGTGCTGGGAACACGCAAGTACATGTGCGCGCGATTAGACCAGCGAAGAGAACCGCACGAACCCGGCGGCCGGTACCGATGCTATGCACTTTTGCGGAATCGTCATGGCGTGATAAATCGCGCTATCAAGTTTTAAAGAACTACATTATTACATGTATGTACTTGCTGCCGAGCCGAGCCACAACCGTGGCTTATGGGCAAACACAATACCGCGATTATTATCTCACTTATGTTTCCGCTAAACGTACGACCACTCTCGTTTTGCAATATGCATTTCACGTCGATTCGACCTTAAAATTGTAGCGAAAAATGTACTCGAACTTGTAAAAAGCATGTTGTATGACAGTTCAAGTATGAATATTGAAATATAATATATAGTGCCTGTTTTCTTTTTCTGATTTTATCTCGAGGCTAATAAATTAGTAATTATAAATGATTAAGAAAGTATAAGATTTCTTTCTTTTTCTTCTTTCTTTTGACATGAAATATATCAAGAATTTAATCAAATATTATCAAAAGTTTATTATCCTAATCACGTCATATTATCTTAAATACCTTATTTTAATTGTCTACAATTAGTAAAATTTGTAAAAATGTCGAGATTTTCCTGTAAAACGTGTGTAATATATAAAAGATTGTAAGATTGTCACGATAATAATTGTAGTTTTTATCGACATATTTACTAAAAAAAAGTTGATTTCAAAGAATGCATGTGGATGAAAGTTGTCCTTTTTGGTTCATTAAATGTGTATATTATAAATTATTTGAATATGCGTCATGCGAACATATTGAGATTTTTGAGAATGTAATGATTGCAATGAAATATATATGTCGCTCTCAACATTACAATCTAAAATGATCAGCTCGACGATGCATTTAATTCTCTTTCTCTTGTCATCTTTCATGTCTCTCTTTCTCTTAAAAATATATAATTTATAATAAATGATTTACTTAGTCTTTAATTTATACGCGATCGGTGATAACTGCTGTAACGCGAATTTACAGCACGAAGTTACAGCAAGACATGCAAACATTGCGTGTACGTACTAGATGCGTGCTGTCTCTTTGTACAAATGCAGAAATGTTACATGCATAACGTGCAAACGCGAGAAATCGTACGAACAATTTTCCGGATATGATGAATATATAAATTATTAGAGATATAATTTATGTATATTTGCACCCGATATCTGTACATTGCCGCACGACTCGTTTTACATTTATCCATTACAATTCATGGTTAGTTCGGAAACTAAAGCTATGTATATGATTTGCATTCGCCATAATGATTACGAGTATTTTTTCGCGCTTGCAAAAATTTTATTTCTCTATCATTCATCATTATCGCCATTGTGCTGTGTATTTCAGCGTACGACATTATCGTGGGATTACTAACAATAGTAAATAAGAATAAAATCAAAACTAAAATTGAAACTGCGAGTAAAGCGAAATGTATAAAATGGAGAACGGTGCACCCACGCGCTCACTCTACAGTATTTTATATTAAAAAAATATTCAATGTCTCTATAACAATTTATGCACCCTATGGTGGTGTGTACGTATCAGGAAACAAACGCGTACCTTCATACGGGGATTCCAGAAGTGCTATTTTACAGATTTTCATAAACGCACGTTCCACAACATTTTTTTCAAACGTGGTCTCGTCGCGTTTTATCCCGTGGAATACTCGCGGCCGGCGTATTAACGTAAGTCCTCTTAAGGATTTTATTAGATTTTCAACGTAAAGTCCTCGGCCACTTATAATCCGCTCCTGTCTCACGAAAGTATATTTCGCCGACTGGACGGATCGCGTAAAATCCCTTTTAACGCTTAACGCTTAGACACATAATCCGCATAGGCGCACAGGCGCCCTACCGGAAGAAGGACCATTCCGGAATGGCCCGAGTATAATTCGGAACTATCATCATCACACTAATTATCACGGAAACGACCGAGATTCTTCCTCTCATAAACGGAATTATGAAATTGTCGCGAATTGTATGAAATATTACAATTTCTTGGATCTCGTTTGCATAAACGATGAATGTATTACATCTGCATTGGAGATAATGATTTATGACGATATAAATTTTCTGGAAAACTCTCGGAAAGTAGATAGCGATACACTTGAATAACAAAACAAAGTATTCAGGGAAAACTAATAATGCTAATTAATGAATTGTCATCGTTGGATGGATTACGAGGCTTTTTTATTAAGAGAAAAAGAACGTATCATACGTGCTCTCTTTCATTATCGTTATTATTTTCTGTATTTTAAGAATAATAAATCATCAGCTCTCATATGTGAATCGCTAATTATCTCAATTCATTTCTGCATTCATTCAATTTCATTTTTGCAACTAGGCGAGCGCGTTTGCGTTCATCGCGAACGACGACGATTCATTAATGCGAGCGGGTCTTTCTTTGGCTCTCGTCTTGATTCGAGCAACTCTCGCGACGTGTGCCCGATCGGCACGGTAAATAAATTTTTAATTTCGCGCTGCGAGCCCTCACCCTCTCGACCGCCCCTATCCCGCCCCATCCTGGTCGCATGGTCCACATCAGGCGTCGACGCACCGTAGATTTAATAAAAAGCAGTGGAGAGCTAAGCATCAAGTGGGTACTCCATTGTACCCCAGCATAAAAACATTGAAATCTCTCTATTCAGCTTGGATTAGTACGACGATGCCTCTCTCTCTGTGCATGCGTGTGCGTGCAAGCGCCAGTGCGTATGCACGCACGCACGCACGCACGCACACACACACGATGCCAACGCAGCGTGCACGCGCGCCGCGTACGTTTTCAATCGTTTCTCGGTTCATCCTATCACAACTGCTGGCCTGTGTGTATCGACGTCGAAAAGTAGGATTAGCATTATTACGCACGAGTAGTAAATGCTTGTCTAATTAGTCCAAGCGACGACGTGGAAGGGGAAACGTTCATGGGCGTCGCGCAGGAGTGAATAACACACCGTGTCCTTACGGTAATTCGAAAGATTAGTTCTTTCGTTGATGGTCAGCGCGATGCATCGAAGCGTTTTGAGTGACAGAGAGTGCAGTTAACGAGAACAACAATATGAACCGAAGAACACTGGGGAATACTTGAATAAATATCCAGTTCGAAATTCTCAATTTGCTTGGATGCAATGGGTAAATATATTTTTTTCATAAAAATATTTTAGTCAAAGAGATAACAATCAAAGAGAAATAATTAGATAAAAGAGATAATCTGAGTGAATTAAAAATGAATATCGAAGCGGTTTAAAATTCTTACATGTATTCCAAATATTTTTATGAAAATGAATTGACGATATTATTATTAATATTTTAGATATATAATATCTTACGATTCGACATCTTTTGATTTCTACTGAACATTAAATATTTTAGGGATTTACAAAAATTTGTCAACGTATTTGTTTTAATTGATAATGATGAAATAATATATATTAATCAAAGTTCATATTATTCGATATTGTCATCCACCATTTACTGCCATTTTTCAAGCACATAGTGGTCGTTTGATTTCGCATCTTTCGGGTCAATAATGTAATGTTATAATATGTGATTCGACGAATCCTAGCTTGCACAAGCGGTTAATAATAAAAGACAATAAAATATCAAGTAAGTAAATTTAAATTTTGGATGGTAGTATTCAGTGCTGCATGGTTCACTTAATGAAACGGAAAAGAATCGCAATATAATTTAATTTGACAAAAGATTTAATTATATTTTACGTAACAAGACAGATTTTACTTATCACACTGAGCACTATGTCAAAGATACAAAATGATACAATTTAACGTGTAATGATTTCGCGAGGTTGCTCTCTTGAAGTGGATTATAATTTAATGTGAATTTAGCCGGGTCATACACGCGTAAGCTGATGCAAATGGAGTCGTATAGCGGGCCGTTGTAACTTTGTAATTGCTGCTTCGGTCTCAGATCGTTATCTAATTTAGCTGCATTAGTCTAAAGCGCGATATGCAGTTAACTAATTAATTAGTCTAGTTCGTACAGCAATAGAGGATGTCATTTACATCGAATGTATAAATAAACCTATGTATCTTGGAATTAGAAAATATTACTGTTGACATAATGATTTATGTATCGCAATATATAATATATAAAAGATATTTTTAGAATTAATTAGTATGTAGGAAAACAGTAGATATGCACATATTTTTATATAAAAACTTTAGATTTATTCTAAATTTAAGGCTTTTACTTTTTTTCTTATTTTCTTTTTCTTATTATTTCTTTTTGTATGAGGTAAAAGTAATTTAATATAATAATTTATATTCTTTATAATTTATATAACAATATGTAAAGATATCTCTGTATACATTTATATCTATATTTATAAAACTGTCTTTACTGTACTTCTTTAAAAAATTGAAACATGCTTTTTGCACACGTATAATCTAATACTACAGAAAGAGTTCAAATATTTGTTGAAATCACAATCAGTTTTGGTAACGTCATTTTTTCTGAGGGGCAAAACGGAGGTTTATTTGACTTTTCGGATTTTTGGTAACGAGTTTGATCGTGTGAGCTCGTACAGAAAGAGCCACCGATACTTTACGAAAGACTTGTACAAAGCCGTTCTTTGCGAAAGATGAGAGAGCCAGAGAAAGACATATCGTTCGCAAGATTACTGACACAAGTGTGAGCTCAAAGAGGAATAATAAATCGTGCGACAATTTGTGTCGGCGCGCGTGTGTATATACCGGCTCTTACGAGCGTCAAAGAGGTAACAAGGTTTGTCGCGATGCTCGATTTTTGCCGCCCGCCGGGTTTTTCCATGACATTACCATGATGCATTTTTACAGAATCCATGAGATATTTCCGCTGCTTTTCGTTCGCAAACCACTCGCGATACCTTTGCAACATCTCGTCAAGCACATCATATGATGGATCGTTTCCCGCTATTCCCTTTTTTTTTAAATTTGTTACGATGAATTTATTTTTAACGCGTCGAGTGCCTTTCGAAATTATATGCAGATTACCCGATTTGTTATTATTTAAGCGTTCGTGCAGCATCCCGTTGCATTGCACGACCGTTTTCAAATATTTTTGCGCGTATCGATTTGACCGTTGTAGAGAGCCGCCAAAGTTTTATAACAGAGCTGTTGATATAATCGTCACCGTGCGCATACACACACACACACATACTGATGTACATGCACACACAACAAAGACACGCACAATAATAATTAATTATCTAAGTTTTTTCAACACAAGTATAAGAAACCATAATACGTATTAAGGAATATATATTTTATTTTTAATTAATTTGATATATTTATTATACATAATTTTCTCTTTTATTTATATTTTTGCTACTGAAACTTATTAGTGAAACACTGGATTACTGGAACGCTGAGTCGTTTCTTACTCGATTACCTTACGACGATTAGGGGGGGGGCTGCCCCCCTCATACATAAAGCCGACATACGGCACGATTCGATTTCTCGCCTGACGCGTATCGAACAGAATACCTGACTACTATTACATCTACGTGTAGTTTACTCTAATGGGGCTTTAAGCCCTCGTCGATGCTCGGCGCAAAGACAGAAGTGGCTATACCAGGAAGTACGATCAAGGGGGGAGGGGACGAAGCGGGTGCACGATCGCCGCGGAAAACTGGGAAGAGCATGTGTTGCATGAGGGGGTGTAAGGCCGTTGCTGTATCGCGAGAGGGTGAGGAGGAAGCAAAAGAGGAGGAGTAGGAGGAGGAACGTACAGTATATGCACTCGTGATATTTGCTAATCACTGACAGCGACGGCTTTTAAGTACTCGTCGAGCACGTACGTATAATGTGCGCACTTACATTTGTAGGGTATTTTCGCGGGCGTGTACACGCGGATACGTGGAGCGGCCCGCGCGCGCGCAAGAAAGAGAGAGAACGCGCGAGTGCGCGGAAAAAAAATGAAAAAAAAGAGCGATGCGCCGGGTGAGGCTTAAAAATTGGCAAATCCGCCGATCGGACGTCATCGGCGTATCGGTTATATCGGTACCGGTCGTTGTGCGGCTTAAAAATGAAATTGCACCCCTATCTCCCCGCCGCTGTTGCTGCCATCGCCGTCGCCGCCGCCGCTACCACCGCCGCCAGGGTTGATGTATCAGGGAAAACGACAATTTCGTTTTGGCAATGCGAGCGATATGGCTTAATCGCCTCGATCGTCTCTCGCGCTCAAGTATCGGAGGTAACGTTTCACGTGTACGGGTACGTTTAACAAGCGGGGATGCCGAGCAAGCCGAACGTAAAATTCGGGGGCTCGATAATTTTCGCGTCTTATGGGGCAGTGTCCTGCTTCCCGGCCAGTCGCGGATAATTCTCCCTCGATGCTTGAGCTTGAGCGTAACGTTGCGTTACAGCGCGCCGTTCTCTGCGTAAATCGGCATTCTGTAATCTGTAATAAACGGTATGGATTTTTCTATTCGAGGAATTCCAGGCTGGACGATTTATATCGGAATAAAATGCAATACCAATAGGCGAAAAAACAATAAACACGCATGCAATAAAATCCCAAGTTTTATGCAGATACTTTATTCGAGTTGTGTGCAATCGACGATTACTCTATTACCTCGTTTACATTGCGCCGCCGTGACAGTCGATGCAATGATAAAAGAGCAAGCAGTCATACTTGCCTGATTTTAAATGAACGATAGCGGATTCCAGCTTGTGAAATCGTCTGATGCATTCTTTGCGTCACTGATTCCAGATCACGCGACGTCGTCCGACGCCGTCGTGGACGCCGGTGACACGGAGCTCGGTCATCTGAGTGATCATCAGATCAGCGATGCCCTGCACGACCCCCTGAACTTGGGCGAATCCGACCGACCTCGAAAAGTACGAAGGTCCCGCACGACTTTCACGACTTATCAGCTGCACGAACTGGAGAAGGCCTTCGGTAACACTCAGTACCCGGATGTGTTCACCAGGGAAGAGTTGGCGATGAGGCTGGACCTTTCGGAGGCCAGAGTTCAGGTAAATTTCTTGAGAATGACTTAATCGTCGTAGAAGCATCCAGAAAAAAATGGTGTAAAAAATTTAGCACATGCATAAATTTTTTTCAATCTAAATTTTAATCTAAACAAATGGATAAATATTCACGCATACATGTAATAAGAAAATGTTGCGCGAATGTTTAAGAAGATAGAGAGAATATAATTGAAATATAGAGGTGGAATCTCTTGTGAAATCGACTGTTGCTCAGGATGAAGCATTTTAAGTATACACGTTTTATATTAAGTGATTAATTTAAGTGTCTGTTTAACAAATTAAAATATCTAATGTTATGTCTCAAAAGGATAGTACATCCAAAGTGGGATAAAATTTTGTTGAACTTTATAAGAAAAAAAAGGTATCAAAAATGGATTATTCAAACAAATATTTGAATCTTTTTCATAGAATTTCTTCTTTGTATGTACTTATTTTTATCCTTGTTCTTTTCTATCACAATAGCTTTCATATGTTACTCTTCGTACCGTTCTGAATAAAATTGTGTCGGAGTTTAGACTGCCGTGTGCTACCAAGAGATTCGCCTATGCTGTTTGGCATGATGATCGATTCAAATATCCCAAACGCGGCGAGAGACGGGAAAGAGTCGAGGAGCCAGATTTTGTCAGACGACGAGATAGTTGCAGTAGCATAATTAACCTTTCGCCGCTTTGGCTGGACGAATTCACAAAGCTCGCGAAAGGCACGCGAATGACGCCGAGTTTCGCGCATTTGATAGTGGCATTCGCAAGTTTCACAAGTAGTTTGAACGGTGAGCTTTAGATTCGTCCAGCACGGCGGACTTTAAAAGGCTCCGACTGACTCGAGTTTGCCCGTGAATTTCGTGTTGAACATGTCGAGAAAAAAATTGTAACGAGATCAAGAAAAGTTGGCTTTCTCGCTGCCGTATATTCGGCGTGTTACTCACAATCGTAAAAATTAAAAATTACTTTCTAAAATGGACGCATCCTTCCCAACGAGATAGTAATGGTTTCTCGGTGTCGCTCGTGTGATTAATGTGCACACAATAGCGCAAATTGATTTCGCGTGTAACGATTTTCCCGAGGAACTGATGCCTACGTGAATCTTGCGAAGTTTGAGGAGCGTTAAGCGTCCTCGAGCGTTCGCGGGATTGCGCCTCGGCGATTCGGCTTCAAGGCGCGAGTCACTCGACTAATTAGAGGCCATTGTGACGCAAAATTTCACGCTGCCATTTTCCGTCTGTTATTTCGCGAAACACACGGCCACCTCCCGAATCCGACAATGATTAATTCCGCAGAAGGGCGATTACCTCGTATAGGGCAGTAATCTGCTTTGGAATTACTTTAAAGCAGCATCCTTGAAAATTCAAGTGCGTTGCAGCCCTTCCACGTGGGGCGCAGTACAATCCACGCTAACGCGAACGGCTGCGCGCAAACTTGTATTCTTTTTTTTTATGTCTGTCTCACTTTTTCTTTTGTTTGTGCATTATCTTGAAGATAAATATATCTTGGAAATAAATAAATAAAATTAATATGTAGAAGATAACGATGCAAAAAATATTCTCTCTATTTTGCAATTATATAAACTAACAATACAAATTAATAATTCATTTCAAATTGTTAGTAATAGAAATAAATTACAACGCATTACAACACACAAATAATAAAATTGCAACATTGATAATGAAACATTTGTCAATGTAGGAAAATTGGTATTTATGTAAAAATAAAAATATGAGCACGTTATACAATAACTTAATCGATATCAAGAGAAAGCAGCTTTTATCAAATTTAACAAATTTCTCGTCGATATTCATAGGTCAATGTGCCCGAAATTGCCGAATCAATTGTTTTATTCTGATGCGTACGACAAAGAAACTGTCGACGATTTCGGAGAAGGCGCACACTTACGTGCATTTCTATATGCGCGCAGGGTATTTCCTCGTGTGTATGTATCCACAAGTGAGTGCGAGGGGTTGCGTTGTACCGTCGACGGAAGGGTGGCGGTGACGCTGAAAAGAGACAGAGAGCATTCCGATTGGCCCATTGTGGTACAGCGGAGCGACAATGCCGGCAATTGGCCGTCGCTCGACAAAACCGCTAAATGATCCGCCGCGGCGCAGTGGTGCTACGGCCACTTTATTTCAATCTAGGAAATCCTCCTGCGCCCCCCCGTCCTGTACACCCTTGCACCGATTTCAGATGCGAAATTACCCCATTTTTCGATATTAACTGGCTGGCCGATGTATCGGCGATCGCGCGCGTACGGTAATACAATCGCGAGTCTCGTTCATGGCGTTTCCTGCACCCCGATTCACCCATTCGTCGCCGAACAAATCTTTTGTAGAGGTGCGATTCGATCGAAGCATTCCGACACGATGGTATTTTAATGAATTCATTATTAATAATACATTTATTTTATATGTTTTAGTTATGCACTTTCTTGGTCTGATTACCTTTTTGTTGATTACGAAATAATCGCGTTTGTTTCCTGAAATGATTCTAATCTACTTACCAACTTCTGGTTGTTTGAGAGTAATAAATTAAAAATTACAAAACACTGAATTATTTAGTAAATGTAAGAAATATTATTTTGTTTCATTAAAAATTCACACGTAAATATTGTATAGTCTCAAATAATTAAAAAGTATAGAAAAAAGAAAAAAATATGGAAAAAGATGTGTGAAGTTATATATAAATTCTTCTTGTTTCCTAAAAAAGTACCATTCAAGTACAGAAAGTTAAGGATTAAAATTATAAAAGAGAAATCGTATTTAAATATTGCATTATCGCTGAAGGGAAATTGATTCGATAAAGAAGTTACAAATCAATATTTGATTCAGCAAAATATTATCGAGTTCGATGGTAAATGGCTTGTGAGAGAAAGCGAGATAGATTAATACGACAGTTGTGGATACGCAGCAGCGTTGCAAACTTTCGAGTTCGCGGCGGGTAAGTTAAATGACACAAGGTTTGCGAGTACTTGGGCGTCGGGGGCCATTCAGGAGCGATTAAATAATTAACAGCAATTAGGCAATTGAATGTCCTGGCCTCGCTTCTGGCAGCGCTCGTCTCTTTCCCCGAGCTTCACACAACGTTATTCCTCTCTCCTACCTTAATGCCACTTTCTTCTCTCCGGTGCGTTTTCGATTTTCCCACGTCGCTTGATCCCGCTCGGCAATCCGGCCGAATTAACTCGCTAATTTGTCCCGGCCCGACGAGCCGCAAGACCCAATTTCAATCTGGTTTTTAAGCAAGCTGCAACGGATGTTACTGTACGCGATAAACGATCGTGATCTTCGGTGTTCTAGAGATCTGTGCGGATTTTATTTTTCGAAAAAACAGTCGAGGGATAATAGAAATAAATTATTGCGTTATTTATTTTTGTATGTCATATTAATACTATCCTATATATTTTTGTTTTCCTTATTATTAATGTTTCCTTATTATAAATATGTTTTATTTCAAATATACCTATACATAAATATATACATAAATATGTTTTATCACAATACTTGTAAAATTGTAATACTGATTACATGATATATAATATATCGCCTGACATATCTTTTATGTTTTTTCAAATTTCCTTCCTCATATTTGTTGAATACGTTTTTTCTCAGATATATCAAGTTTCCTATGTATCACGTTAAATAATAAAATTTCCTTTCGCTCTCTCTGTTTTCTTTCTTTCTTTTTTCTTGTTCCGTTTCATTGCTTCTCCTGGTACACACCAAAAATCGGAGCAACTCGGGCGGAAAGCGGGAGCATTTATACGGCTACCGGACCAGCGATAGGGTCGCCGGGGGTAGAGGATAGAGCCGAGGGCAGGGGTTGGTGGCACTCAGGGGTACGAAGGAAATCAGGATAATTGTTAACAATTAGCTTAATCAACCTCGAGAGCAAGCTTTTGTTGGCCGCTCTGATACGCGCGCTTGGGGTTCTCATGCGCCTTCCTTCTCTAGAGTTCTCAAATCTTTCGAAACAAATGTCCTGAAATTCCGACTGGTAACTATTTGAGATTACAAATTAGTTAAATGATATTATTAAATTATAATACATTGATATCTAAAGCTTCGATTGACATATGGCGATGTATTATGTCGAGTGTTCATTGTGTGAAATTTTTGGTGTTTCAGGTGTGGTTTCAAAATCGCCGTGCAAAATGGCGCAAGAAGGAAAAGGCGCTGGGCAGGGACACCAGTTTCATGCACGAGCAAGGTGGTAAGTACAAAAGAGATAATAATCTAGACTCTGTTGAAAACTAAAATTTTTTTAACGCGGATGAGGGAAGTTTTCAATAGAAAAGATACGAAAAGACAATAGTTGTTAATTAAATTGAAAGACTATTACGAATAAAATAATTTACACATTTTCTTTTCCACGTTGTATCTTTAGATATCGCCAGAAAGAGAAAATACATAAATATTAGGAGTGTGATTTAGTTTTGAGGGTTTTGCAACAGATGGCTGTAGTGTCAGTTTGTTCCAATAGCTGTTTCCGATAACTGTTGTTTCTTACAGTCTTGACATTATCCATGACATTTAGTAGTATTATAACAATAGATGCAATAACAGTCGTGTTTATATCATCGTAAAAATGCAACTTCCGAAACAGCATTTTCCACATGCGTTGCTTTTGTTTTTTAATCAAAACAAAACTGCGGCTGACGGTTATAGAATTCTTGTGGAAACTTGTGGTGATTCTGCCCCATCAATTAAGACGTGTGAATACTGGTTTAGACGCTTTAAAAGTGGTGATACTGATGTGAAGGACAAAGAACGCTCGGGACAACCAAGAAAGCTTGAAAATGCAGATTTGCAAGCATTATTGCACGAAAATCCAACACAATTCACTTCAGAACTTGCCAGAGCATTAAATGTTGATCGTACAACAGTTACGAAACATTTACATGAAATGGGAAAAATTCAGAAAGAAGGGAAATGGTTCGACATGAATTATCGGAAAGTGCCATTGCGAACCGGTTGAACATTTGCATTTCGTTGATCGCCAGGCAAAAAAAGAAGAGTCTTTTGTCTCGGATTGTTACTGGGGATAAAAAGTGCATCTATTTTGATAATCCCAAACACAGAAAATCATGGGTGGATCCAGGCGAACCATCAACATCCACTCCGAGACGCAATATTCACGGTTCAAAAGTAATGCTCCGTATTTGGTGGGATAGCGTACTATGAGCTGTTAAATCCGCATGAGACTGTCACGGCTGATCGTTATCGACACCAATTGTACAAGTTGAAGCAAGCATTGGACCAAAAACGACCAGCAATTGCGAGTAAACGACGGAAAGTGATTCTTCTTCGTGACAACGCTCGACCTCACGTCGCGTTATCAGTGAAACAAACACTATTAGAGCTTGAATGGGAAGTCTTACCGCACCCCGCGTATTCTCCATGCGATTATCATTTGTTCCGGTGGATGCAACACGCTTTAGAGGATACACACTTTGATAATTTGGAAGAAGTGCGAAAATTCGTCGACGAATGGATGAACTGAAAAGAAGAGTGATTTTATCGTGGTGGAATCCATCCCTTGCCAGAAAGATGGGAAAAAGTTATAGAAAACGAAGGAAAATATTTTGATTAAGGTATTCATTCATTATCATATTTAAATACATGCGTTTTTGAGCAAAAAACCCTCAAAACTAAATCACACCCCTAATATATGTAAATAAAGAATATATATAGATATACAATATTCTCTGAGTAACTTGTACGAGAATCGGCATATCTTGTCTGCAATAATCTATTGATTTGTCGCGGATCGTCAGACAATTGCGAAGATCGCTTCCATCCAGTGTTACTTCGTCGCTTCACCCTGTAACATAGTAACGTGCGTGTAACGCTCGCTAATACGCGCAGGGGAGGACGACAAGGCGCACGGGTAGATACGAAGGGTAGATGCAATCGACGACAATTATGTCTAATTTCAGTGTCGACTGTCGCAGCCATCACGTGCGAACGATGCGCAATAGAAACCTCGCTGATTAATTTTTCATGAGACATCCATCGCGGATAAAGCTTGTACATGGCGAGCGAGGTTGCCGGCGAGAAAAAGTCCATTAAATAACTCCGATCCCGTGACATCCTTAATCGATTTTATTAACTACATTTAAACGCGAAACGAACAAACGAAGCTCCTCAGGCAGACAAAGAGGCAACATCTTTTCTCCGTGCTAACTTGCGAAAATATTTGCACCGTTAACGGACTCTTCCGCGGATAAAACAAGTTCAAGATATAAATATGCCAGTAATAAATAATTATGTCATATTTCAGGATATCTCTTCAGTTATATCCAGAAACTGTTCCAAGAATTTTGCGCTTTATCATCGAGATCTAAAAATAAAAAGTTCTGTCTCGTAAAATGATGGGTTCTTAGCACTTGCACCCTTAACACTGACTATAGTCGTCGTCCATGAAATGACCCATAGACAAAGTTTAGATAAATAATTTCGAAGTATCTTCCTCATTTTGTTTTTAAACTTGGATTATAACTTTCCAATTATATTCTTGACATAATGAATTAAAGGAGCGTAATCAAATAAAGAACATGATGATTTCATCGTTCAGATGTGTGACACTAGCAACCTACCTTACCACACTTTGTGATCGCTGTACAGCCGACACTGTCATAGCATTAAAACTCATTATTCGTCACAGGAAGTCATCCTAGTTTTTCAACAGGTGAAAGGTACTTGCGCAATATGCAACCGCAATGGATCCTGTTTGCAGGCGTGAACGAGCTGTCGCTGCACGCGCGGTTGCTGCAGACGGCCGGCAGTATTCCCGGCGCGGATCCCTCGGGACCGCCGACGGGCGGGTTGCCCTGGTTCTTCCCGCCGGTTTTTCCGCCACCCTGGGCGCCAACGAGTGCACCCAAGCTGCCGCCCTTGCAAGCCTTTCTATCGCAGTACATCGGGCTGCCACAGAATCTCGCGTCGCTCAGCACAATGCTGCCGGTTGGCTTGAATCCAGCCGCGTCCTTAAACCACGGTAACGTCGCCAACGGCCATACTCTGGTTGGCCACCTGCACCCCAGTCATCCGCTGAACCTGGGGGTGCAGAACATACCGCAGAACCTGAGCTCGAGGAACGACAAGGAGGACGACTCGGCATCGTCCGATGATGAGGTCAGGAAGCAGAGCGCGGAGGTGCTGAGAGTAAAGGCGGAAGAGGCGTTACGCAAGGCGGACAATTAACTGTGAGAGCTCATGAACTTTTGTAAATATGGAAGATCTTCCGTGTCCTTTCTCTGAACGTGGACGCGTTCGAGAGCTTCTAGCGTTCCGCGCGCAAAGAAGGGCTCTTTCAGTCCCTCGTGCAAGGACACGGGGGATCGGATCTCCATTTTGCGTTGAATTCAAGATTCGATGCGCGATTGGACTTTGATGAGTATGTACGTTCTGATGCACGAAGTGCCTCGAAAGGAAACGCGCGCTTGCCAAATTCTTGATCGACACCAAAGTTGATTGATCGCGAGATCAGAAATGAACTTGGTTTGCCAGCCAAGGGTTCATCAGATTATTTTCGCGCTTATTTTTCTTATTTATTTTATTTAAGTATCGCTTCTCCCGGGACACTCCGTGTATCTTATAGATTGAATGACGATAAAGCGGACGATACCTGTCTGATTCGCACTTGAATATCCGGTGTGAGTGTCGCTGGTGATAATTGGCGGTCTGTGATAATTTTCGATATACTCGATTAATGTTGCGGCTCGACCGCTCGGTGTGGCTGAATGAGTTAAATGACGCTTTAATTCCAATTAGCGACACATATAAGACGCAACAACTTTGCCGAATATTATTTATCGAACGTAATAGGTTGCACATCGGATACGCAGGTCCCTTTGATCTGGAATCACAAGGATAATAAGCGGCATAAGAGGATTATTTCCGATAGCATACCGAATTGATTTGTACGGCTTCAATGAAGAGATTAACTTAAAACAAAAACGCATTTTATATTGAGTAATACAATTATAATAACATAGCGGAACGATAAATGAATCTTGAAAGTATGACATTATGTAATTCCTCGCTTGTTATGTACTAGAAATCAATTATGTTATGTACTAATTTATGTAATTAATATGTAATATAATCATTAATATATCATGTATCAATCTATGATTGCAAGTGTAAATTTTATATAATTTTGAATCATCATCTGTGATTATTTTCTAATAGCGATATATCTTTAAGAATTTCAGTTTTTTTTATGCGAGACGTCGGAATGATCTGAGAAGTACGTGTCGCTTATGATGCGTTTATATATTGTGTATTGAATGATGCATTGTACTCAATTTATTACCATATTACTGCCCGAGCTGTCACGTGACGGCGACAACCGCGTAGAATCACCTTTGAAGAATCGAGCGTACAGGGAATCGTCTGCGCATAAAAATCAGATAAAGTGTATCACGCGCGAAGAGGTCTTGTAAAATACATGTATCATATAAATATTAGATATATTATGTATACATATGTACCATATATTACCAGCTATCGACATTGTGTAAATATGTAGGGATTACGTTAAAAAAAATATATTGCACTTATGAGGAATCTATTGCAGTACTGTCTTTCTCTCTCGAAACCGACATTGTATACTCAACAGCATAGAATTGTTGGCATTAATTATTAAATCTAATACGTTCGATCTTCAAGAAATTCAGCAGAAGACATCAAATTAAATAAAATAAATTCAATTCAATTAAATAAATTAAAACTCTGTATGTAATTAAATATTAACAACAATCAGGAACATGATAAAGCAAAAACACCTTGTGAGCAGAGATTGCTCGGAGATCGGACACTCCGCATACAATGATTTCTTAGCGCTTGTTCCTGATTTTAACATCTCAATCGCATGCAGCACGACAATCCACCTTAATAAGCCGCAGGTGTCCCGTCGCGACTCTTTTGCGCACCCCGTCGGGCTAATTCGACTAGGCTAATTCACCCCGTCCGAAGTAAGAACGACTAGCAGGGTAGGAGGGCGCGCTACCAAAATCGCTTCCGCGTCATTAATCACGAAAAGATTTGGCGTATCGGCCGCGTCATTACGACGATTTCCTGAATTTCCGCGCAGCTGGCGGCGTTACCCTGCGACGGGCTCCGGATTCCCACGCGCGTTTAATCGCACCCCCGCCCTTCCCTCTTCCTGTTCGCCGGCTTGCAGCTCGGGTGCCGCATTTTCTACCGTCGAAAGTGAATTTCGTTCAGGGGGGTAAGTGAAGATGGGGGGCGAGATCGGACGCATCCCGGCGTGAACGCCGGTAACACGCACAACGGCAATTACAATCCGGCCAATTTATCCGCGTTATCAGAAATTTATCTGTCGCGAAGGGCGAAGGCCGCTTGTATGTATGTATGTACGTATACGTATGCGAGAATTATCGTTATCGATGGGTGTTATCGCGCGGGAAGGTAATTATTGCACCACCTGCTTGGGACCACGCGCGATCGGCCGGCTCGATAGAACATACAGATAACGCGAACCGGGTGAAATGATATTTAATTTCGACGGCCACTTCGTGACGATTTTCTGTGCGGTCAAAGCCGTGATGGTCACCTGAACGTAACTTTTCCACAATTCCTGAAATCAAAAAGGAAACATATATACTGTACGTAGAAAACATTGATAGAGGGTAGAAAGACGTGGGTACTTCATCTAATAAGACATTTTTATTTCTTGGTAAATGCGATCTCCTTAAGCTGCGTGGGATTTAATGCTGTTTATTATCTAAGTATTTTCAACGCAGAAGAAGAATATTTCTAGATACTACTTCAGATATTTTTATAGGAAGCTATTTACTAGTAAGATATGTATCTAGTAAGATATTTTTATAGTAAGCTTCTATAAAATTTTACAAAACTCTGTTTTATATATTACATATATTTGATTAATTAAAATAAAAGATATCCCACCGTTTAAAAATATTATGATTTATAACTATAGAATAAAATCGTAAGCATTCTTAGTAAGTGGAAAGATAAATTTCCAATTAGATTTTAGATTTTAATGTTACAAGAGGAGCATTTCAATGTTGACCAGTCGTGATTAATACGGATGCATACAGGTTCATACGATTTTTAGGCAAAAGAACTCTTTCCGGATGGTGCACTCGAGGAGAGACGCAGACATTTTGTATTGCCACATTAGGAGTGCGCGCACGCTTTCGAAATGCTCCGCTTGCGTTTTAGCTCAACGACCGTGTCGCATAATGCCGCAAAGTTCCGCTAAATGGAACCACTAGAAGGAGAAAGAAACGCTCGAGGTCCACTCCGCTCCGATTTCGTCCGTCAGAGCATATTGCTGAATTTCGGTTCTGTAACCTCGCGGCGTCTGGGGGATATTTAGTGCACAAGCTTCGTCAGTCGTCGAGGAGAAGCTAGATACAGCATGCCACCAAAGAACGTTAATGTCTTTCGCGCTATTAGATGATGATATGTCTTAAGAGAAATCTGAATACTCATGAAAAGTACACTGAGAAAAAAATGTAATTGATCTTACGAAATGTTTTGTCACGAATATATAACTTGTTGAAATAAGTATATATTTTGTTGGCAGCCCGTGACAAAACATTTCGTAGGATCAATTACATTTTTTTCTCAGTGTACGTCTTGAGAATGAAATACCCACGTCGCGAGATAAGTGACTATAACCGAGGATCAGCAAATTTAACATCCTGAATAAAACTTACTCCTTTTCAGGGAAATCGATAAAAATAGCGCCTTTGGATCTTTTTACCCCTGCTAAATTACGACTTAAGACATTCGCTGTAATTTCTCGATATTATATATATAAATATATTGAAGCAGAATTAGATGCAAAGTTCGTAAAGTCTGGCGTATTCGCCCTAAAGAAAGTATCAAGTCTGTCGATATTTCTCGAGAAGAATTCTCATTAAAGGTGCAAAGGTATGCGAGTCGCGCGTTCTCCAAGATGCCAGAAAGAGAAAAAGAAGAAGCAGCGGCAGACGAAGAAGAAAGAAGTTTCCGGCTTTAAAAACGCAAATCTCTCCGGAACGACACGAACGGGCGGTTTTTCGCATTTTGCGGAAACGGTTTTCGTTAGCAGCCTCCCGCCATATGAACCAAGGATCAGTTGAATACCACTGATCGCGATCGCGGTTGCTACGAAGGACAATTAGATTAAAAGCAGCGCCTCTCGCGGCGGCTTGAGATCCATTAGTGCCCATTGTGCCACCCCATTTACACCCCCGTCCGCGTCCCGTCCATCCCCCGTTGCTCTGTGCCCTCCTCTCCGGAACAGAGCGCCCGTCTCGAAGCCAGGTACTTATTCTCAATAGTAATATGCTCACTTCATACTTCTACCTCTTCGTCCCTCGACGCTTCCGTCTGCATCTCCCGACGGAATCCCCCTGCTCTCCTTCCACCCCTTCTTCGTCTACCATCTTCTGCTTCTTCTCTTCCTTCTTCTCTTCCTCCTCCTCCTCCTCTTCTTCTTCTTCTTCTTGCACCTTTTACGATTCCTCGAGGGAGAAGGATCATGAGCGCAGCGATGCCGTTTGAAGAGATATTTCCGGCTTGTAGAAATTACCGCGATAATACGCGTGCGAAAACCGGCGTTAATGATGCAGCTCAAATGACTTGTATTAGTACATTTCTGTTGAGATAAAGACGGAGCCGTCTCATCATTGGTGTTTATCTTTCTCTCTCGAGACTATTCGAAATCTCGCGGTGTATTCACCAGTCGATCGCCGTTATTCGCGAACCTTATTTATATTATTCGTCTAATATATATTCGTGCGTTCGAGATACGTGTAATATGTATAACATTATGTAACGAAAAGCAACTAAATCAAACTCACACGAGAAAGCCAATCTTTCTTCTTTCTTAATGTGACACTTGAGCTAACGATTCTTTTTAAAAATCATACAATTTTTTTATACAATTCAAAATGCTTTATGCACGATTTAATAAGTTCTTTTACAATTCTCTACAGTTTTATCTACAGATTTTTTATTTTTAGTATAATTTATGCAACGAGGCGATAAAGGCGATGTCATTATTAAACAAATTTGTATATGAATTTGTAGAGCACGCATCTCAGTGTCTTCTCATTATTTCGGCGATATTAACCATCGCGGCATCGCGTTATTATGGCTTTCACATAAGCTCGGTGCACACAATTCACGTAAAACCATAGACTAATTTACGCCGCAGGATCGAAATAATATTCCTAAGTGCTCATCAAAATACGAGCCGTAACAGCTTAGGTTTACCGCACGATTTTGCGTAGTCGGAGATACAATGCTTAGAGTCGCACACGAAACGTTGCAATTTTTTGGCGCTAATAATTCGTCGAGTATCATTATATGGGATTAATGCTGCTTCCGCGAAATAATAATCGTTCTCGTGCGAGCGATTACTCGATTCGCCCCACGCACACACGAAATAATGAAATGAGCGAACGGACGAATTTCCGTTTAGTTTTATCGCGCTGGCGATTAACAAATGTTTATCTGTTTAACGTTCCGTTAATTCACGATGTAATTAATTGATAAGTGTGTTCTCTGTCAAATAATTCGCTCCAAATCGCACGTATCATTTCGGAATGGATCGGATCGAGATTAAAGTATAACATTATACTAAAATATATCATCATATTATAGAATATCACTTGATTTAATCATACATTTCCTTCCAGTCTTAGTATAAAAATTTTATTTTTATGGTAAAACATTTATAATAAAAGCACTTTTTGGCCATTGCACGAAATTTGATTTATCCCTGTTGAAAGAATATTTTAAAAGGCTCTGACATATTTTTCGGAGATTAACAGCTTGATTGTTATCGCAATAACGCGAATCGACAGCAATTGGCGCAACGCACACGTTTTTTTCAAATGTAACATAAAAAAATGAGGCAGTCGGAATCCACCGATCCGGTTATCCAATTTCAGGATCATCTTAACTTGCAGCAAGATAAGAAAACGAACGCGAAATGTCCCGCTGCGAGATAGAAGAAATTTTGCAAAGGTGCATTCTGCGGATCCTAGCAGCAAAATAGAGAAAGAGAGAGGGAGAGAGAGAGAGAGACAAAAGGAGAGTTCGGAAGAATCTTTGAGAACCGCTCTCGTTCACACGTTGTGAAGCTGGGTGTACGGTTATGCTTAAAAATTAGTGTCGTTATGACGCCGCGCCCGACTCTACATACACATTAGGTGTACACACTTCATTAAGGCTATTAGGGAGCATCAGGGCGTCGTGAGCGCGCCCAGCAAGGCGACGATCGGCGGGCCTCGAAACGATCTCTTTTCCAGTCGCCGTCATCTTTTCACTCTTCCCTTCCCTCCCCTCACGTACGAGGGGTCGCCGACAATAATAGCCTTCACGCTGATAGGCTTACAGCCAGGAATCGTGGGCTTCCTGAGACCTGGATCTCTTGAAAAGTGATACACAGCTTGCCGATTTGGATCGCGGGACATCGCAGATCGTAGAGTAAAACGATTCCGAGTATCGAACCGTCAACAAAGGGACAATCCGAGGCGACCCTTCGCATGTTGTACTGAGGGATGTCTCATACGTATTATTTGTCGTCAGCAAAAGATTTTACAATAATCGATATTAATTAATGTTAATTGGCAAATAACAACGTGAAATCAATAAACGCCAGGGAATATTGAGACGTGTGCGCCCCACACGATGGGGACTATAAAATTAAATCTCGATGAACCTTCAGGCTGAGCCTTCAGTCGAGCAGAATCTCGGATGAACGAATTGATAATGCAATATCGCGCGCGCCGAGTAATTTAGGAGCGCGCTCGCGTGGACACGGGGTCGCGTTAAACGCCGTGTAATTTTATTGTATTCGCGTTTGATTCTCGTGGAAAGCGCTTTTCATAAAAAAGAAAGAGAGAGAAAAAAGAAAGGGGAGGAGGGGAGGTTGGCCGAGCGCGATCGGATACACTCCTGCTCGTTGAAGAGATCAAAGCGCGCGGAATTCTAATGGATCGTGGAACGAGGCCTTTCACACTCGATCAATTTTCTCGAATGAAGCGGTTTTCGCGGAATAAAAGGTGCATTAAGGCGTGCTCACGTGTGACGCGCATCAGGAGGCCACGGGCGCGACCCCGCGCGTGGTTGAAAGCGCCTCTCCGAGGAAATTCAGTATAATGACAGATAGAAACTGATATCCCTTTCAACTCTTTCTGGGAAAATCTTCTTTCCGGTAAAAGGAGATGCTCGATACATCCAGATGCGAGATAATGATTTTTCTAATATTACCTTGCGCGCCGCTTTCGCATCACTAATCTTCGCCTGCGAAAGTATTTTTTATTTTTATACCAAGCAAGCTGACATTTTAGACTTTCGAGAGATGTCGGTAGTTTCAATGAGCATCTCTATCGTTTTCCGTTTAACGGAGAAAAGCCTTCGCTGCGGTCGCGATCAGCTTTAGCCGGAGCCGCTGGTCATAAAGTAATCGCACGGTTAATTCCGCCCCTGATGTACAATCTAATAAAGCGTGAGACACGAAAGGCTGCGACTATCCTTTGATAAAACAGTCAGCCGGCTTTCTTCCCCTGCACCCCGCTTGCCCCGCCGGTACTATTACATTATATTAAGCTGATTATCTATCGCGCGAGCTTGTGTACTTTTTCTGTTTAGCTTTCAGGGACAGTTCTGGAAACTGGACACCTGTGTACGTCTTTATAGCGATCTAAGCTCCATTGCGCCACGGAAATGGTTTTATTATTTTATTACACTGAAATACGTTCGGCTAAGTGCGTATGCTGAAAAGCAAAATGCACAGAATGGTTTTCTAGTAATTATTTTTAAATAGAAACACGTGATAAGCTGGATTACATCACGCGCTTCAGAAAATATTACAATCAATTAACATTAATTTAATCGACATTCTTTTCTTATGTTAACGTGACGTTTGTATAATGCTTACATAATATTAAAAGAATATAAAGAAAACACATTATCCCTCTGTATGATTTCTTTTTTTCAGGATGACAACCCGATCGGTCCGAGAATCACGGCTAAGCGGCTGCCGCATCTGCGTTCGCGTAACAAGTTATCCGGGCATTGATTCCGAGCTTAAGAACCGTCGCGGTGCCACAAAGGAGCCCCTCTCGCTGCGAAAGAGAAGCCCTAGTGATTATCAAACCGTTCTCTCGCAATCCGAAAGAAGGCAAGGAGCCGGCCAGTGGCTCCGTCCGGGTGCTCCGTATCCGTTTAGCGGATACTAAAGTGCTTTCACCGGCGGCGTTCGAGGGGCGGGTTTAATGGCCGTTTAAGGGGATTTCGGTGGATAATTAGCGGCGGTACGGGAAAAAGAGGAAGTACAAGCGTCGCCGTCGTCGCCGCGTCGCCGCCGCAACAGCGGCGTTGGGGTGTCGCGCGCCCCTCGACGGTGTGAAAAGCCGCGACAAAGGGGGTCGGTTACACGATTACACGGTGGGATATGCGCGGTAACGCCGTGAGCCCGGCACCGTCGATTGGTTGATCGCGAACGAGCTTGGGTAGCCCATTGGGTGCTGCTATGGGCACCGCGATGTGCCCGACCGCACGGAAGCGGTGGCGGCGACGGGACCCTTCGAAGGATAGTCCCTTCTTCTCTTTCTTTCTCGAGGGCCTTCCCGTCGAACGGTCCCCGGCCGACCTCCCGCGGCGACCGCAGGCAGATGCGGACACCCAGTATACCTCTATGTGTGTTACATACACGCGCGCACGCACGAAACCGCACCGAGAATAATAATCTCGTGGTCGTGTTTGGCCACAGAAGTATCTTTTATTGTGATTTGCACCCCGGTCCCAAGGAGGGCGGGTATCCCACGACGGAGGGAGAGAGGTGTCGGCTTACAAGTTTACGAGCGCAGGGCGCATCTCGATCCGGTGCTTCTCCAGGATGCCCGGTCAGGGTCGGCGAAGCGAAGTGCGGAAATGGAAATTACCTCGGATAAATGACCGCGGTTGGATCTGCTCGAGCAGCGAGATCCATTTTAATTTCTTGCGCTGGTGCTCTCGCGTTGCTTGTATTCTCTTCCGAAAGCGTAGATGTGACTTCATCTTCGCGATGGAATCTTTGTCTTGCGCTGCCGAATTAGCAGCGAACTCACGGATTATTATGTACAGGGCGGTGCGTTTAATTAATTTAAGATGAAAGTGGAAATATGTGTAAGTCGTATGTTTGGACGTTTACAGTTGGATGGACAGGTTTGAGTAGTCGGATCTTCTTTGTGTCCCGCAGGGCGAACACCAAATGTAGAACGCGGCAAGCCAGTGTCAGACGTGTTATTGATTTCATCTTAATCAGATCTCAATATCTCAATTACGTTTTGAGCCGGGCTTTCCCGTTTGTTTGCCGTAGAGATTTTAAAGCTAGGCCCCATTGTCTGCACGCCACCCCTGAGCTTCCCGCACGGGCTTAACTTTTCATTCTCCTGTAAATTGCAGGTTCTGTATTACGGGAGCACGGGTGTAAATCGAATGAAACAATGGGTACTTCCGTCTACAGCGATCCTCGAATCCTGCTTATCCGCCTATCGTCGTAGAGAGAGAACGACAACGCGGGAGGGAGAGGGAATTTAATTTTAATTTGAATCGCCAATGTCAGCAATCAGTAATTCTCCTACGTTTTTCTATATCTATCGGAAATAGGTAGCTGCGGAACAGCGATCAATTTTCGTCGCTCTAACGGAGAGCACAACACGTAAACCAATGACGGAAAGTTTGCTGAAGCAAAATGACACAAAGCTATATTGTAGGAAACATCAGGAAAACTCGCAATAATCACATTACTTACTTGTAAATATTTATTTACATTATACAGCTTTGTGTCCATTTTGTTAATCAGTCTTACAAAAATATCTGCATTTCTGGCTTTTCTATTTGTAACACTTGATATTTTTTCGATATCAAGCAGTTTAGCATCTATTTCTAGAAGCGTTAACCGATTATTAAAATGCCTGTTAAGTAATCGTAATTATCAATGTCAATTATCAATGTTAAAGTTGTCTTCTCAATAATTTGTCGCTAGGCCCTCAAAGTGTGGTGGCACACCGATCGCGCAAAAAAAAACAGAGAAATGCTGCGAGAATTGGTCGGATCGGCTCCGAGCCACAGCCTGCGGTCTCGCGGACGGATTAACGAGCTGGTATTGTTATTTAATTGATTCTCGAATCCCGTTCACAGCACTGAACTAATATGACGCTTTCCACGGACTAATAATGCATTATGCTAAACCGTCCTCGGTGGGACGCGGTGAAAGATGGCACGCACGTGGCGACACGTGACTGCCGACATCGCTTCTTGCCCGCCTCGTTCGTCCTTTTCATTTAATTAGCGCGACTTTATGAGGCCGTGTATTAGTTGATGCACCGTTTCCTGCCAATTTGACAGCTGAGTGAAATCTATCGCCCCAAATCAGGAGTTCCGAAACGAATCAACCCCCGCGCGCGCGCCAAAACGATACAAATCGAGAGACCAATTTGTTGACCGGAGAATCACGGGCTGTATTACGAAGGATACATTTTAATCCGCGAACAAAAGCTGCAAGTTCAAGCAATTAGTGATGTATCTATTTGTAAAAAAAGCATGCTGCTTTTATTTTTGCTCTTTTTCCACGATGCTGACCGGTTTATTCCGCGTTACTTCACATCGTCACGCGTTGTTATCATGTAGTTTGCGCGTTTTGATAGTTTATATATTTGAAAAGTTTATTAGTGTCAACAAAATTGTATTTTCTTCTGCGCTTTGTGATTGCGATGATTCATTACGGAGGGAATATCGTTTAATATTTTTATTTCCTAAATATAGTGGCTATCATATGCATTATACGTCATTCCCTCGAGTAACTGTCATCGCTCAAATTTATTTTATCAGATCATCTTTGCAATCAAAAGTCCAAATTTATCCTCCAATTCGTATTCGTCGAGTTTGCTACCCAAATTTAATCAGCTTGACGTTCCATCATTATACAGGGTGTCCCGGGTTTTAACCGACAAACTGCGGGAGCATATTCTACTAGTGGAAATAAGAAAAAATTCTTATATCGAGTTTGCTTAGAAATGCTTTATTACAAAGTTATAAACCAATATTGAAAAGAAATATCAGATAAGTAACAACGGATTTTTTCACAAAAATAAAAATTATCTACGCAATGATTTAGTGACGCATTCAAAATGTTGTCCTTGCACATCGATACAAGCTAGACATCGACGTAGTACAGAATTTGTTACGGTACGACATTCCTGAAAATTTTCTTGCATCTCAGTAACTGAATTAGTAATTCGTTGCTTTAAATCTATCTGGTACTCTCCTGTTAGGAGATCTACGTTGATACTCTCGTACGGCAGCTCGTGCATTTCCGTCACAGAATCCGTACACGAAATGAATATCGGTGTATTCCTCATTTGAAAACACTTTTGGCATTCTGATAGTAATTGCTAGTTGACACGACGATTGAAATCTAACAGCTACTGTTGCGAAAGTAACAATCATACTGAATCGTTTCAACATAGTGAACATGAATACATGTGAATACACGTAACATAAACATCTTCGACCTTCCAAATTCTACACTATGTTCCGTTGTTACTTATCTCATATTTTTTTTCAATATTGGTTTATAACTTTGTAATAAAGCATTTCTAAGCAAACTCGATATAAGAATTTTTTCTTATTTCCACTAGTAGAATATGCTCCCGCAGTTTGTCGGTTAAAACCCGGGACACCCTGTATAATCGTCAATATAAACAATCATTCTACTGCAATCTTTAAAAGGGGATACTCTGAATGCAACACGACGCCAAACGTAAAACATTCTGCAATAAATTCATTTTATTTTGTCGACCAACGCAATCAACGAAGACAGAGACAACCTTGAGTACCGGACGAGTATACTACGCGTCACCCCCGCTCGTCGCACAGCCGGGGTGAGTATCGAAGCTGCCGCTCGTTCGAAACACATCGCCGTGAGATTTTTTTCATCCCGACTTTTCTCGCGCGAGCGGGCGAGCGTGAACCCGACTCGGCTCTCGGCGCGCGGCGCGCTTTTCACGTGGAAACGCGTCCACGTCACTTTGCGCTTCACCCGCGGGAAAAAAAAGGAGCACCGGGGCGACGCGGGTTTACATGAACCGGCGACAGCGTGCACGGCCGTGTGTGCACGCGTATCGTCCGTTTCTCCACATTTCCGCACGTCCGTTCCGTACAGGACCGACGCACACATATACATGCGCGCGTGCATACACGACGCGCGCGCGAGCGGGCCGCGACCGCGGCGGCAAGTTCCATTCACGCATACACTCGCTCGCAAACAGATTCCCGGCTTGAGTCGAATATATTGAAATAATCTGGGCAAATACGACAAGTTCGGTTATGAAATTTGCCGAAGGGCTTGCGAGCTCTCTCCGGTTCCTGTCTCTGCCTCTATGGTCCCCTCCGCCCCCCCGCGACCCGTCCCTCGCTCCTCTCCTCCACGCCGTTCTCCACTCCTCCATCCCACCCTGCTCGCCTTCCTGTCGTTCCTGCAAACCCCACGTTGCTCCTTTGCCTCTTCGTCCTCCTCGCCACTTGCCTCCTCTCGTCGTCATCCCCCTCCCTTCTCGTCCTCACCCGGCATCGCGAATCTCCCCCGACCTGCCTGCCTCGAGTGATATTTGCTCAAAATCGGTTCAATAGCAACTTGGATGTATTCGCCTGTTCCTCTCTCTCTTATATGTTTCGGCTACCCCCGGCCGTATAATGTGTACACGTGAGTGTGGTCGTAGTGAGCGATGGTGCCCGCGTGGTGCACGTGTGCACGTAAGTGTGCACGCCTCGTCATCCGCCGCAAAACCGCGCGCGAATCTTGAGTTGTGTGTCGCCAAGAGAGAGAGACAGAGAGAATGTATGCTCGTGCGACAAGCCGAATAGCCTTCGCGCAAAATATCCGATGATATCTCGGGAACATCGCGAAATCGCCCCCGTATCACGGGAAAATGCTCAGCGAGTTTTAAACGCTACCAATGTGCAAGTTCTGCTTTCCACCTTTCTTCAATTCGTTGGAAGAACTAAGATAGCATGATCCACGGTAATAAAATGTCGGCAAGAAATGCGCAAATAAAATAATATATATTTATTTTATTGCATTTTAATTTATATGATAATAAAATATGTCATAATACTTAATTTATATTTTATCATAATAGAATTATGCAACTTTAGTTTTAAAAATAAATTATACATTTATAATTATATTATGTATGTGTAATTATAAATATATACTTTTTATATGTACATGTATATATAATTATCATGATTAATGTTCGACTGAATGCGCAATGCTTAAACGCAAAAGAATATCCTTCGCTATCTCGATGCTCCAACAATATGGTGTGCTAACATTAGTAGTAGTTTAAGGGAACAATCTGTGTAGACAACAATAAAGGATAATTCGGCGCATTATCCGGCCGTTTAATGCTCTTTACAAAACCAGCGCGCTCGCACACGCCCGGAATTCGGGCCTCGTATATAGAATGAATTAACCATTTAACGATCTCATCTCATTAACGATGGATGTATTAACGGGCGCTTGATCGTAAGTGCCCGCCTGCGCAACGAACGGCGAGAGATACACGAATATAAACGTGCGAAACGCATGAGCGTGCCATACGCGGATTTATAACGCGCGTAGTCGAGCAGAAATCGAAACCTTTGATACACGTGGGGCGGGACAATTAAACGCTAAACTACCCCTCGAGGGCACGGGGCGCACCCCTAATGCGCTCTTTATGGCGACTTAATGCCCCTAATATTGCATGCGACCCTTGTTTATACCAGTTCAGCGCTTCCCATTTTCGTCGTGTTTTCACTTACGCCGGTTTATGCGCACAACGCATATAGTACAATTCGTCGTACATGGGATATGCATATGTACCGTCCCGAGATCTCCCATGCAAATTCGAGTTACTTTCCGTACTTGTCGCCCGCGCGGATCCGCGTCGTCAAGTGTACGGTGTTTGGGGGTTGAAGAAATGCATCGCGTATCCTATATCCCATACAAAGTTGTGGAAGGTGTCTTGTACCTTATTTTACCTCATTTAAATTCTTTTCAAGTTCTTGACACAGCAATAAATAATTACTTACTCTCTCATTAGACAGAGTGTAGAAAATCCTGTTTAAAATATAATATTATCCTACATTTGTCAGTGCACGAGGATTGTTGGAACGGCGAGGTCGGAAAGGCGAAGTGAGCACCCGAAACTTTTCCGTCCCCGGGTAATTGAACGACGAGGAGCTCTCTCGCGGCTTTCCACTCTTTACTTACAACGACGACGCCTGCCAGCAAAGAGCGCTTCCGCGGGCAGGACCGCTCGCTCGCTCGCCAACTCAATGGCGAAATTCAATAACGGGAGCTTATCAGGATCCCGAACGCCGAGGACCGCTCGGGCGCGGGAGTCAACGATTTCTCTTACGACACGGTGGGTTTATTTAAAGGGAACGACCGCGCGCGAGCGCGGGGGTTGCGAGACAAACACGCGGCCACCCCCCGGCCGGTCGGCCGGCTCCATTGAGAACCCCTGCGCGCGGACGGGAAACGCCATGGGAAAAGTTGACGTCGTGTTTGTCGTACGGATCTACCCGCCGAATAATGTAATGCGGACGTCTCTATTGAATCGTACCTAATATATCTGTCACCGATGGCGGCGGCAGAGACGACGACGGCGACCCTGTCGCTCCCTGTTTGGTCGAATCTCGACGGACTCGTCGCCCTGATTAAATTACTGAGTTACGGGTTAGTCGCACTAGAAGCACCAGCGCGTGTGTGACGAAAAGAGCCGCCCCGTTTGGTCTGATCGATAGCTCAGGGATGCGTTACGTCCGTTAATTGAAAAGCGAAGCGTCGCTTTACTTAAGCCGTGCAACTCGATCGGCGAGCAGTGTCGTGCGTGAAATACAAAGCGATATTCGTTATACACGCGTAGCTTCTTCAAGCCAAATTTGCGAAATGCCTCGTAATACTTGTGAAATTAGTAACTATAATTTTTTAATGATTACATTGTTTCGCAAATTGTTATCTTTATGTACGCATTTGCGAAACTACACATTTGCTGATGAGGGAGCTAACGAGATAGGCAGATGGAAGGAAGATACCTTAGCGTAGAATTGTTTCATTAAATTTCTGGACTTTTGCTTTGCTTGATTATTTTGCTACATGCGCGTTGATCCTTCCTCAGGGTTAAGAGGATAATTTTATACACGACAAATCTCATCCCTCTGATGAGGAGAGAAACAAGGAGTGTGCGAGGAATAAACCCGTAATGTCGCATTAACAACGCCGCGAACGCCATTTAATGAAAATATGGCAGCGGACATAGTTCTTCTGCCGCGCAATTAATGTCAAAGCGGGTGTCGGGATAGTTTGCAATTTCCATACTTTTATCGTTTATCGTAAATGACTGGGGATTAAAGAACGAGGTTACCCTTTGAAATAATAGCGACGCGCGTCACCTAAAAACGAGCGAATCTTGCAAGCGCGATTAATTCGTCGTAAAGGCTCGGCCGCGCAAATGGTTTGACGCAATTAAGCACTATACATTTTAGCGAGAGAAAAATCCGAAGGGAGGAGAGGGAGGGCCGAGGGGGCAGGAGGAGGCGCCTCATTTGCCGTGGCAGCGCGGGACTGTCCTCTGAGCATCCCCGAACAAGCTGAAATTGTTTCAAACGTAAATCTGGATCGCTTAATTGAAAAGCGGGCAAGGAGCGAACGCGATGCGGCGGCCCTGACGCGAATGCCGCTTGGATACAATCGGAAGGCGTTCGAGGATTTTGCTCTTTCTTTTTTTTTCGGGGGGAGATTTTTTTCCGGATACGCGGTGCGCGGCGTCACTTTTGCATGACTCGCACTCGTTAAAACCGTCATAGGAGGAAGCTTACAAATCCGTCCGGCCGGGTGCATTGATTTCCGGCTTAAAACTTAAGCCCCCCGACTGGCAAAACTAATAACTGCTCGGCAAGGCACCCATGCCCCCTCCCTCACCCTCACGCCCACTCCCTGTCCCTAGTATTTTCAGCGTTAGAGGATTTTTTAGAAAGCAATTCTTGATTTTTTTCCAAAGACCGCGTCAAGTTTCGATACTTTCGGCGACTATTCGCTGCGCCGTTTATGGAGCCGTTTATGGAGCCACCCCGCACGCTCTCATCGATCGCTCGAGAGTATCAGTTTAATTCGGATCAAAATTGTTCATCAACTGCGCACGTGGTAGCAGACACATCTCCGGTATCGAGGAATCAAATGAATTGCCTGCGCAAAACGGATGTGGTCCATGAAATCGAACATCCGCGAATACTTCCGCGTCCAAGAGCATCAAGATGGAAGCTGTCTTTGCAGAGTAACCCGCTTGGCTCTTCCGTAAATCACGATCGTACCGAAACCGTCGCGCGATATGTCCAAAATAGATCTCGCGATCGGCGGAAGTGCGCGATCATCGCAATACGTTTGATCGCGGCATGTCATTTAATTTATATTGTGTTTACCATTTCGCGTTAGTGCGTGATCGCATAGAGTGACTCGCTAAAACGCGTGGATGATTAATGAATCGAATCGCGGCAAACACGTGCGCGCGTATCCTCCTCCGATGAGCCACGAATTCTTCTCTCTCTCTCTCTCTCTCTTCGTCTCTTGCTTGCTCTCTCTTTGACGGACTGACCACATTATAAATCACACGCGATATTCCCGCTCTGCTCATTGTCCACCCGCGCGTGATAACGATCATAAGTGTACCTGTCTGATAATCGAGCCGGGATATACAGCACGTATTCCTACGTGTCGCTAACGATCGTTACTTCCTGATCGTTATAAACAGTACGTCACACTTTCGACCGAGGCTTTTAATTGTCTTACATCGTGATATTCCTTTTACCTGTATGGATGGATAGTTTATACAGGTCTATATACAGTGCTGGCAAAGAGTTCCGGAACGGTTAAAAATCTTGAAAAATAATGATTAGTGGAAAAATGTTTCCAACAAAAAGTATAGGGCTTAAAAAATCTATTAGATGATGATATATATTTGATATGACCTTGGAAAGCCCGGTCATGGTCAACATAAAAATCTTAAATGGAAACCCCTATTTTTTATTACATATTCTTGTAGCTTAGCTCGAGAGCTTTTCGAAACGCTGTAATAAATTTTTTTCTCTTACGTACTTTTTGACTTATAAGGCTTGAAGGTTATGTACAGTACCGCCGGCATTAGAATTACCCAAGGTGTACCGCGTGGAGGTTGCACGGTCGGATTTACACCTCTTTTGTGTGCGTGCGTGCGTGCGTACGTGTGCGTGTATGAGTGTGTGTGCGCGCGCGCGCGTGTGTGTTCTTCATAAAACTAACTTCACAAAAATAGTTTATACTCGTATGTACGAACAACGGCATTAATGCCGTCCGAATACCCGTGTGATCGCACACAACGATCGGGTCGCTTACACAATGCCGGTTGTAGGTGAGGTAAACACGAGCGAGCAAAATAGTTATCGGAACACCTCACCTATACGCGAGAAAGTTTATAAGTGACGCGCTTTCTTAGTGTGCGTCACACGTATTTTCGGACGGCATTAATGCCGTTGTTCGTACATACGAGTATAAACTATTTTTGTCAAGTTAGTTTTATGAAGAACACACACACGCGCGCGCGCGCGCGCACACACAAAAGAGGTGTAAATCCGACCGTGCAGCCTCCACGCGGTACACCTTGGGTAATTCTAATGCCGGCGGTACTGTGTAACCTTCAAGCCTTATAAGTCAAAAAGTACGTAAGAGAAAAAAAAATTTATTACAGCGTTTCGAAAAGCTCTCGAGCTAAGCTACAAGAATATGTAATAAAAAATAGGGGTTTCTATTTAAGATTTTTCTGTTGACCATGACCGGGCTTTCCAAGGTCATACCAAGGTCAAATATATATCATCATCTAATAGATTTTTTAAGCCCTATACTTTTTGTTTGAAACATTTTTCCACTAAATCATTATTTTCCAAGATTTTTAACCGTTCCGGAACTTTTTGCCAGCACTGTGTATGGTCGGAAATTTCCTCGTTACAAAACCTGGCGATGGTACGAAACGTATCAATGAGATTTCCTCATTCATTCCAAATATCGAGTAAGTCTGAAGTCCATCAAAGTAGAGCTCGCGATTGAAATAAAGATCGAAAGCGCTTGGTATATTTTGTATCGCATTCAAAATTTAAACATTGTGTTCGCAAAAACTTAACCAAGTTGCACCACACGTTCGCACGAGATATTGTACAGTACATAAATGATCTATCGATATCCTCATCCATTTATCTGTCAGGTGCATCCCTTCGACCCCGCGAGTTCTTCAGATCGCGCGCTCGTCGGTAAACTTCAACGTTCTTTGCCGGGAATCCTCGATTCTGTCTCACCGTTCGGACAATCTCCCTCTCCTCTCTCGTCGAGTGGATCTCATGTCTCACTTAAGCCGGGCACAATGCGGCAAATGAACCGAATTTGCGAAACTCGGTGATCCGGGGGCGTCGGTGGCCTCTTCGCAGAGGTCTTAATGGCCCTGGGACGCGCGGATCATCCACAGGCGTTAGAACTAACACCATTCAAGGTGTCAAGCGGAGAAAGAGGTTGGCGACCCACTCACCCGCAGGTACTCACGAAAAAAATCCCCCCCGAAAGACCCCGAAGAGGTCGTTACCAGTACCTGAATGGCCGGCTATTCCTAGTTTTCGGATCGTGTCATTCCCGCAAAGAGGTTTAATCGAGACATCAAGGGATCCTTGTGCGCGGCATTGCCGCCGCAGATTCACTGGACTCAAGAACTGTGATTGATTTAATACTTTAAATGCACAATAAATTGATGAAATGACATGAAATTTCACATGTGTGTAATAAAGTTTTTCAATCCTTTTGTTCGAGAGATTCGCGCGATCGTGTCCAGATAAGGTGCGTTATAAAGTTAGATTCCGTACTATCTGTGAATCTTTTCTGATATTCCGCGGATTTTTTCTGATTTTCGAATATTCTTATGCCATAATTCCGTGTGCAATTAGTATATAAATTCCCAATAAATAGCTTGGGAGGAGGTAAAAAAAGAAGATGGAAAACCGCAACGTCGTTATCCACATATGCGCACATACGCCAGCGGAAAGTTTTTCAGGCCGCATCGGAAACGCGATAACCACCAGGAGGGTAGGCAGGGGCGAAGAAACAGAGGCGTCGGGAATTTTCGTAATCACTGGCCGAGGGAAAGCAATTCAATGGCGCGTCACGCGGAAATTGTTGGGCAGTATTTGCGAGATTAATGAGTTTCATAACGCGCTAACGACATTCACGGTCAAAACGAAAAGTAGATTACGCGGCTGAATTGGGATAGGGTAGGGCGATGGCGAACGAGCGTGGCGCGACGGAGGGACGGAGAGTGCACGCGCAACGCTCTCGGGCCATCTGCGAGTTTTGGTGACGATGATTTCACTTGATGAGGCCGTTGGTACTATTGTGAAAACGTTCCCCAGGGCGGGCCGCGCAATTTTGCAACGCGCGGTGACGATTTAAACCGACCTCGCTCGCCGGCTTTCGGCGCAACGCAACGGGCGCAACGACCACGAGATGAATGAGATATCATCTTGAGGAAGGCGCACTAGCACCTAGTTTTCATCTCGATAGAGTTGATTTGTTCAATTTGATGCGGATTATACACATTCGCAATAATAATTAAATGTGATATTTTAAGCGAACGCCCGAATTTGTGGCTTTTTTCTTTTTTACACTGTTGCTGCAGTCATCTCTCAGGTTGCGATTGATTTATTCATCGTTACACGTGCTAAATTAATGTCCAAATTTTATGATTATATATAGACTATAAATTATAAAGTACCGAAATTGTAGAGGAATAATTTTATTCTATACAGGTGCTTTATACAATACATTGTGAGAAAAAATATTATTTTTTAATCAAAACTCTTCTAATAACAATACAAATATCCGATTAATGTCATTCATAAATATTTTGCAATTGCTTAATAGATTTGTCGAGATTTCCTCTCGAAAACCTGCGAAATCCACGTGGGATTTTTGACAGTCAAAGTGCTATTTTTTTATCAAACTGCCTTAAACTTTGGACGTTGTTTTCGGAACACATGCAAAACACAACGTTTGTCCATGCACTCGGAAGATTTGCTATTTCACTTTTAATCGACGGAGCATCCGACAAACGAGATCCCGTGCCGAGGAATCTCGTGCGGAGAGAAGATTACAAGCTTCGGTAGCGAGAAATGAAGGAATATTGCCCGGGAACAAAACCGTTTCCAGGCTTCCATCGAGAGGTCGCACATACGAAACAAAAAGCTGGTCAAAAAAAAAGGAGAGAGCCACGAAACTGTGTTCACGAAAATGTGTCGAGCACAAGCTGCCTATACAACGCAACGTCATAGTCACTCGTTTCGTCTCGTATCTCTCTCTTTCTCTCTCCTCCCCTCCCCCCTCTCTCTTTCTCTCTCTTTTTCTCTTGTCCACTCACATTCTGGACATCCCTCTCTTTTTGTCGCCCCCCGTCGCCTCTCCGTTTCTCTTCCTCTCTTTTTGCTCTCTCCCTTTTTCGCGTGTCCGTGCGCGCGCGCGCCTGTACGCATTTTTTTCTTTAATCTAATCTATCGACAATTTGACGGGCGAAAAACTCGCCGCCATTTTTGCCTGTCCCGGTATACCCCGGCCGGTCCCCGGCCCCTTCCTTCCACCCCCACGTGGCGCGGCGTAAAGCTATTAAAATTCATAACCCCGGACATACGCCGAGGGGTTAAAACGCGTAGCGCGCCACGTCGAAGAGGCAGAGAACACAGGTGATGCGAAGGGGTGGCGGCAGCGGGAGGGTGGCGAGGAGGACGCGCGCGGGTGGACGATGGAGACCGAGAGGAGACACGCGGGTGGGACACGGCGGAGGAGATGGACCAAGAGAGAGAGAGAGAGAGAGAGAGAAATAGAGCGAGAGGGGGGGAACGGTTAGGGCCCTCGAAATGAAGTAACCGAATTTGCGGACTCGTGCTCCGCGCTCCGTGCTATAGTCCGGGCGCAAAACAAGAGACTCCGTTGCCCTGGCACGCTGCCCGCGGCTGAATTTTGAATATGCATTGCTTCCCCGTGCAGTGTCGCATCCATATACATGCGGCTCGCGTCTTTGTGTCGGCACGCGTGTATTAGGCGGGGGCGCGGAACGCCGGGGGTAGGAAGGCACGGCTCGGGGACAGCTCCGGGTGAGGTAGACCGGGGTGGTAGTGCGGGGATGCGTTATGTCCGGAGAACGGACGGACAATGAGGCCCTATTGGATTATACCGACCTCTTTGGCCCGGGTCGTGAGCGCCCCGTGCGAACCCCCATTAAAAACTTGAAATTACAGGCCCGGCTACGCGTGCCCCGTGCGCGTCCCGACGCTATATGCGATCCACGGTGAACGCAACGGGTCGCGACGCCGCTCGACGTGCTCAGCGTCGCGCCAGAGATCACCGGGTGCTTTCGATCATTAGGATGTCATTGGGGGTTCGTAGACGTACCGGGTACGTTTACAGTGGGGCGATTTAATCCTCGTTTGAGTGACGTGCATCTGATGGCACATCATGACTTTGCGACATAATAAAATCGTGTGGAGAATGTTTGAAAAAGTTTGTTTGATGCGAGTCATTTAAAATGGAGAAAATTAAAGTAAGAAAATATTGACGTCTTGCATGATTATAACCACGCTGAGAAAAATTTCCATCGGATAAACCGATTAAATAGTGTTTCCGATTGTTACTTCTGTTTTCCGATTAAATGATGGATATGTCCAATCATTCCTGTTTTCCGACTACCTTCATCGGATATGTCCGATTATTTTCTTTGTCTAATATACAATTTAAGGGGGGAGCCTGCTTTAGAACGTTGAAAATAAGGTATAATTTTACGAATTTGTTTGGAGAAACTATACAGCGGATCATTATAAAACTTTGATGCATTTATTAGTACATGTTTAAAGATAAAAAAAATTATTTTTTGATTTGAATATATCGCCTGTAGAGGTCGTCCTGGAGGCATCTTAGTGCAGCCGGCATTGGAAATTCGTGAGCATTCTCCTGCCTCCAAATTTCATCCAAACTGAAAAATTGAAATATTTTCTCGTTATTTATGAATTCCCATCGTCGATGAACCTTTAATATTCATAAAAACATTAAGTTAAACAATTATTTTTGCATGAAAAAGTTCAAAAACTTTGCCTAAAAATCGTACTTTTGTGTTCTAAGCTCCACCATTTTGGCACTTTTCAACTTTTTTCTTCTCTCTTTGGTTCATCGACGATGGGAATTCATAAATAACGAGAACATATTTCAATTTTTCAGTTTAGACGAAATTTGGAGGCAGGAGAATGCTCACCAATTTGCAATGCCGGCGACGCGGCTGCACTAAGATTTCTCCAGGACGACCTCTACAAGCGATATATTCAAATCAAAAAATAATTTTTTTTTATCTTTAAACATGTACTAATAAATGCATCAAAGTTTTATAATGATCCGCTGTATAGTTTCTCCAAAAACAATTCGTAAAATATACCTTATTTTCAGCGTTCTAAAGCAGGCTCCCCCCTTAATCGAATATATCCGTTTGTTACTACGTAATTGGATTATCCGATTAGATAGGTCATGATATTTTTCTCAGTACATTTATATGCCAATGTGTGGTTAGTACATTTCCTGTCTGATATAAAATGTTGCGAGATTTTAGTGGTTGCAGGTATCGAATAATAGTCCGGAGCAAAACCTGCGGCAATATAAGGATTAAATGAGTCGTGATTTGTTTAATCTCTGTCATATGAGAAATATGACAGATATAAGTATCTTTTTCCAAAAACTTTAATGAATTTGTATTTTTAGGAGAACCAAGAAAAATACACTTTTCCTCTTGCCCATTATTTCCAATCAATCTATTGACTGATAAACATAATCATTTCATGATTGGCACATAAAATCGATTTGTTACTTGATTACTTGTTCACAACGCTTTGTTTCGCGAAAATGTGTGCACAGGATCTATGTTCAGAGATTTCAATTGCTTTATTCTTTTAGTTATGAGATTCTGTTCTCCATTTAGAACACTGCACAAATCTGCTCAGTATTTAGCAGAATTTTATTTAAATCCCGTTTTACATTATCGCACGTCCCTCCGCAACCTTCTGCCTTCGATCTCTCGCTGGAACATTCAAGAGCGGCGCAAAAAAAGCACGTAATTTTCGCGAATATTCTCCACGTTTTCCAAACCGTTTCAGATTGATGCTTATTTTTACCAATACTTTGCCATTAGGGAACAGAAAACCGATTTGATATCGCGCGAACAATAACGTGTAGTAACAAAACGTGACATCGCATTAGAGAGCTCGGCGCATGGAAGTATCCGCGGGATGTTCGGACTGCTGGAGGTGTCCAATGAAGAGCGATCAAATATTTGCCGAACCGGACGGGCGTATCGCAGCAAAACGCTCTTTCCTCCCCCGTGCGCGCGCGGGGGCCGGTGCGCGCTTGTATATATATTTTCTAATAATTGATACAAATCCGACCACCGATTACGTTCTATGGGTCGACGAGCGGCTAACCGTCGGCTTAATGAAATTCCATACAGGCACGCCGGCCTTTCTCACGTACGCGGATTTCGCATCATGCCGAATTAATATGTTACTAATTGTAAATATGGGATTTACGGTGCGTTATGGAACGGCCGATTTCACGATCACCACCGCGCTGCACCGAGTGGGATCACAGCTCTACCGCGTGTCAATAAGATTAATTTCTGTGCGGATTATTCGCAATAATTGGGAATATAATGAACAGCTTCGCGGGACAAATGACCGCGCGAATATCGAGTTGATTGAGTATTATTTGCCACGGTGCGCGATAGTTCTGTTGATTTAGGAACGTGGAAATCGAAAGGTCGAAATGCCCGCTCGATTATCGCGCTATTATTGGACCTCAATGCGACGCGGACGACTTTTTTTCACGTCGAGCGGAATGTACGCGGCGTAACTGCGATTGCAATAATTGTGGGGGTTGTCGGGGGTTGTCAACTACTGTTTTACCGATGCGAAACGCTTCATCGATGGGGAATGGAACGGCACATTTGCCGACCCCCAGTCATGGCTTATCGTCAGTGGTACCGTTTCCATCGATTTTTGCCGACTGAACTGGATACCTGTTTCAGCCCATCCAGTTTACTTCTGCTAGGGGGCAACACTGGCTTGGAGAAAGTCTGATGGCGACTATGAAATTTATTATGCAAAAGCTCTGTAAGTCTTTGTTGCATTAAAAATATTATCAAGTCCATGTGTTCAGATTTTCCGATTTTATTGATTTCTTGATATTTAAAATTGTTATAATAATTGTACATGACTTGATGTAGAATAAACGACATGCCGCATTGAATATCTCAACCTTTGCAATATCTAAAATTACGTTAAACATCAATGTTGTTACAATTGTGCACGTGCAGTTCAACGATTCGGTAATAAAAAAACAATATGAAATATGGGGACACAATATCCGAAGAATATCAGCAGGATCGTCTACGTGAGGCGCGTGTTAAAAATGTGGCGACTCAATGTAATTCATTATTTGTCGTAATAATGCATGTTGGTACAGACAAACATGACTGACATATCCTGATACTTCGTAGTCACCATAGCACGGCGTCTGGCAGTGCACCGTTATAATTACGGAGTAGCAATCAATTAGTACACCAATCATGCGTTGATTAAGGGGTCGATTGGAATGTAATGGGACTGTAGGTGGTCAGTGATAATTAACGTTGGTGGAAACCGCCTGATGCGTACTGCGTAAAATCAAATACTGTCAACCCTGCAGGAAACGAAATATTCGACATGCGGCGAGCCCGATTTCAGATTTCGACCCTACAGGGCTACGCAGTTCGGTTTGCCGCACAAATACCAGTTATATGTAGGCAGCAAAAATAATAGTCTGAATTACGGCGACTAATAAAGACATAAAATACGTATTTGCGAAGTGTTATACTTTTTAAACACTTTACTTCGACAGAGATCAAATCTACAGCAATTTTTGACACCGTTAGCATGATTTAAAGAATTATTTCTGATAATTTTAACAATATTATATCTGTCTATTTATGAGCATCGAGAGCTGTTATCAGGATAAAATGTAATTGATATACAATAAAAGTGACATATATATATAACATATTGGTAACAAGCAGAATAAAAAAATACTGACATCATTGTGAATCTATAAAATACGTCCACTTGTCATTTTTCGCCAGTGGCCAAGGAACAAAGAACGCCGGTATCGCGAGGACAAAAATATCCGAAAACCTGCATTTAAAAATATCGCAAGTAAAAACGAACGCATCGCGCAGGAAATCATCGATCTGTCCATCGCCGTTTATCAAAGCTTGACGCAGACGATAACGCTCGACGCGGTTCCATAATCGAGAGCGAGAGAAAGAGAGGGAGAGAGAGAGAGAGAGAGAGAGGAGGAGCGCGCGCGCGGCGCGGGCACGCACGAGCGAGAGAGCGAGCGAGCAATTCCGGCATCCTGCGAAATATAAAAGCATTATATTCGCGAATAATAATCAGCGTTTCCTGCATAGCCAGGCGGAAAAAAGCGCGATCGACGTTGTACCCCGTCGACGGCATTAATCCGGCACGAGTTTTATGCAATTTGTCGTTCACAGGCGAGAGAGGCGAGAAGCGCGCGCGCGCACACGTATGCGCGCACGTGTACATTGGTGTGTGTATTATAGATATTGGCGCGTGTACGCGCCCCCACGCAGACATACGCAGCCCACGCACACAGGCGGCGTCGCCGCCAGTCAACTTTTAACGGGGCGCATTTTATTTTTATGCCGGACTACCTTTGAAATGCAAATCGATTGTTGGCCGAGCCCCTGCAAAAAACCGAGCAATTAGCGACAGAAACAATCCTGGCGTATTTGCACGGGTACTCATTTCGGAACTCCTCCGCCCCCGAGCCACCTCTTTGCCGCCCACCATCCTCGATCGGTTGCCGTCCGTTTGATACCCGGATCGAAAGTTGCTCTACGATATCGATAGTCCTCTCATTGCCGATTTTTTCTCGCGATCGCAAACACGTTTCCATCCGCCCCTCATCCCGCGGAAAATCTTTGATTAATGTCCGATGGGTATTTCAGCGGATAATCCGCTTCTGTCGATCGGCTATACTTTTTTCGGACAGATATTTCAAATTTACAAAAATTGCGGAAAAGAATTATGTACTTCTGCAGCCGTGTCATGATTTATGCGGTGCATTTGCAAAAGCGAGTTTAGCTTCTCCAAGGAACAGCTAACGTTCGACGTTTACATAAGATATTTACACGCCTGACGTGTTAACTGCGCTCGGTAAAATTCAATTTGTTAGATTACATCAAATTAAGTTGAAATATCGATTGCATGAAGTGTTTAAATAATGACTCCGTGTGAATGAACAATTATATATGGATGTCCTCCTCGCTCTCTCTCTTGATTTTATTAATTTCCACCATTCCCAGATATTTCAGTAGTTTAAATTATTTTCCTCTGATTGCCGGGGATAATTTAATTATTCCGCCTAATCGCCTCTCTCTAATACTCTTATCAGTATTCACGTAATGCAACGCATGGTTCTCATCTGAATCACTCCTTTGAACGTTTTCTGTTCTCGACGTTAAGCACGAATAATCCGTCGCCGATACTTTTCCATGTATTCCGAGAGTGCGAACGGATTTAATTTATTCGCATTGAGATCTATGCGAAAACATTGGTCGCACGCAGCCATCGAAATTGCGCTGGAGCTCGACGGCTACGCGAGCTCGATAAAATTCCGCTAAATTCTCACGACGCTTTCGAACGTCTGTGAGAGCGGCCTAAATTATTCTCTCTCCTCCGCTTCCGAGATAATTCGATTCTGCTCATCTGCCGTGCGCGTACAAGAGACACATAAGAGAAGGGTTACGCGCGCGCGGGAGAGAAGCGGAAAGCGCCGTTCGCTTCGCCACGCGTCATGAAGAGCGCCACGATGGGGTGAGAGAAAGACAGAGAGAGGAGAGGGGGAGGAACAAGAGAGAGAGAGAGAGAGAGAAAGACTCTCTCAAAGCCGGCGGCGGCGCTCGAGAATGACCAATTAGCGTACCCGGGAGCGCGACGTCGGGTATTACATTAATCAGGGTGAAAAAACGAAATTTTCCCTCAACGTATTTTCGCGTTAAGGGGGTAACCGCGACTTTCATTTAAGTTACCTAGTGGTAGCTAAACTACCCAGTAATTCGGTCCCCGCGACTCCTCCACCTGCCCTGCTCGCGCTGCCTTCCGCCCCACGGTACCCCTTGTCATCGGTCCGGCACCGGTTACCCCCTTGCGGGCACAAGTCCCACCATCCGCCACTAACGGGTAAAATGAGTGCGAGAGGGATGGAGGGAGAGGTTTGAGAGATTGGGGGGAGGGCAGGAAACGAGTAAGAGGAAGGGGCTCGCCGACCTTCCTCGGCCTCCGCGTCGGTCACTTTGTTCCACTCCGGCCGTCGTTGGCGACCCCCTTTGCGACCCCCCTATTCGGCACTCCCGCCTCGCTTCTTCATAACCTTCCTTTTTTCCCCTCTCTGCCTCGGTATCTCCGCGATGGAAAAAGGAAAAGCACGGTTATTTTAATGAGAATCCGGCTCGTTTATGCCGCTATCTCGTATCTTCGCCGGCGTCGCCGCTGCCGCCGACGCCGCCGTGACGCCACTGCGACGCCGCCCGTTTAATGAACGCCCCGTGCAAATATTATTTCTGTTTATGTACCCGCCAACTTAGTGCGACTTTGGCTCTAATTAATAACGCTAAACTGTCGGGGGCCGGGGGCGACCGAGAGGGTGGAAAAGGGGGCGGATGCAGGCGTCGTTCTTTGACGACGTGGCTAGATGATGCTGCGACGAATATACCTATTAGGTAGTTGGCGCACATGTGCACGTCACGTGCAAAGCTGGATGCAAAGTAAAACGCTCCTTCTTGCGGAGTGCAATTCACGAGATCTTACGTTCTATCTTCGAATATGCGCGCTGCGCGATTGAGATGACCGATCGTCGGCTCGCGAATCGTGATCTTAAGATGACTTAAGTCCTCTTACATTAGCTGAAAAAAAGATAAAGCGTAAGATAAAAAGTGCATTAAAAATCGCTTGAGATTGATGATTTCAGGACAGCTTCTTTGAAGAGCGTACTACAAGAATTTATTAGCTGTTTTCAAAAGTTTCTTAAATTCTTCTTTTTTTTATTGCAGAAACGCTCATTATCTTGCAAACTGTTGAGTAGATCAGAACAAGATCATAGTCGCATCAATCTGACAAGGCTTCAGCCGTGACAACGCACCACGCTTTTACATCGAATCAATTTTAATTGAACGAATGAAGTTTACAAAATGAAGTCATACCCGTTGCGATACGCGTATAATATGTTAATTATACGACAATTATTACTTCGTTCTCTGTGTGCGTATGGTACTCCGGGCAAACAAGCGTTCTATATCGGGCTGTTATCGTAATTATAATGTGCACCTAATAAAGCGTATCGCGCAATATCGTTTGATACAATTTGAAGTAGCGCGTATGTATGTAATATGTTAATGATGATGTAGATCGGACAAAGAGAGCGCATCAGCGCTCAGGGTGAATTATACGATAACAGGAAAAACTTAGACACGTGGAGACACGTCGAGAAATATCACATTATCAATCTATTAAAAAACCGATTATCAAACCTACCTGGTTTGCTCTTGGCTAATATATAATAATTTCATGTAACATTGATACAACGTCCGCGCGCGATTATATATTATGCGCGCATAACGAAACACGTAAAATTTGCTTTAACGCACAAGAAAGAGAGATACTTTAGATCTTCTGATTTCTTTAACTTCTTTGAAAAATCTACAGTTAGTAGTTTACACACAAAAATGGAAAAGCACACTTACATTTAGTCTACCATCACATACTTTTGTAATTAGATCTCCAATAAAATCTCCAAAGTTTTGTTCATATTTAATTAATTTGAAATATCGATCTCTCAGAAAAGAATCTCACAGAACTTCAATATGCTTTGAAGCTTGAATTTTACATGAGATGTTTGTTATTTTTCCCCGTTGTTTTAGTTACTCGTTCGCGGTTCAACATTCTGGAATCTGTGTGCTGCACGTATAATAAATTCCTTACAATTAATATTCTCTGAAAGATTGCGTATAAAAAAAGTGAAAGGCTTCAAAGTTAAATGTTTTGTATCTTTGTATCCATCAGTTTTGTAACTGAATTTGCTGTATTTTTTTGACTCGAGTCCCCGTTGAGTTCTCCTTATCGTTGTTTGCAGATGCCAGTTGACTCGCCGCTCCATTGATCCACGTTCCACCGGCCCGAAAACTGGTCCTATTCGGATCTCCTTGCTGGTTCTTTACTTTGTCGAAGCAATAAGGTTAGACAGGGCGGGCATCGGCAGATATTAGATAGACGATGGTTCGCCCGAAATCAAGGCCCGCCCGTCGTCCCCTCACCTGTTCCTAAACAAATTTAATAAAGCCACGATTTCCGTGCCAATTTCAAGTTCAGCAAGAGATTGCTCGTCGTTCGAGAGCCAAGTGCCAACCTTAGCAGTAACCTAATTTGATACATGCCAGGCTAACGATCGGCCAGCTGACCCGAGTGTACCGAGTTAATGTGGATTAACATTCATAAATTAATCGCTGATTAGACCAAGGGATTGATGAGAGATGTCAAAAAAGTTATGAATTTCATCATTCATTTGACTTTATCATCGTAGATATAGCATTTTTATATATTTTAAATGTATTCATGCATTGCAAGAATACTTTGAAAAATGTATTAAAAATATGGGATTGGAGATTTTTTGTACAACATATGAGACTTTAAAAGCGAAAATAAATAAGAGAACACTGTTTGTCATCCGATTTCTTATTCCTTAATATATTTTAAATGTATGCATGCATTGCAAGAATATTTTGAAAAATATATTAAATACGAGATTGAATACATTTTGTATAACATATGAAACTTTGAAAGCGTGAAAATAAATAAGGGAACATGTCATCTAATTTGAGACACATTTCATTTTGGCAGAAATTTAATTTAAAGCTTATTTCGGGGGTAGTATTTAATTTTTGGATTGCGATAAGCGATGACCGATTCTAACGCCACACGTTATATCAAATTCTTTATACCTTTATACGCATCAAACTTTTGCCAGATATGATGTATAATTTTACCGTCAGTGTTTTTGAAGTTGACCGAGCTCATAAAAAAATATCTCGTATTCCTGAAGCGTCCGCTCTAATTCGACAGGATAGATTCCCGAGCTGTATCTCTATTTTCCGAGGAGTTTCTCCGACTTTTCCACTCACGTCCCGCAACTCCCGCATTCTCCACAAACTCCCTCGCTTACGTGAGAAAACTCCCTCTCTCTCTTTCTCTCTCCCCCTCAATTTTACCCGCGCCTTCTTCCAACTGTACAACTATATCACTGTCGGTAGCGTTCTGTGCCTCGAGTATTATTAGTCTTTGGAGTTAGGGAGTACGCATGGACTCGAATCTCCAGGCTCGCTCGCATGGTTAACTTCCGCAAACAGAAATTACCATTTTATTGGGTGAGTTCTGACGCCCTCTTACCGCGCCGGTCCCTCGGCTGCCCTCTTCCACCGAAACCCCTCCGCCGGCGTACCCGCCTTTTCTGTCCTTCACCCCCGTCGCACTTCACAGCAGCAGCAGCAGCAGCAGCCCCTAACGCGACGATTGGAATACCTAATCGTCCGGGGACCATTCAGCACCATTGTTCCATCGACTTGCCGTTGTTGGTGCCTGTTAACGTCGAATCCTTTCACGCCCCGGCGCTACCCCCGCCGACGCTTTTTCCGTCACCCTCGAAAAAGATGATCGGCTTGCACACGTACGCTGTCACGTTTGCTCGCGCAAACGGAATTTCCGAGCGGCATTTGCATTGAATCGTCGCCCGTCGCGTTAAATTCCCAGCCAGGGAATGTATGGACAGACCGAAGTAAAAGGCCCATCTGATTGGTTCGCGCTTGTACAATGGGCCCGATCAATGAGCAGCAAAGTATCAATCAGACCAAAATTTAGAACATCGAGATACAATGTCTCTCTAATTTGTTTTTTAGGTATTAGAAAAAAGATAACTTGTACTAATTCGCTATTAATGATGTTTCTCCGTTTCATTAGAATGTTCTTTTTTTTCATTAGGATGATGGTAAGATTTTGTAATTTAAAAGATCTAGAGTTCGTGAATCTGTTATGTTTCAACTTTTTGGAATCTATTAGGTTCAAAAACATAATGGGAACATTAAGTTATTTTTATTTCTTTTATTCACTATCTGATTTTTTGTTGTATACTTTATTTTTATACATTTCAATTAATATCGGCGAAGGAAAATGAAAGGAACGTTCGATTTGTTCATGTGAAATCTTGCTTTATTTTATAGATAACATGAAAAATTATTCTTTTAAACAATCGCCAGTTCTCGGTCATTCCAGCATCAACGGATTTGTCGTATCCTCTGGCAAATCTTCAGTTTTAATTAAACCCGAAGGAAGGCGAGCGATGACCCCCTACCAGTTGCAACTCTTTCCGCTTTCGCCCTCTTTTCGCGAAAATGAATTAAGACTTGATTAAAGTCGTTCTTTGATATGTTAATTTCTTGGTAAATATATGTTACTTTCTCCGTGGGAATTAAAATTTTTATGGTATACATCTCACCCTGTCGCACTCTGATTGCGCACGAAATATACAACCAGCTAATAATAAGAACCAGCTGCAAAATATTAGATCAAATTATCTGATTAATAAATTTATAACAAATAAAATAAAAATGAATTGGACAATAACTTTAACGTGAATATTTAAGTAATTTTCAATGACTAATACATCATGAAATTAAAACATGTTGAAGAAAATATATCTTCTTCTATGAACTTGGAAAATTCTCTACAAGGAACAAAATTATTATGTAAATACTTTCTGAATTTCGAACTCTCAGGTTCAAGTTTCACTGCTCTTCATTGTTTTCCACGTGTAAGGAATTTAAGGAGAGGAAAATGGGTTGACGATAAAGTGATAGTAAAATCGGCTCCTCCTTTTCAATATTATTATCGTTTGTATTTTTATTTCAATAAAGGAGGCCCTGTCTTTCAAACGATATGGTACGATTAAATATGTACATCGAATCTTTTATTCTGTCACGAGCGGGTATATATACAAATAGACGTCCGGGAAGTGACTAACTACGTTTCTTCGTTTTCTACGAGTTCTCGTTTATGGACCGCGGAGGCTGACCGGCTCGCACTTGTGAATGATCCGCGTGCAAGTATCAGAAAAGAAATATGGTCTGCGAAATCGTAAGGAGCTGTAAGAACAGTACATCGAGCTAACGAAAACTGCCTTTTTTTAGCCAAACTCCGTATTATGTCTGACAAAGTAGAGGCTCCAAACATGCTTTCGTCTTTTTAACGTAAACTTCTTGGCGCAGACAAATTAAAGAAAAGATTTTGGACTCATCTTAATCGAAAAATGATATTTTTTGAAGCCTTACGATTTTGCATGTCGCGAGTCGAGCTTCGCATTCAATTGTTAAACGTTGATCGGTGGTGACGAATCCTCCTCCGCGCTCTCCGGAATTTACATACCACGATGGCGTCTATAGATAGAATATGCACAATTCTTCGCCTTAACGTATTAATACTGCAGAATATTGTTTATGTCAAAATTCACATTTCTCTCGCCTCCGTGTCTCATCTCTTTCTCTCTTTTTTTCTTTATCCTATATTCTACAAGAGATATTTCGCTAGTTCGCCGATGCACGATCGCCGTCGGCTACATGAGCGTCGCCGATCCAGGAGCTTTTGTAAATAACCGGCTTTACCTTTTTACGTTCAAACGTTAAAACGACATTTCAGTCGCACGTATTCTGCTACGAAGGGTCTTGAATGCAACTTGTCTCGAGTCGCGAGAAAGCATGCGGTCGACGAGCGCGAATCGAATACGCTCCGCGATGCGTTACTCGATCTGATCGCGCAGTGCTATTAACGTCTAAGTTGCTCTTTTAAGGTATATCCTTATCAAACAACAGCATTCCTTTCCGCTTATTGCGCCCCCGCTTGTCCTAAGACACTATCATATACAGGATATTCAATTATTCGATAATGGACGTATTTGTCAAACAGATCGATCTCTGGTTCTTCTTCTCTCTCTTTCTCTTTCTCTCTTTTTCTCTCCTCGGAAAGTGAAGAGATCCTTTCTTATTTCTGTTTCTTTGTATTGTGATTAACGGCAACGCAACGCGGAGCACGAGGTTCAAGGAGCAAGAAATGATGAGGATTTTCTTTGTGCTTAACGCAAAAGCCAAAAGTGGAAGCTTTATGCGCGAAATATCTAAATTATAAGTTTATACGTGCGTTTCGAAATAGACGAGAGATAAACCAAAAGTGATATCAGCTATTTTTCACTGCTTGAAATAGCTGAGGTATTGAGCGATGATGTAAATATTCCACATATCTATATATATGGATATATATATATATATATAAATTGACGCTAATTTATTGACATCTGTTTATAACCAACATTCGAGGATCGTAAACCAATTCGTTTTGTGAGAGATATCGTCTGATTTCTCATCGTCGCTCGTTTATTGTGCGTCATGTCGAGTAATACGAAATATACCGCAAAATACATGGAATACAAAATTGTATAAATTAGTTAAACGAATTAATAAATTGATCAACAATCTAGTCACAAATAAATGTAAAACTAGATTGCTGTTATTCGCGATGATCGACGATATCGATTTACAAAATTAGGTAACGTCCACTTTGACCTTTCGGCAATGAAATCGCATGTGCAAGTAATTTCCAAGAGTCAAATATCATGCCCTTTGAAAACTGTTCGTGTATCTTCAACGTTCTCTTCCCAAACGCTGCGAAAGGTAATTTAATTTAGTCACACAAGTCACAATAAATGAGAGACTGTTAACAATATAATGGTAAGCTAATCGATCTTTGTTCTTCTTTGTCTTTACTTTGACTATGCGACAAGTCTGCGCAACTTAATTTCTCTCGACTATTGCACAATACCGACTTAGAGGAAATTTTTCACTCAATTCGTTCTAAAGTGTCTTGCCAGTCGTGAGTTTGTGTGTACAGTTGACCGTTTGTGGTAACTACTGTCATTTTAATAATTATCAAAAGCGTCACGAGCAAGTGCCTAAGAGGCATCTTAATCTTACAAACGTTCCTTAGACATTTTCTATGTTCTCTTTGCCGTTTTACGGAAAATCTTTCCTTGATCAAATTCTTTTCATAGGAAAATCTTGCTTCTTCTATAATCCTTCTACGAATTTGTGTAAAATTAAGGATCATTTTTAGAATAAAATCATTAGGTTACTCTCGATATTTCCAGCGTCTCTCAGCCCGTTCTCAATCATGAACACATACTCATCGCTCCTAGACACCTGGCAATTATCACACACACTTACAGTCTCTACGATTGTCGAAGGTACACCCACCGATCTACAATCGTCGATCCTTGCAGTTTTAATTCTTGTAGTCATCTAACGCCGTCGTCGCCGGTAACCAGTAAACTCCGGTAACTGTCGGTACCAGTCAGAAGAGCAAGATCATCTTTCTCTTAACCGGGAATTTATCCTCCGCGGACGATCGACTTCGTCTCGCGAAGGCTCTCGTACTTGCGTCGCGTCCAGCATCGTCGGGGATGCCTACTCCCTACATCGCGGAAAGAACTCTCTCGTGCTCTCGTCGGTCGACGTACCGCTCTCGCTGCTCAGCCGACTCTTTGGGATCTCCGGAATGTCTGGGATGGCGAGGGGTAGCTCGTCACGCCGCCACGAGCGCGATGCCTCGACGCGTATCCCTCGGCGGATCCTCGGTGGTTAACCTTCAAACCATCTGCAGGCCTTTGGTGATGCTCTCGACGTGCTCCTTGGCCCGCATCCTGAGCGCCTGGATACTCGAGGTGCGCGGATCGTGCCCCGGCGGACTCGGCGGTGGTGGTTGCACGTGGCCGCTGGCACTTATGCTCGCCATGCTGCTGGCAAGCGATCCTGCAAGAAAAACGTAATTTCTACGTTTCGTTAAGTAAGACAATGATGAGAGCAACAATGCCAGAAACTTCTATTCTATGATTTGTAATATGCAGACTCTATGACGAGATGCTCTATGATGATCAATGATCTTTTTCACAGGTCTCTTTCACAGAGACTGCGTTTACTTCAATTAAGCAATCATGAAAGAGGACCCAAGATTCATTTAGAGAAAGACAATCCATATCATCGTCCGAGGCAATCGACTGAGTCTAAGAATTTCATCAACTGAGGGATTCGTGATTGAAGGACTGAAATAGCAAACGAGGCCAAGCCGGAAACTCGAATTGTCTCATTTTCGAAATGGTAGAACGCGTGTATATGTATCGCTTTTTATTTTTTTTGGGCAACAGTTCTTTCATTGTTCGTTTTTGATTATAAGAGGTGCTAGGTATTAAAGAAGATGATTATTACCTGGAACGGCGTTAGCCACAGCGCCGACGTTCGGCGGTGACGGCAATCGCCTGGGAGACGTCAGATAACTGGGGTATCCCGTGTGAGGTGCAGCAAGGAAACCGGGAAGTGCGCTGAGCAACCCTGGCGGTGCTAGCCAAGGATCCCCTGGCAGACCTAGAGCCGGGCCGGCGACGTTCCTGAAACGAAACGTCTTCGTGCTGTAGCCGTTATTCATTACAGATATCTGAACAACGCGCTAGTAACGTTAACTCGAGCTCGGACGAACCTCATGTTAGCTGCGTGATGGTACTCGCTCAGGCCCAGTCTCGCGGCTTCCATTTTCTCCTGTCTACGCCACTTGGCTCGTCTGTTCTGAAACCAGACCTGAAACATAACGCGCGAGAACAGTCTCGTCATTATTCAATCGAAAATAGCACGAACGGATGCTGAAATAAATGCGCGCTTATTTTCGCGTGAACTTACGGAACGCTTTGTAAGCCTTTTAATAAATTCTAGTACAGATTTATGCACTACGTAAATTCTTGCTGCCTTTAACTGACGAGTAATAATAATTAGCCGTGTTTGATATTTTTTGTGAGCTTAATTTTGTAGATTCATTAAGCTCGCTACGGCGTCTGGCTCGATGTAAATCGGGAACAATAGCGGCACAAACTCTCATTAGCCGCTGAGACGCGATAATGGTAACGTGTCACCACCGTGTACTTGAGAAAAAGGGCACCCTCCTTTCTTCTCATTCTTCTCTCCTTTACGCGCCCCGGATCTCCGTCATGCAGTCGAGATATCGCTCTTGACTTTGACAAAATGTTCGATCTCCGCTACGCTGTTACACACACTCCGAAACGTTTCTTACAAAGGGTCCGTTATAATCATGGTCTCTTGAGATTAAATAATATTGAATGCTGCTTTACACGAATTTATATTTCAATTACATAGTTATTACGTAACTACAATCGATTCGATAATTTTCTGATAAGATGGTATCCCGAGAAGCGATACAGTAGAAATATTACATACAATATACCGAGAGAATTAATTATATTAATTAAATAAAAATACAAAGAGAGATATCGTGTATCATACTTTACATTTAACTGCTCTATATTCTGCATTTTCTATCAGTCAAAAATCCTTTATCGACACAATTTAGTTGTTACTTCTTAAAAATATTACACGTTTCTAATCGTTTCCAGAAGTTCCTCTTTGATGTCTCAACATAGTTGCAATCGATTCGTCGCGGATTTCTACGAGCGAATGTCTACCGCACTCTTCAAGTTAACATTGGCTGTTCTGGAGTCTCCCCCGAAGAAGGGACGGCACGATTGGTGCAGCCACTGGTCATGGACTGATCAACTGCGAAATTCTACCACGAGAGTGCAGCCGTTAAGAGCGCTAGACAGCAAAGAGTAAGTCAAAGCAAAAGTAAGAAAAGTATGAGCAAAAAAGGGGGAGATTCCGGGAGTTCAGTAGAAAATAGAGTTCCTTTGGCAGGGTGTGATCATGTGAAGGGCGAGAAAAGTGGCTGCTAAGACTTTCTTTCTTTCCTGCGTTCTCCCCTAGCGTTCCTCTGCTCTCTCCCTCTTTCTCCTTCTCTCCCTTTCTTCTTCCTTCCCTCTCTTTCTCGCTACCTTTCTCGATTTCTGTTCCAAACGGAGGGTTGCAGAAACGTTTCTCTGGGCGGGTCTCTCAGGTCCACCCCTAAAAGCGGCGTTGGCTAAGAAAAGGGGGGGCGAGAAGAGGGACGGCGAAAGATCGAAGGGTGTGAGAGAGACGGGGTCCACCCTTCCATCGGCATTAAGAGAGTAACGAGCCCGTGGGGCGAAATCGAAAGTGAACGGGCGACGCGACGCGACGCGACGTGACGTGGTGCTCCTCCAAGGTGGACCCAAGGAGGGAAGAAACGTCGGAGGGGGACGCCCCGCCACGACTCCCGGCCATGTTGATTTCTTTATTGTAACATGGCTGCTGTTGGCAGCTCGCTTAAGTCTATTGCGTTAAGAGCCGATGCTATCGGCACCCGGGATTATGAATTATTCAGTCCCCGTCGAGACGCGCCCCGTATAAGGCCCACCGGGTCTGCCGTGACGAATTCACACGCAGACGGCGCGAGCTGGGCGAGAACGCGACCATCAGCGATCGTTGAACGCTGTGTTTTGCTTTGAGAAACTTAATGTTCATTTCGGATAAATAACGTGGACCAATTGATCCCCGACATCTTTTATTTGTGATAGTTGAGATGTTTCAGAAAAATCGTTTGCAGGCAAACTGTCAATTTGGGCCCCATAGATGGGGAAATACGATCGCATTAACGCTGTCTGGCTCGTTCACATTACATGACTAAAAATGTGCTTTGTAATTATAACATAATGGTGTCGATACAAAAATGTTTGTTCGCGTCTACTGGAACAATCGGCGACAAGAGAAGCACAGCGTTCGAATAACGAGTGACTAGCAAATTGAGTGTTACTATCGGAAGTGAACATCGTCTCTCGAAAGATAGAAAAAGGAGAGGGAGGGGTAGAGAGAAAGAATAAGAAAGAGGAGAACACGGAAACGAAGTGAAACGAAGACGGGGTTAAACGTCGGAGGCATCACGGAGGTTTAGGACTCAACGGGGGCAGAGGGTGGGGACGCGAAGGGGTGGATATCGGAGCATTCCCGAGCTCATCAGGACGATATTCCGCTCTCGAGGACGAGAAGCAATTTTCTTTCCTGGCTCCGTGGATGAGAAAAGGCTACGGACAAGATGCCACGCCGAAATGATGGGAAAATAAGCGAATTTCCCTTCGTATCTCTTATATATCCTTTTCCATCTCGTTCCGTCCTCTGCCTCCCTTCGCCGCCCCCTTCTGCCGTCACCCTCATCCCGCTTTCTCTCTCTCTCTCTCTCTCTTTCCTTCTCTCTCTGCAGAGATCTCGTGCACCTTGCCCTGTCTTCGTCTCGTTCACTGTGAACTGACTCGCATTTACGAGTGGCGAAAGAGTGCGCGCGCGCGGGCGGGCGGGCGGGGGTGGACGGGAGGGCTCGTTCTCGCTCCTCTCGCGGAAATATAAAGAACAGGGCTAACGTGGCTTAATCTTTTTAGGTCGTAAATTTATTAGAGCAGGTACTTCTACCTTTTCCGCCCGCCTCCGCCTCCGACGTCCTTCTTCTTATCCTCACTGTCTCTCTCTTTCTCCCTCTCACCCTCTTCCTCGGGACCCGACCCGACCAGCCGGTCGACTCGCGACGATCCTCGGCAATGATATTGCGAAGGTAAACTCGCTTAGACGGTTTAAATGCAAGAAAATTGAAATAAAATGGAAGTAATTCCGGGATTAAAATTGGACGCCGTTCCGTTGTCGCTGAGAAGCGACGACACTTTTTTGACTCCCTCTCTCCCCACTTCCCTCCTCTCTCCGCCGTTCTCCTCGACGTTTCTGAGTACCTTGCTCCCTCCTTGTGGCACGTGTTAGTCTTTGTGAGATTTTACGCAGCGCGCTCTCTCGCCCGAGAAACTTCGTAATGTCGGAGTTGCATAATTTGCAAGATTCCACTGGGAGGGCCGGGGCGCGCGGACGAGAGGACTAATTATCATTATCGCGGTAATGCGCAAGTAACGTGAGGGAATAACAGTCCCGATTTTTTCGCGTGGATTCGTCGCGTCTGGCATGATCGACCAAGAGTACCGTTGCGCGCGTCCAATTACAAAAAAGAATCATAAATAATAAATCAGCATAAATAATGTATTGTTTTACGAAATTATTGCAATACCTCTTACAGTCACTGTAAAATGTAATAACAATCGAGACTTCAGGTACGACAGTTTGTTATACGCCGTAGCGTCTTATCTGAGCAGAAATTTTTCATGCAACTCGCAATCAAACTGTTACGCGATTCTCGTATTAGTGCATTCGCGCGCCCTTTATTATTGCGTTACCCCGTACGTAAGTGCATACGCGAGCGTGATATTAAACATGCTGCAAACATGAATGTATGTATGATGTGCTTCCGGTGACTGCGCAACAACAATTTTTGTTCTTCCTCTCTCTCTCTCTTTCTCTCTGTCTCTTTCTTTCTCTCTTTGGTAACATACGGTGACGAGTACTCGGCGAGCAAGAAGCCTATCGCGCCGAAAATCACTCTCTCGAGTTCTATCGCACGAGCTTTTTTCCTTTTACACCGCGTGTACGCACACGCACTCTCTTTCGCTCCCTTCCTCCCTCTTCCCTTCTTCTCTCTCTCTCTCTCTCACACGCACTCTTCCTCTCTCTGTTTTTTCGCCATCTCTCTGATGGAACACATCGTTCCGGGACGATGGTCGCTTTATGCTCGACGGCGGCTCTCGTCGAATTCGGATTAGCGCCAGCAAAAAGGTATTCGAGGCGCTCACGCCACGTCGAGTTCATTGTTGCTGAACGGAGTATTAACAGATTTTGGCTATTGTTCGGCCGTGATGGTGGCCTGCGAGATGGTCCGAAGAGTCGCGCGGAGGCGCCGCGATGCGCCGCGTTGCGATGCAGCGACATTGGTTTTCAATAAAGGGATTTTTTTATTAAATGTACATCTTTTTAGAATTCACCCTTGCGTGACCTGCACTGGGAATTTCGGCAGAACGAATTACGATCGTAATTTATCGGACAACTAATATTCCCGAGGAGGTCACGCGATTATTGCACGGTCTCTCGGTTTCCGAGCATCGAATGCCGTTTTAGATACGACAGCGAGTCTCTATACCGAAGGAAAATTATTGAAACGCGCATTATTATCTCCTCCAATGGCGGAAAATTATCCGGGAAATTATTAGCGCCTTTTGATAATTTGCGCGATCGTTTAACGCTTATTAATATTTTCCGCGTACGGCTGTCGCGTGTTATCATGGTCGATAAATTAATTTCTACCGATATGACGCTCAGTTACAGAATGTTCAAAGTGATAGGCGACATGTGTCTACGTAATCGTACGTAGCGATAATACCATCAGAACTATTAAACATTCATTGCGATGCGAAGCATGTGATGAATGAATGGCGGCACGTGCATCTTTTAAAAGCTACGAATATACCGACGCTTTTAACGACTCGAACAAAGTGATAAAAACAGATACGATTTCCAATTCAAGATTAATATTTCAGTGAATAAATTTCTTAGACTCGTTTATTAAACAAAATTCGATTATCCCTTCTCTTCTTTTTCGCCAGCTTTCTAAGTTTCTTCAGCAAAGATATCAAGCATCGATTATAAGTCTTGATGAATTCTAAGAACGTTTCACGGGCCGATCATTTCCGATTTTTTCCGACCTACTTTCCAAGAGCGAGGTTTCAAGATCCCTAGAGTTCTAAGGTTCTTAAGGGCGACGCGCGCTGATGATTCTACCGTTACGCGCGCCAAGGTGTAGACGGAGATACGCGTTCACACACTGTAATCGTCGATGTTAATCGCCCCGGCCGAAAGAGGCTAACACAACACTGCCGCTAATCCGTGAACAACGAGAGAGACGGACGACGAGGCTATTTTTCTTCCGGGTGTATTACAAGTCTATCAAAGCCCCATCGTCGGTACACTACGACGAGCGCGGATAGAACGAGCAGGGGAGGCTGGGGATAAAGAGAGAGTACTAAAGAGACGGAGATAGAGAAAGAAGAAGATAGACGAATAGACCGAGCGAGAAGGAAGAGAGAGGGGACACGTTTCGAATATAAGCCTAGATTCCGGTCCAGGGTACCGCGGCATGCATAGAGAAGGGAGATGTTTGGAGAGGGTTGGGGTCTATTATTCACCGCGCTTTTTATGCCCCCCTGCCCCCCAATCAGCTCTCCTCCGACCCCTCGTGATATTTCCCCTTCTCCGCCCTTCAGCACTGTCAAACTGTCGGGCAAATTCAATCCTACGCAGTCGTTCTCATTTCTCATGGTCTCGCAATGCGAGCGCCGTCCAGACTGCGCGCACTCGCGTCCGCACTGCGGTTAAACTGCGCTAATTGCTGGCGCAACATTGCGCAACAGCATTCGCGAGCCATCCGAGTTACGTCGACCGCATAGAGTCGCGAGGACTCGTGAAATCTCGAAGAATCTTGCTTTTCTCCGCTTTGTCCGGTACACGAACTGTTGCTCGAACGTATGTGTCTAGCGTGTCTCGCGTGATACTGACAGAAGAGAGATCCTGTTACTGATGATGATATAAATTACAAAATGGGAAGGAGAAGAAAGATGAATATTTGATTTGTGTGCAAAATAATATAAAAGCGGGGATGATAAGATGATGGGTCGTATTGTGCAATAACTGTGACAATACGAGTATGCTATGATCAAACCCATCCAGGAAATAGAAGGAAATGGTTACATTCCTAAAAAATTCAGTTCTTTCATTTCACGTTGACAGAAGTATTTGGCTCAGTAGAAGTCGCAGTCGAGCAATAACGATATATATATATATATATATATATATATATATATAACTTGTGAAATAACTTTACAGTTACGAAGAAGGGATTAAAAATTGACAAATCTGCCGGCGAATGTTATCCGATGATCCAAATGTCGCATTTCCCGCTAACATCACGAACGGGACCGACTTCATACGTAAGCCAGACGTATTTTTGCGAGTATTTCCAACGAGTTTCCGGCACGAGTGAGCACCGCTGGCGGTGTCCTCCAATAAAGCCACCCCTGTCGTTGCGTGTAATCACCCTTAAACACTCCAACGCCCCGGCCTAACCCCGTCGTACCGCGATACAATACTAATGTGCTACAAATAACATCCCAAACACCAGGCGATTTCACTCGTACAATGTGACTAAACGGCTCCGCGTAACGCCGTTCGCGGATCCGGCACGGACCGTCCGTTGTTTGCCGAGTGGATCCTTGCGTTGCACAATGATCCTGCCGGATGATCCTCCGGTGAGATGTACGAGAGCGTCCGTCATAAAGTCACGAAAATCTCGACGCGAAGACGCGAAGATTTCCACTTCGTCGATTGTCACCCCGCAATTTCGGGAAGCTGACAGTGCGATTGGATGCGCGAACAAGGCGAACGACTGGAACGAGGCGCGTACGAGAGCGGAGGGTGGCACGCGAGGTGGTGTGGGTGCGAGGCCGCTCCGAAATTCGACAAATTAGCCGTATGGCCCGCGTATTTTGACACCGTGTCCCACATTGTCTGGCCCCGGGTCCTTGTACTTTCTCGCTGTACGCTCTCGCGGCGGCGAGATCGACTGAATGCATCCTTTGTGCGGGAAGCTGTTTACCAGACAATATGTTTGCGCTGAGACGAGGCTCGCAACGGATCCCCCAGCGTGCGCGCGCGCGCGCGCGCTATTGTCACTCGTGCGTAATTCGGAGGGAAATTCTGCCAATTGGAACGATGACTTTCCGGATTTTTCTGCATTCAAAATAACGAAAAAGACAAACTTCCCACACTTTCCTCACAGTTTCTCGCTGAGAAATTTAATAATAATTTTAACCCGTCGCGATATTCATTCGCGCTCGTACCGTATGATGCTTTTCTTTGTATCCTTATATCTGCACCGGGGATTACGTCAGAGATTACGGCGAACGATCTAATAAGAGACGGAACATTTAGTTAACTTCGGTTAGCGTTAACAGCACGTCGGAGAGGAATTGGACTCGGGAAATCCCGAGAGAGAGAGAGAGAGAGAGAACTGGATCACGGCGCGTGCGTATTTAACGCCATTAAGTCGCGTCTGTGCGCTCGAAATTACGCCACGTCGTACATCCAGTAGCGTTCTTGCGACCGTGTTCCGCCGCGCTCCGTAACTGTGTACCACAATTATAGTCATCAGACTTCTCGTTTGTAAAGAGCACTCATCAGAGCCTGGTCAATGCGCACTTTCAGCGAGCCAGGACCACGTCTCAGTCAAATAAAATTAAAACGTAAAGCGTTGTTTATTGGATTGCAAACAGCTAAACGCGACGAAAAACATGAAATCGCGTTAACCTGGTAATAACGGTGCTGTAATCGCATGATAACAAATTGCCGTTTAAGATTTCTTATCGTTTCTTCCACATCAGTATTAATTGCAGTAACCAAGAATAAATCGTGTTTTATTTTGGTTGCAAACTTCAGCATTTGTATTTTTTCCTCCTGTTGTACCTCTTTTTAATTTATACTTTTTCTATTCTTTTCTTATAATTTATGTTATAATTATTATATACTTATCGTTTCGTTAAATCACTTTTCTCTTCTTCTCACAACGTGTTCCATAATTAACTACTATAAATTTCTCATTTTCGTATAATTTAATATTTATTTCTTCCTGATGTGCTCAATGCTTTTTCCCAGTCACTGTTTCGTGAAGTACTGTTGCGTCCCAAGACGCGTACCAAACTGCCCTAATCATTACCACTATTCCTTTCCCACTCACAAAAAAAAGGTAAACGCGTAAAAGTAGAAACAGGAAAGTAAAAGGATCTCACCGAAGTGAAAAGAAAGCGAACGAGGCACACAAAAGAAACCCGCGAGCGTGCGCGCGCACGCTGCACGTGAAAATCCGTCGCCGATGTAATAACTCTAATAACTCGTAATAAAGCCCGGGTGGAGTCGTATTAGCGTCAGGAGCACGCGTGGGCGCACAAAGGGCGGCCGCCCTCGACAAACACTGTGACTTTTGATGATTATTAACTTCATGGGCCAGCCACGGTCGGACCGGAGGAGACGGGTATGCAGAGGAGGCGAGGACGAGAAGAGGGCGGGGGAATAGAGCAGGGATAGGGAAGGAGGCGAAGGGTGTATAGGCCGTAGACAGTAATCTGTTGCCCCGGAGGCTTTCTGGTCCTGGTTGAAGCCTCCCCTTTCTCCTCCATTCTCTCTTTCTCTCCTCCTCTCTCTGTCTGTCTCTCTCTCTCTCTCTCTTTCCTGCCCTTCCTTCCACGTCGCTGGCCCGTCCGTCCTTCGTGGCTCTTCGCTCGTACTTCTACCCCCGTACCACCACCCGACGCCTGGGAACCAAATTAATAGTTGGTTCTGCCTGGATATATCTCGAATTCGGTGTATTCCCTCGGCGAGAGTGACCCCGAGCACTCTCTTCCTCCCTCTCTCCTCTCTACCTGTACACATGTACGTACGCGCGCGTGGGTTCTGCCTGTATCTATGTGCTCGATATACGTGTGCATGCGCGCGTTTGTCGGCTCTTCTCCGGCTGCGTTTGACATCGGTTACTCGTTAAAGGGCCGCGAGATGCCTCGATAAAGCGGGGGCTCTTTCGTAGTCGAATGGCTTTAATCAAACGGGATTTGGAAATTGATAATTGGCGCGATCTCTCTTTTTCTCTTTTTCTTTCTCCTGATCTCTCTCTTTCTCTCTCTTCGTCGCCTCACAAGAGAACTTTTAACGGGCTCGAGCGCTCCATTACTGAGCTACAACATTGCGCCTTGCGAAGAACTGAGGCATGGTTATGTAGATTGAATCGGATTAAATTTACTTCGTTGCTTCCCGTGTCGATGTACACAGGTTGTCTCGCGTGGCGGATTTTCACCTGTCCCCAAATTAACTTCAATTAATTATATCGATCGAAGTTACGCAGCGAAAAATTAAAAGCCATGAAAATAAAGAAAGAAAGTTGAAAACTTTTTAAGGATCTTTCTTATTTTCATGCTCTCATCTTCCGGGCGATTCCATCTCGATAAAATCGCAAAGTTTATAAAATCCCGCACGGTCTTCATTAATTTTTCAATAAAAGAACAGCAATGTGAATTCATCACGATATCATTAATCTCCGTTTCAACGTCATGAGCGGACGTCATCATCGGAAAACGATCCAAACGTGAATCGGAAATAATCCCGCGTTTACTCGTCGTAGAATTTGTTACTTCGTATAGCAGCTTAATATTATTTATCTATACTAGAATCCGCTCTCCCACGATTTGTCGTCGTCATCGTCGTCGTCATCGTCGTGCACGATACGTATCGCAGATCTCCGTGAACGCGGCACGCCTCACGGACGGGATGGATGTATACCTGAACGGATCCTCTCTCCGCGACTCGAAATATCGTACTAGTGAAACGGATATATTTTCACGGGGTGACATTCATCCCCGCGCGCCGGCGGAGGCTCGCCCGGCAATCGCCTTTGTAAGGGATCCCGCCGAATGTCGGGTTGCACATTCTGCATCTACGCGCGTGCAGCGGCGAGAAATCCGATCTTAGAATACCGTGGAAAAAAGAGACGCGACGAGCCAATAAGGTCCTAGAGGGCCCGAAGGGAAGAGGGTAGGAGGGTGAGTGTGCTGCCGGCTCCAGTTCTGCCCCAGGCTGATGGAACTGAATACGTTTGTACCTGGGCCCGCGACAATGGCCGCCGTAATTCGATTACAAGGACCGCCAGCTAATTGTTAATTGCCGGCCTCAGGACCGGGAGAGTGCCGACAATGGCTTCATAATGTTATACGCGATATTAAAACGAGCGCGGGCACGTACCGAATGTACCGTGTGTCCCACACGGAAGCCTACTCCGCCTACTAGTGACACAGAGAAAGAGGCGGCCGAGTAGTCAAGGGAAGCCCCCTCCGTGGGAAATCCTTTGCCGTTTCCTCATCTTATTAATCCTCGATCAGCGTAGAACGTCTTCCATCAGCGCGGCGCGTCGCTTTCATATCCGTGATACGCGCGTTCGGAAAAGAAGGGTTCCTTCTCCATTGAGTACTGTCGTCTCCGAATGCTTGAAAAAATATCGCGATCTTGAGAATGGTCGTTCGAAACAGCGAACGACTCGAAAAATCGAAAATCGTTCTCGAGGCAGCGTGGCATAGACGTTTACACTTTTAATAACTGCACTTGAGATTTTACGAATATTTGAGAAATGAAGATTTGAGTGAAGCGAACCGTAAATATCTAACTTGTTCGCTGAATCTTTCACGTGTGTTCAGGTTGCGCTTTCATTATTTATGTAATCGCTTCAACGGATATCCTTCGATCGTTATTTTGATCACTTTGGTAATTCGTCCAACCAAGTGCACGGAGAGCGACATTTTTCGTGCTTGCTGATAGCTGCGGCGCGTGTACCCTTAGTGTTTAACAGCTAATCTGCCAAATGAAGTGTTTTTGTGTTTGAGCACAACACTTCGTCTCAATAGAGGAGCAAAACCGCCCTCGGGAAAAGGGTTGCTCCGACATGATTGATGCTCGAGGGGGCAGGGCAAGGGTCTCCCAACCCCTTTTTAGTCAAGCGCTAAACGGAGTGCTTAATTGAGCCACAGACCTCAGAACCTTGGACAGCTAATCTCCCGAAGACATCTACGGGAACGGTGGACCCCGTCTTCTATGCCGCCAACCCACTCTTTGCTCTTACTTGCCGCGAAGGTTTCAAGTTTTTGTCTATCGATCGAGAACCGAAACACCAAAACTTTATTCGATTTTCAGCCGACACTGCGTACCAACTCTGAATTGCGTGATGCTAAGAAACCAATGCTTCGTCTTAATAAATTAATTTTTGTGCCAAATAGGAAGTAAATCTCTAGTTTAAATTTTTCTTATAATTTTTCCCTAGTTAATTATTATATTATTTTATTTATTTTGCTTGTAGGTTTGTTAATCATGCTTCCATAGATGTTCTATAGATTCTTTGTTACATTGATTGCTTCGTTTACGTAATCAAATCTTATCTATTGCGAACAATTGTTTTTAATCCAGGAATTTTTAGATATTTGGTAACTTTTTTCTTCTATAAATATTGCAATTTAAAACTTTACTGATCGAGTCACTCATCGAGTGACGTTCAATCTCATGAACCGATCGAAAACCGTTTTTATTGCAAAATGCAGGTAACGAGTCACGCCAAGATTTGGCGATTTTCAATCTGGGACTCCATATTATCCGGTATTTAATTTCGGCTATGTCCCCAGATAGATTTTTCATCACAAGTTTCCTCCCCGATTGAAACCGCCCTTCGCGTTAGGCCGCAACGAGGTGGTGTGCGCTGGTGCGCACATACGTGCAAGCGCGCCCGCCTCCGTGCATGTGTGTGTACGAGGAACGAAAGGACGAACACTGGCCCGTAATGGAGTTTCCAAATATTCGGGGAGCCCTCGCTCAATTTCGAACAATTTGCATTTAGGGTGAAGTGCAATTAATAGAAGCGGGGTGTTGTCCCGCGCCATTCCACGCCTATTAACACTATATTCCGCGGGAGTTTAGCATATCGAGGGTGCAATATTGAGTTACGCGACAGTAATTATAATACTCGTTAGACGGCGCTGCGAGAGAGCTCGTCCTCCCCCGCGTACCCTCGCGGTCTTCAGGATCGAACGACGTGTTTCTCCCTCGACTTGGGGCTCCTGACAGTCTCTCTCGCTAAGAAACGCGACGAAAGTCTGAAATGACGTGTGTCGTCCTTATACCTCGAGACAATTTAATCGTTAACTAAATCTACTATTAAATATATCAACTATACTATTAATTATATCAACTATTAGATTAAGTAAAACCTTCATTAACATTTAAAATGTTTACGTGGGATAAAAATGCGAATTACGATGTTAGCTATTATTATTATTAACATGATGCGACTAATGCCGGACGGATAAACTCGACAACGTGCGACAGTAGTAATCGAACACAATAGCTTGCAATTCGCCTGACAATTTCTGCATTCGCTCAATTTCGCCCTCTCCCTTCCTCCTCGTTCGCCCCACGGAAGCCAATCATGCCGCGCCGTCTGATTTATTCTCACGCGTTTGTCACGCTGACTCGATTACGCGATCGCTCGCGCGCGACATTTCTGCACACACACACACACCCCCGCGCACGCATACACTCCATGACGATCTCCCTCTGTCTATGTACTCCTCGTCGTCGCGGGTCCCGCCTGAAGGAACGCGTCCGTCCCTTTATTTTTTTCTTCTGCGGGCGCCCTTCGTCACTTGCTTGCTCGCTTGCTCGCGCGCAGCAGGTGTCGCTGCTCCCACGATCTTCGCTATTTCCCGCCGGGCCATTTTCCCCGCTCGCGGGCTTTTCGCGCCTAGCGCCGGACCATTATCTTATTTTCCGCCTGGAAACATCGCACCCACAAGAAAAACGATCCGGGTGGGAGAGGGTGGGCGACGTGCGAGCGAGGGGTGGTTTGGGCGACCATCGGGCTCGGGAGATCGAGGAGGTGTTCGCGCGTAATAACATTTGTATCCGCGAACGCTCCTCCACCCTGATATCGAGCCAGGCGTTTTACCCCGGCTAACGTGCGAGATCCTCACCCCTGCTGTCTGCCAATGCGCCGCTCAGTTTCTTATGTTCGGAATCAGAAAGCGCGTTTATCGGACAAGAAGCAAGCTTCCATCGGCGGACGCGACAGGAGTCGATAACGAAACCTGTTTTCCATACCGCCATTTGTGAGATTTTTCACGCACTTTATGCGACTTTTTTCAATCTTTTTCTATATTTTTCTCTCTTGCTTATATACAGGGTGTCCCGGGTTTTAACCGACAAACTGCGGGAGCATATTCTACTAGTGGAAATAAGAAAAAATTCTTATATCGAGTTTGCTTAGAAATGCTTCATTACAAAGTTATAAACCAATATTGAAAAGAAATATCAGATAAGTAACAACGGAACATAGTGTAGAATTTGGAAGGTCGAAGATGTTTATGTTACGTGTATTCACATGTATTCATGTTCACTATGTTGAAACGATTCAGTATGATTGTTACTTTCGCAACAGTAGCTGTTAGATTTCAATCGTCGTGTCAACTAGCAATTACTATCAGAATGCCAAAAGTGTTTTCAAATGAGGAATACACCGATATTCATTTCGTGTACGGATTCTGTGACGGAAATGCACGAGCTGCCGTACGAGAGTATCAACGTAGATCTCCTAACAGGAGAGTACCAGATAGATTTAAAGCAACGAATTACTAATTCAGTTACTGAGATGCAACAAAATTTTCAGGAATGTCGTACCGTAACAAATTCTGTACTACGTCGATGTCTAGCTTGTATCGATGTGCAAGGACAACATTTTGAATGCGTCACTAAATCATTGCGTAGATAATTTTTATTTTTGTGAAAAAATCCGTTGTTACTTATCTGATATTTCTTTTCAATATTGGTTTATAACTTTGTAATAAAGCATTTCTAAGCAAACTCGATATAAGAATTTTTCTTATTTCCACTAGTAGAATATGCTGCCGCAGTTTGTCGGTTAAAACCCGGGACACCCTGTATATCGAAGAATAGAATCCTAAGTTAACACGTTCCTTGTCAAGCCGTTTTTGAATAGTTGTTATTGTCAGGCTTTTTGTATTTATCAAACTCTATAACGTGTACCAAAAACGTGTATAGAGTTTGACAAACATGTAAAGTAAAAATTGTCTATTTTTTCGTTTTTTGTGAGCTAGAAATTTAGTTTTTAGTAGAGTAAATAATGAAACATATAATAGAAACATATCATATAACAAATATCATGATAGAGCATGTAATAGTGATACCAATAATTATTTTCTTTCTACTTTATCTACCAATGATAAAAATATCACTTAATCTGAAAATAAGTTTCAGTGTGTAGCGAAAATAGTACACGCGAAAGGGAACGTGTTATTGTAATTATTGTAATTTAATCAATCATTATAAGTTTCGAGATTTTTTGGTAAACTATCCGCGCGGTCGCTGTAATTTATGTACGAGATCTCTTTAAATGTGTGAATATTATTTTATATATTTGATATATTATTTTTATCAATACATTGTCATTAGTTTACTGACCACTCTAATTTGTTATTTTTATCGACAATGGCCACTGTGAGAATGGTGATAAGTGATTACATGGAATCACCTTCCCTCCACAGAGGCTCATGGCACTTCGCATTATACCGAGGAAGGAAAACAATTCTTATCCGGTTAGAGCCCGATTATTATTGGGCTATTCGGCTGAATTTAGGCGGACATTAGGTTGATTTATGTGCACGGCCGGGAAGGGCAACAGATTCAGGTGCCATTAGTCGACCGTGACCTCGTGCGAGAATTCTCACCGCGCGTTGCGCGATAAACAGGTTCACCATGCGGGCCCGCGTATGGGTATTAATATCGCGGCGAGGCGTTCACGGGTCTCGGTTGGTTGACTGCGCGAGGGGGCACATGAGAATCGTGCCCCCGTAAACCATGGGGGATTACTTGATCCGCTTGCGAGGAGACCCACGAGGGACCGTTGCGAAACTGCACCGGATACGTCTGGAGGTAATGCACGACGGTAATTGCGCACGATACGTGCAATATGCGCTCGAGAACAAGCGCGATCCGTTCAATTAGTAGCCTGCGAAGTCTGACGTGTCGGAACACGTAGAAGCGATAGTTGAACGACCGGTTGAAATGGAACGGACGAGAGAATATACCCACCCTTGGCGCGTTGCCTCTTCGCAAATAAAAATAGGTCGTGTAAAACACGGAGGAGCATTTCCGCGTGAGATTCCCCTAATATTTGGCGAATAATGTCGCGCGTGGTGTTCATGACATTTGATTTGTTGCGCCGCGATCCTTGCCAGCAACGACGTGTGTGTCTGCGCGCGCGCGCGCGTGTACGTGTTGTTAACTTGATCGGGAGCGATAAATCTGCCATGTGGAAAAAGCGCGAGCAAATACAAATTATTACTCGATTTTGCGAGCACGGAGCGATAAAAAGTTTTAATTTTCATGAGGTGACGTTTAAACGTGAAAAAAGGGAGGAAGAAAAAATACAAATAAATGAGCGATCCGCCCGTCAATTTTTTAATTCCCCCCGGCACC